>NW_006711228.1:1402901-1655306 GCF_000271645.1 Tremella mesenterica DSM 1558
ATAGAGATAGCTATAAATCAAGATACATCGCCATCAGTAGAACAAAACCCTAGTTAGAGTAACTACGCCGAAGTACGCCGTAGTTACACCCCTTTCGACGTCTGCGCCCTCCTGGTTGGGTGAGACATCGACTCAGAGCGTGAAGTTAGCCGAGGTTCGTCGACCGTCGGTCTATTAAGAAATAGTTGTTCGACGGCCGTGACACTATCTTTCACTACTGACAACAATCAAGGATCGCTGAAGAACTTCAGCGATCCTCTCAGCTAAATATTATCTATTCCTCCTAGACGTTCATCCAACCCTCTCACGCTTTGACGTACTTCAACGCACTTCGTCCAACTTCCCCGAGTCCCCGGCTATCCTCTTCCTCCGACTACTAACTCCGCCTAACATCGCCGCACTTCTGCTCCCATTGTCCCTACTTAGCCTAACTCCGTCTAACTTCGCCGCACTTCTGCCCCCGTTGTCCCTACTTAGCCTAACTCCGTCTAACTTCGCCGTACTTCTGCTTCCATTGTCCCTACCTAGCCTAACTCCATCTAACGTCGCCGTACTTGGTCTCAGATGTCCTGAGTTACGTGTAGAGTAAAGAGTTAAGGTGTGATAGGGGTTTTGATGGTCAAAGGAGGGTCATTGCTGGTGGAATAATCGAGGTGTCACGACGTAGTTCGTGACAGAACCGCCGTTAGAATTACCCCTTCCGTCGAATATTTCTCCGTTCAACTTATCCTCTGAACTTTATTCGATCGTCTCTGGTTTTATGCGTGTGAGTGGAATGTGATAAGTATAGAGACATGTAGAATTGATGCATGCTCTTTTCCCCCTCTGTATTATCATCTAATTATAAGCGTTAACACGGAGGACAGGAGATAGTCGCCGAGAAACCATTGCCTTCCCACCGTCGACCGCGGAGTTAAGTCTCCCGTCGGATCCGCGGAACGCCGAAACGGAAAGGCGTAGAAGCAACAGTATCGGGGTAATGGCCGTCGAGAGGGTGTCACATTTCGAATCGGGGAAGACCGACTGAAAGACGGACATCCTTCTATCATAGCCCAAGTGTCGAGTCAACGGCTCTATGATTCGTCCTGGACTACTGACCACCCAACTTCCAACCGTTTAGGGCCACCGGCACGATGCGCGAGGTACGTGATTAGAACGTCGACTTTACGCGTAGCGAGTGGAAGACCCGGCAAGGATAGAGACCTCATATAGTAGGGAAGTGTCAACCTGCGGATATCAGAAGTTTAGAGGAATGACCGAGGCTGCTCGATGAACTCGGAGTCATCCCGGATTGTACAGCCATCAGTCCATGTCGAGGCGATGGATAGAGGGAAATCAAATGAAAAGGTACGGTGTAACCCTAGACGTTCAAGGCAACGTATAGGTGGGGCGTGGATATAGAGTCGCAGGTTGGTGATAGTTCTCTCGAGTGTGTTCACAGGGAATCGTCCACAGAGCGCGCAACGTGGAGGGCTCTATTCGAAGCGGCGGTGAAGGAAGGGGGGGGGGGGGCGAGAATTTTCCGAGATCGACAGGTTGGGACGATCGTCTGGTATTCAGTACTACGGGTCAAGGTGATGTCCCATCAGAGGGAGAGGGATGAAGTGATATTCCTGACGGAAGTGAGTGTTTCCTGCTCAGCCTTTTTCATTGCGTCAGATACCAAGTGCATCTTTGAACCTCGTATCAATCATACAACTCACAATCCAACCAAGTTTCCCTAACAACGATAATCTATCATGCGTCCATCTTGAGCTCCTCCGGTTCCCCAATCCCATTCTCACTACCCGTCAGCTTTATTTGTCATTGTCACGACGACTCACTTGATAGCGAAGATAGCTTCTGCTTCTGGCAAACAAGGACTATCGACAATCTTACACACTCTAGAAGCTCCTCTACCTTTACGTAGGTTTAGTCGAGTGGTAGAAGCATGAGCCATGATATTACCTCCTCTGTCATCGTCAGATTGTTCCACATTTGGTTCGTGACTCACATTGGTTTCTTTGCGTCTGCACCTGCAAATTGACCTCCATCAACTTGGGCCACCACTTGGTTGGTCACTACTACAGCCACTCCAAACTGCACGATCAGCTTTTCATCTAAGGCCGACAAAGAAGCTGACCTCATCTGCAAGACGCATGAGGGTTCTAAGGAATTTGGCTAGATGCATTTGCCTGGCTGATAGTTCACCTCGACCTGAAAAGTCCGTTCGGTAGAGAGAAGTACAAGAATCAACGATGAGAAGTGAAAACCTATTCATGAGCTGATTACAGATCCCAAAAAGGGGGGACAGCTGACCGAGATTCAGCCATCATTGCACTGGCTTGAACGAGTAGTTGAAGTTGATGATCCACGTTGTACGCCCTGGCATAGGCAATATTGTCCAAAACTTCTTCACCGTTCAGACCGAAACGTTCAGCTACGGCGAGCATACGAACGGGTCGGAATGTTCCTTCGGTGTCGATGTAGAGACATTTTCCTTCACCACCGCCCATGGAGATGGGTAATTGACATGTGACGGCAAGGGTGTGACATATTTGTGATTTCCCAGTTCTGAACTCGCCTATCATAGTCAGAACCAGAACAAGGAATTTCGTGTACAAACGCACCGAATAACTCCGTTATTGCTCCTGTTTCTATACCACCTGATCGTCAGCATCTCCAATGAAACATTCTCTTACCAGCTTCCATTGGCTGAATGGGCAGTCTCTCAGCCTCAATGGGGCACCGAAGAGAAGATGGCAGGAGAAAATACTAGACTAACCTCCCAAGATCGTATCCAACCCTGTCGATCCGGTAGATATCCGTACTAACTCGGCTCTCCTCGCATGTATCTCAGTAGCCGTTGTAAAGCCCATCGGGATCAATTTACAAGCTTACTCATCAGCCTCGGCTCATCACCATCTCCCCGTCGACAATATCCAGAGGCTCTTCCTGCATTCCCCCAGTGAAGATATATGACAGCGCCTTAGTCAGTCAAGAATGTTCCGCTCGCCACTCACCTTCAGCTAAGATCTTATCCGCCTTAGCTTCCGATATTCCTTTTATGGTCAAAAGCTGTTTCTTCGGTGTGAAAGCTACAGCCTCGACGGTATGCATCCCCGCTTGGACCAATTTATCCGTATCAGATTTTGATATACCTGCTTCCTATGCATCAGTCATCATCTGAAGGAAAAAAGAGATCGATCGGACTTGAAGTTTGGCCACTAAAGTAGGTTGGTTGAGTAGACCTTCATCGCCTTCTTCGTCTCCTCCTTGAAAGAGATCTTCTTCTTGAGTTAACATGATGTTGAGGGCTGAGTGACTGGATGGGGAAAGAGAGCTGGTAAAGATAAGAGGAAGCTGTGGATAGGGGGAAAGATGACGTGTGTTGGAAAGAAGAAAAGAAGAGAAAAGAAATCAAACACGACGCGTTCAGTCACGTGCTCGGTCTATCATCCTTGGGGTACATTGTCATGTCTATGAAGATAGGGTCACTATGCATATGTGGACGAAATGTCTTCTAGTCGATACATGAGGAACTTACTCGTACCTTTGAGATCATACTTATCTCTTGACTTCCAACATATATCTATCCCACATTTTCCTCTGCTCATCCGTCCCCTCCCAAACAAGATTTACCGTTCGAATCTCATCAAAGCCTTCATCTTTTTCTGGCTTCTCGAAAGCGCTGCTGTAGGTGGAGAATGCAGAAAGAGGCAATAGTGTCCGTGATGGTTCTCCCGGTGGAGCATAACATGCTCGATACATGTTGTTATGTATGGCGAGTTCGAGAGGACAAGCAAAATGAAATACCCTACATGGGATTGAGAGTTGTGAGGAAAGGGCGAGCCATAATGCTCTCGTTGACCGATTACGATTTGTGTTGTCTGACACGTTAGAGACATACCAGAATTACACTTATCTCCCCACTACTTGTCGATACGGTGAAAGATCTCAAGAGAGATAAAGTTGTTTGACTCACCAATCACCACTGATTTACCAGTTCTCAAAAACGTCTCTGCCACTTTCAAACATCTCTCTCTCGTACCCAATAAATCCTGATTCACATGCTCGTATCTCCCAGAAAAATGTTTCCGAAAGAAACTAGTTTTCCCACTCGCTCTACCGTCAACAAAATCACATGTAATGAAAACTCACGGTGGGCCAACAAACAAAACCATTTCTATCTCCGTCCGAGTGATAGGAGTGTTCGTCGGCAAAACATGTGGTACTGACCTAATCAGCTTAGCTGTAACACATACTCTCTCAAGACTCACGTTTCAATGACAAGCTTTTACTTGGTCTGAAACCATTTGGAGGATTTGGGAAATGTTCTCTTGGTTTTCCAAGAAAATGTTCTTCAGAGTAAGAAACTTGATTCCGACGTTTATGGCAAGTTTAAAATCACTATCTCCATGATCTTTCTTTCTGCCTTGATGTCCAGCTCGTCCTGCCGCATCACCCACATAAACCGAATTTTCCATATCTATCTCTAATCTTTGATTCCGATATAATCTGACGATCTCATCAAACATCCCAGTATTGGGTTTTCTGTAAATATCGAATTTGTTCAAAGCGGCCAGGATACGGAGAGGAACACCTGAAGGCATTTTCGCTGCGATGAGAGGAAGTTTGGCTTTCCATTCATTCCTTATTTTCTCTCTTGAATCTCCTTGGTTTGATAGTACGATAATATGTTTGCGTGATTCCCATTCGGATTTCAGTTGAGAGGGAACGGTATCATGCCACCATTGCCAATCGTCACGACTGGAGGGGAAGTCTCCACCTTTGCGGGTTTTGATAAGAGTACCATCTAGGTCATAAAAGACAACAGGAACTTGAGAAGATCCCGGACGGTCGAATGGGTCCAGATGGAGAAAATGTATCAGGGTCGGTGGAGAGGGGAGGAATGTACCGGGGGATTTGACACCGGGGGTGAAGAAGGGATGAGCTGAGGTCAGCCATGTCAGGGGTCGAGAGGCCAAAAATCTTACTTTTCTTCGCTACGGGAAGCTCGTACACGTCGTCATCTGCTGTCCTTTTGACTGGGGGCATCGAAGTGGCTTTGACAAGAGAAAGAGGATGAATGGTCTGGACGTCATCTTTTGACACGCGCTCACGATCGGTAGGACCTACCTCGGTTCATTCCGCCGGAAACGAAACGGAAGCAATTTTGTGGCCCTGGCTACTCGGATTCTACAAAGTACTTTGGGTGGAGGTCATTAATTCATTATCGTTCGTCCATCCATCATGCCAAAGCTAGCCACACAATATACCCCAGAGACCTTCAAGGTCTTACTCAAGAAGCTGGTTCAAACACCGGACGAGTTCACCCCGGAAGATTGCGCGGAATGTTTCGAACATCTATGCGTCGAAGGAGCGGCCGAGGCGCAGGTGTGTCCTCTCTCATGATCCTACACATCTTACATCTTTCCCTCTAAGATGTGTATGATGTATCAGGAGGTGATGAAGACTCGAGCTTCATAAGCTTATATCTAGGTTGGAGCTTTTCTCACCGCTCTCACATTATCGGGTCTTGATTCTTCACCTGAAATCGTCGCTTCCTGCGCATCCGTCCTCCGATCTCATGCCGTTCGTCTACCCGATCTCTCTGTCTCCCCTCGTTCCCCTTCAGAAACCGAGCCAACTGTGGATCAATGGGATTACTCCAAGACTGACCCCCTCGGTGATGGTTATACCGGTACGGTGGACATGGTCGGTACAGGAGGAGATGGTTGGGACACTTTCAACGTTTCGACCACAGCTTCCGTCGTCGTTGCTGGTTGTGGAATCCGAGTGACCAAACATGGTTCTAAAGCTGCTACTTCATCATCTGGAGCAGCGGATCTTCTACTTTCTCTCGATTGTCGATTATCTTTCCCAGTAGATAAGATTAAAGGATTCTTACCTACTTCACCATTCTTGTTCTTGTTCGCACCTCATTATCACCCCGCTTTAGCACATATAGCTCCCATTCGCCGAAGCTTGAATTTCAGGACAATTTTCAACGTATTGGGACCACTCATAAATCCTGCAAGGCCTAGAAGGATGGTGTTGGGTGTGGCGAGGAAAGAATTGGGTGATACATTTGCGGAAGTTTTGAAATTGTTAGGTGTTGAAAGAGCTTTGGTCGTTTGTGGTAAAGAAGGATTGGATGAGATAAGTCCTGCTGCAGAAACTTGGGTGGGTCGTCTTCATTCCTCTCTTTGGTGTCATATTACTCCCTGTCCTGACCCCCGTGCGTCTCACTTCATTCCCCATCAGTCACAATCGTGAAATGCAATTGTATACTCCACGCTGTCGCCGTGCCTCTATCTGTGACAGGCCTACGCAATGACAGACATTTATGCATAGCTCACTTGGGGGACTTTCTTCGAATGTTGCTAGGATAGAAACTAATCGTAGACATGGTGGTTAGAGAATAATCGAATTACCACCTCCACTATCCACCCTACAACATCTTTCGGTCTCCCCCTTCACCCTTTATCAGCCGTCCGAGGTTCCACACCTACTCTAAACTCTTCCACCTTCATTTCTCTCCTCACTTCCTCCCCTCCTCCACCTCATCTGTCCTCACCACCAGGGCCCGACTCACCTTCACTCGAAGCTATACGCGATTACGTACTTCTCAACGCCGCTGCTTTGTTGCATATATCTGGTCGAGCGAAAGATTGGAAAGAAGGTGTTCAAATGGCCAGGGAGAGTATAGAGAATGGTTCAGCCATGCGGGCGTTTGAGGGCTTTAGGGATCGCAGTAAGCTTGCTATGGGAGAAAGGGTAGGATACAAAGCTGTTGAAGATGATGGAGGTGTTGCGGCTAAAGACGGGGAGGTGCAAAGTTGGCTCAAGGTGGATCATGGGCATGTAGTCAGATCAGAGTGAAGAAGATCTTAGGATGTTGATGCATTTACTTTAACACATTTTTCTTTCATCCCGACATCGATAATGACTCTCAGCAAGTAAAACAGTGTGTTTTCATTGACATACTATATCTAGGACTGAGTTCCATTGGTCTCAAGGCCCATGACCCATGGGTTTCCGATAACGCAAAGGCACATGGTACAGTTTGACAGCGGGAAAAGTGAAAAATAGATCCAGTTGCCCGCAAACATCCCCGCTATTCATGCTTATCTCCGACCCCTTTTTTCCCTTCCTTCTCTCCAATGATCACATATCGTACCGACATGATACCGACCTTGAATACACACCTGAAAACCGACCTCCACTCACTTTCTTTTTTACTGACTTGAATCCCTCACTGACTCACCCTTCAGAGAGTGAACGAAATGTTCCATCAATTCTTGTTCACCCTCCTCACTTTCAATGTTTTGGTCAACGCACATGGAGCTCAGAAACCTTTATCGTCTACACCCTTACATCCTCAACACGCTGAACATGCTTTAAGTTTGTTAGAAAAGTAAGTTCCGTCAAAATACCTATATATCACATCACACTTGTCACTTCCTATATCATGTCCGATGGATTTGCAAACAGTCCCCCCCTGCATGATACACGACATTGGTGATATCTTTAATGACGAGTAACTTATATGAGAATGACGTTGTAAGAAAAGTTTTGTGAGAGCCTGCTGATACTCAGATACCCACTGATAGACACTCATATAGATCTATCAGCTACGTTCAGAACTATAGAACGTAATCCTTGGTCGGCGGTACATAAATTAGATCTCGCTTATCCTGGTCATATAGATTTACCTCGTGCTCGAGCGGGAGGTTTAGCTGGGTGAGTCATGACTCTATCTCTCAACTATTTGTCCTTACAATCATCAAATTCACATTTTTTCCATATACATTATTCCTTCCGTTCAAATGTCAAGATAGTCTCACAGTTCTCAAATGACTTTTTGTCTAGATAAGCTGGGAGATGTATTGAGATATGATAGCGATGTTCTATATACTGTAACTGAGCTGGAGAGAGAGGTCAACAGACTAAGAAGTAAAACCAGTGATCAAAAGAGACTAATCCTCAGAGGCTTCTTCACTGCTAATGCTCCTTGTCCCAAAGCCGTAGGACAAGATCCAGGACCTGATTTCCTCAATCCTACAGATGTGAGATTTTTCTCCTGAGATCTCATTGTGAAAGAGTAAGAGAAGTGAAGAGATTAATCATCAGTCTATTCAACATGTCTTAGAATCAATGGATTTGATAAGGAAATGGATCGAGGTGTTTCCGGATGTAAGTCGACTCTTGACTTGTTCTTTGTTCGGTGATCCTCGTCGATTTCTCCTATCACCTGCTCTGATCAATGAATTTCTCAGCTACCTGCTTCTATCATCTCTCCATCCATCCTTCCTTTACTTAACTTCTCTTCAAACTTGCCACTAAGCATGCCTGTCGATAAGCTATCTGAAGCCGCTGCAACGTCTCTGTGGGACGATGTAGACCAGAAAAGTACCGACAGGCTCACAAATAGCAAATGAAACGTTGTCGTACAGCATCCGACGTCCGACAAGCCTTTGAAGAAAAAAAACTCGCCGTCATGATCGGGATAGAAGGAACACATCAATTGAGTAATTCTTTAGCTGTCATGAGGATGTACGCAGAGCTTGGTGTGGGGTATGTCACTTTGACCCATGTTTGTCATTCAGTGAGTTTCTTATTTTATTTGCTCTCCCCTTCACCATTTCTTCATTAGTACGAAACCATGGATTCCAAAGAACGGGAATACTTTAATTGATCAAATGTCACTCCCCGCCTTATGTCCTTCTCTGGTTCATCACTGAGACACGGACAAGTTGGTTTATCGATTCGGGTGATTGTGAACAGCTGACATTAGTCATTCGCTAGCTCGAATGGTGGCGGCGCAGGTACTTCAGGAAGCACCATTCCTCCTATTCACCCAGGTAACGGTTTGACCTCCCTCGGGGTGGACTTAGTCAGGGAACTTAATCGTCTTGGAGGTAAGTCTAAAACCTCTTCTCTCCTTCCGCTCACCATCGACGTCACGATCAACGAGATCAAAATGAGGGAAAACATGCTGACCCATCAGTCATGGTTGACCTTTCTCACGTTAGCGACGATACAGCCAGACAAGCTATCAACGTTTCTCGTGCTCCGGTCATCTGGTCTCATTCCGGTGCCAGGGCGGTGAATAATCATCCAAGAAATGTTCCGGATGATATATTGGATATGATTGGTGATAAGTCTGGTCAGAATCGTGGGATAGTGTGAGTTGGATTCTCTACCCTTTCCCAGTGTCGGTTCCCCGCACCTTGTTCAATACGAGACAAACTTGCAAGAGTCTTTCGTAGTGAGCCAAGGGAGTATGTACCTCGCTGTCATCAGGAGGAAGTCGTTGGCGGGGATTCTAGGATTGGTTAAATTTTCAATATTCCAATGACCCATCACTGACGTATAGTCTCTCAGTGCTTTATTCAATTTTTATCGATAAAGACAATGCTACCTTAGCTCGAGTTGTGGACCATATCGAACATATCGCTTCCAGATGCGGGAAAGCACATGTGGGATTAGGATCCGATTTCAATGGTATAGGATCGAGTGTGTTGGGAATGGAAGATGTATCTAAATGGCCCAATATGGTGAGTTGACATTACCATTTTCTTTTGTATTTTCCCTTCCTCTCATCAACAACCTCAATCAATGGGTGATAGATCACTTGACATCATGTATTTCATTCATTCTCATCCTTCTATTCCCTCTGCCGTCATCAGTTATAACCATCTCTCCTTCCTTCAGCCCAAATACAAATCATGTGGTTAGTTGGCAATATTGGTATGTGCAAAAAGTGGTGCGAGTTACTGGAGGAAAAGGGAATGACCTGATGAGTAGATCCAAGAATTTATCCATCGTGGATGGACAGACGACGAGATCGCCGGATTGATGGGAGGTAATCTTCTTCGTGTGATGGAAGAAGTAGAATATATCAAAAATCAGTTATCTTCCGAATCAGCTTCAACAACAATCTATGAGAAACGTAAAGATCTTCCGGCGCACGAATGGGGTGGACCTAATATGGCTTATTTAGCGGATGAAGTTAAAGAGGTTGTGATTGCTCAAAAACGACTTCGAGATGAGTTGTGATCTTATTTTGATCTTGAAATTCTATACCATTCATATAAATTCTGTTCACATGTATTGTCCAGAAATTCCATAGCCCATCGTAGGATGTAAACATTCTCCTCATTGTTGTTCAAGCCTGCTTTACTCTACGGTAATGGTTACCGATATTTTGGCTGGCGGCATTATGATGCTGGTGTATGGTAAATCAAGATATTTGCATGGAATAGACATAGATGATGAGAAAACAGTGCATTTCAAGGATCGATAATCACTCTGATCTGTGACACTTTATGAGAAAATGATTGATCGTTTGATCTCACGGGATAACTTTCTGACCATTGACAACTTCCTTCATTCCTGCTTCCTTCAAAGCCCAATCAAAAGCAGCATCCATAATCGCTATCCCCTCTGATATCTCTTCATCCGTAATAGTCAAAGGTGGGGCAATACGGAATGTTCCTCCCATCCCTTTAAGTTGAACGACATTACATGAAAGACCAGTTTCCATACATCTCGCAGAGATGGAAGTACCGAGTTCATCACCTGGAATTTTCGTAATTGGATCAAGAACGATTTCTATCCCCATCATTAAACCTCTACCTCTGACGTCACCTATACAAGGGTATTTCTTCTGAAGCTGGTTAATATGTTAGCTCGTATCTCATCACCCGTCATGTCACCATCCAATGTAACTCAACTTGATCCGACATCCGAACCAAATTGGGAGTTTGTGTTTCGGTTGATAACTTCCATAAGAGGTATCGTGTTTTTATACATACCGAAATGAGAAGGGAAAGGTATGATAAATTGAGATATTGCTTATACCAGAATGAAGATGATCGAAGCAGACATCATGTGTGAAAGGTGAGACGTTGAGAAAGTGGGGGAGATGAGTGAAAAAAAACTTACATTTTTCAAACCTTCTTCCAATAACTTTCCTTTCCTTTTAGCCTCTCCAACGAGATTATCACGTACGACAATTTCACAAACTTTAGCTCCGACAGCACAAACTAAAGGATCGTTCAAATGAGTTGTATAATAGAAAAATCCTTTCTCATGACAAACCCTTTCAATCTCTTGTGTGCAAATTGTGGCTCCCAGAGGTAGACCAGCACCTAAAGTTTTTGATAAAGTGAGGATATCAGGAATGACACCTTCATGTTCGAATGCGAACATATCACCAGTTCTTCCCATTCCAGTTTGAGCTTCGTCGATGATGAGAACCATACCTCTTCGTTCGCAATGACTTTTCATCTCTTTTAGATAACCGGGAGGAAGGGTGATTATACCTCCTGTGGAAATGATAGGTTCGATGATAACGCATGCTAGGGCTCCTGTACTTTGACCTTGACGTGAGCCTTATTTCCGTGTTCTGTGAGACTCAACAGCTTGTGGACGAGTAAAAAGAATGATTTTGACGGAAAGAACACATCTCGATGAAGGATTAGATCATGGTGGGAAGGGTGTGAGAGTCATGTTTTTACGTGTAATGATGGGAATGAAAAGATCATAGGATAGGAAGGGATGATAAACTCACGATCGATAAGATCCCATCCATAATCTAACTCTGATTTCCAATCGTATGACCCATCAGGATGACGGAAAGGAGATCGATACGCGTATGGAACAGGAAGTACAAAGTTTCCAGGAAGTTGAGGTCCATAACCTTTCCTACCGACGGAAAAAGTAGCAGCACCTGCTCCGTGGGTCATCCCATCTGTTGATCAGACCATCGGAACATCTATCATCTTACAACATCCATCATCTCAGAACATCCATCATCTCAGAACATCCATCATCTCAGAACATCCATCATCTCAGAACATCCATCATCTCAGAACATCCATCATCTCGTAACACCCACATTGGTGATCACCCCCGGACCGCCCTTACTTCACCTCTCTAGGATTCCTTCCTGACGCTCACACATGTCCACCAAAGAGGACATATTGGGATTTTGCGAAGATGTATACAATGACTCACGATAGGAAGCAGATAGAGAAACGACTTCATGACCACCCGTATACATCTTGGCCAACTTCAAAGCACACTCGTTGGTTTCCGAACCGGTAGAGAGAAACATGCACCGATCTAGTCCGGGCGGCAATAGACTGGAGAGAGCCAGTGCCAGGTCTACATTAGGTTTGGTGACCATTGCAGAGAAGATATGATCGAGATTTGCCATATAGTTTGAAACTACTTGTACGATTTCAGGATGACCACTGTATCCATAAGTGACTGATCATTCCGATATTTACCTGGACTACTCACTGGCCGAGGAGAGATGACATTTGACCAGAGGTAAAGTCGAGGATCTTGTTTCCATCAGAGTCCTGTCTATCAGCTTCTATTTATCACAGGGCTGAATGAAACTTCGAATAGATGTTTAGAGTTGTCGATCACGACTCGGAGACAGGTATGAAGACAGGAGTAAGGAAGGTATTGAAAGCTGTCAATTCGACTACCAGTAAGTAAAAAATGATTCACTCACCCACATGGCAGTACCCTGGGCTCGTTCCACAATGACATTGGCCCATGACCCACCATAACGGATGAGCTTGTTATCCGCCGCTTTCCAAAATGCGTTTTTCTCTTCTTGCGACATAAGAGTCGCTGTTGGGACGGGCATGATATTGATTGTTCACTGTAAGTCGCAAAATGAGCCGTAAGAAGAAATGCGAACTTGAGAGGGACTGTTTGACGGTCGAGCTGATGAGGAAACACTTGAGGGAGTAGAAGTCTATGAAGTAGTCAGTAGTATAATAGTCCCGGCCCATGATTGGCGTCGTTTTTCCTTGCTTGTGTGTCATGTGGAGTGAATGGGTGGCACTGAACAAGAGCGGGATACTGAGCCGACGTAGCGGGGAAACAGAATGTGATGCGGGCGTAGCGGGCAATTGTTGGGATCGGTACGCCGATCCAGGGCCATCAAAACCAGCCTTGTCCTGATTGGCCCTTTGCCCTTTGGGCGCTTATCACCACCGTGCCTGGGAGACGCCTCGAAGCGATACTTGACTTGAATTGACTTTCTTCGTGGTTTACGGTTACGATCAAGTTACGAGTACTCTACTGCTCTCTTTGACATGCCCGAACGAACCAAGTGAGCGTATAGCATCTCCTACCCCATCGTGGAGTCCGAGGATTTGACCGCTGACAAGTAGCCTTCGCCCGACCCGAAGCAGGAAAGATCGTCCATGTGACCGTTGTAGACGACAAAAACATACTTGTCGGATTATCATTCGTGGTCAACCGTGTGCCTCATGTGCCAAAGCTCATAAAGAATGTACTTTCTCAGGTCCTCCTGTGATTCGTCATCGTCATTCCTCAACTCGTGATGCTGCATCCAGCTTGACCCCACTCAGGAGTGAATCTCCTACCAAGTTTCTTTCAGAAACTATATCGGGCGATTCACACGATGTCAGTTATAGAAGACCTAGCGTGATGCCTGTTCCTTGGAATGAAACTTCAACTTGGTCGAGAAAAGGAAAAGAAAGGTTAGTCACGAATAGTAGAGGTAGAGCATTGGATTTTGTGGAAAGTTTGGATGAAGAGGAAAGATCAAGAGAATCATCCACCGTTAGTCTTTCACTTATTTGTGATGCAGAAAATAATAGTTGAATGGTAATAGGATAATGACGTTGAATACCCTTCGTTGGATCTTGAAGTCACAGATCAAGAAGAATCACATTATCTCGGTTCGATAGCTTTCTCACATTTGACCCTTGATCCTCCTTCCACCGGAGTGGCCATAAGTCCAGTAGGATCATCTCCATCGACAGGAGGAATATCTTACCGTCAAGTAGCAGATCCACGTCGACCGGTTTTCTTTCTTCGTAACCCTTCAAAGGTGTATGGACTTGCCAACAATGCGTATGCGGCTGAGAGAGCTTATGAAGCTGTGACAGAAGTGTTGAGAGCGGAACATCCTGAATATCCGGCAAGGCTTCTGCAGATGTAAGTTGTGTATGTACATTCATTCGTCCCTTCAACGATATAATTGGTGCTTGGTTATTATAAAACGTATCCAAGGAAGTAAGACTAAACTTTTTAGGTTCATGAACAAAACACTACCCGCATTCCCTATCCTGAACAAAGTTCGCCTTGAAGCAACATGTTTCGCATGGCAAGGAGCGGGTCCTTTTCCCCATACCGTATTAGTGGGCATATTAGCACACTCCGCCGTATATATTCCTTCCTTACGACATAAATGTAAAGACTTGTTTGGGATATCTCTTCACTTGCTGGAGAACGAATACAGACAACCGAGGTTGCAGACTTTACAATTGGCCATGTTGGATATTTTTGGTAGACCTATGATAGATCCGGGTGGTAATCATACGGCTATTTGTCGAGTGAGTGATTGATGTCCCTTCTATTATCCATGCACCCATTCATCAAATCTCATCAACTCGAGATAAGTGCTTACAGTCTCGTCTCAACTGGGCAAGATGGTACCAATCAGAGTCGTCGCTGAATGACAAGGCTATGGGCGCTGCCCAGCTGCTTGGGTTGCATAGAAATAGTGCGAGATGGAGATTACCAAGATGGGAACGATCCGTTAGAAAACGTATCTGGTGGACATTGTTCATTGCTGACAAATGGTATGTCTTCTCCCTCCCCTCTCCTCCGAAGGTGCGCCTTGCGACCTCCCTGCCTTGCTATGGAACAGTTTTGAAGTCCCATTAGCATATGGTCGTGTCAGGACGGAGAGTTCTGTCATTTTTATGCTTCCTGAACCTTTCACAACCACCCAAAACTCGACTCCTATCGATTACGTTTTGGGTGAGATGAGGCAGCTCAATTTCCACAGGAACGCATTCGTCTATGGTCGTCCTTCAAATCTCCCATCCGGCAACTCAACAGTCCCCGTTCCCACACTCGAAGACGACGATTGGAAAGGTCAAGGTGAAGAGTCTGGCGCAATGACAAGTTTTGTCGCCATGTGTCGCTTAAGCGCAATTCTAGACTCTCTCTTACCCTTGTTAGCAGTTTCTGATCGTGATGAAGAAGTCCCTCATCCGAAGGGTATCTTGAGAGATGCAGCGGAGACTTTGGGTGAGATAGATGAGGGATTACCTGATTTATCTTTTGAAGGTGGATATCAAGGTCCTGGCATACGTAGGTTTATCTCTCTTTCTTGATCGCGTGTACTCTCCTTTCAATGCTGAGTACTGATATACAACGCATCATTGATGAAAGTCGTCGATGAGGACAAGAGGATGCTCTAGAGGGTGGACTGATGAATAGGATCCTTCCAACTTTGTCATCTGGGTATTGCCCTTCTCATCTGTAGGATCGGTGTAGATCTTCAAACTCAAATGACAGAAAGTCAATTGACACGGTCCATGGAACACGCTTTGGGGTTGGTAGAAGATGTCATTCGGTTTTTGGAAGGTTTGACATCTGAGGATTATGCGTCTTTTTGGGTTCCATGTGAGTTGAAGTGTTCATCTCCCAGCAGTACTTCGTCCATTCAGACTCCCAATTTTTCTTCTCGCTTGAATTGTGTTCATACGGGATTCCAATCTTGACCCGAGTGTTTCGTCCACCGGGGTTTGAGTTGACATCCAGGGGCTTCATTCCAGATCTCACACGCAACTGCTCTTCTTCTTCGTACAGCCATGCGTCTTCATCGTGATGGTTCTACTCTCACCAAACTCCTCGATACAGCTTGGACCCTCCTCAATCGATTGGTGAAAGCAGTTGAAAGAGGTGTTGATTCAGCTTGGGAAGTTGCCGAAGTGGCTTATCCAAAAGTCAAGGCGTTGGTAAATTCACTTCCTAATATACCTGGTAGTGAAGGGGTCAAGTCTAGATTGGCACCTCCTCCTGATCTTGGAGGAGTGACTCAAGCTGGTGAGTTGCAAGTATTTCCTTTGGTCATTTCAGGACATATCTCTGTCTCGTTTTTCAGACATCAATTAGTGTGTTGTTTGTTCTTGTCTCGGCTTTCGTTAAGACGAGACGACGGGGAAGAAGACAAGCTGCTGATGTATAGCTGAACCTCCGTTGGATCTTTCCACTTTTTTAAATCAGAGTGAATGGGTGACGGCTGATACTGCGTTATGGATTCGAGATTTCACACAGACTTTTATGACGGAAACTTGATAGATTCAATGCTAGATCTGTTGTACTGTACTGTGGAATAGAACTTCATAACAAAAACTAAGATGTTATTACATCTATGTAACCAATATCACTTTGATTGACCTATCGAAATACTTACCAGCAAACTATGTACTGTACATGTTACGCAGTACGAGCACCTTACTTTCAAAGTTCGTCCCTTATACGTCTATGATCCACGATATTCTTCACCCTCAAAGGTAGATAAGCACCTTCCGGTCCACCCCAATTAACACCTGGTAGATCCGTTCTTTTCTCATATGTCGCTCTATTCGCTTTCTGTCCTCTTCGACGTTCAGCAGCTTCTTCTACACCTCTCATAACTCTCAATAGATTACCTCCCATCAATCCTCTCATTTCTTCATCAGTCCACCCCCTTCTCAAAAACTCAGCAAGTAGATAAGGCCATTTTGACACATCTTCCAATCCTTCAATAGACCATTGAATACCATCAAAATCTGATCCTAATCCCACATGAGCTTTACTGGTATGTTCCGCGATATATTCTACATGATCAACTAATCTTGGTATAGTTTGGTTATGAGGATCGATAAATATAGGATAAAGAACACTTTGTATAACCCCATCGATTTTTCCAGCACTGGTACCAATACGTTTTAAGATATCATCGGGAACATTACGAGGATGTTCAAGAATACCTTTAGCACCACTATGAGTGAATACTATTGGAACGTCTGTTTGATCTAATACGTCTCTCATTGTTTCTGGTGTAACATGTGAAAGATCAACCATGATTCCAAGACGATTGAGTTCATCTACTAATTCTCGACCGAATGGTGTGAGTCCATTTCCTGGATGATGAGGTCGAAGATAAGAACCGTCACTACCTGCTGCTCCACCGGCGGAGGAGGCGAAGGAGGAGTGACAAACGTGAGCAAGGGTTAGATAACGGACTCCTAGTCGGGCGAGAATACGAATGGTGGAGAGTGAATTTCCCAACATATGAGTTCTGTACAGTTCAGCTCATTCACATGTTGCTGTCATCCTCAATAATGGAGTTCATCATGTAAGGAATCATGTAGGGATTCGAATAAGTGAGAATGTGTTCATACGGATATAATTGAAATAGAGGTGACGATTTGATGGAACATGAAGAAGAAGGGAAAGAGAAGGAGAGAAGTGAAAGGGAGGTGATAGACTCACCCTTCCATACCAATCAAAGCTGCGATTTTCCCATTACCAAAAGCAGCTTCAGCTTCATCCGCCGTCAAAGCCAATTGTAATTGAGGACTTTGATCAATCATTTCACGTATGAGATCAATAGATTCGATTGTGTCCCTCACGGTCTGTTTCATCAGCTCTCAAGTACAACTCACTTTGCGTCTCAAACCGGGGTACATATATGAGCAAGAAGTGAACAGGATTAGTTGCAAAACTCACATTACCCAATTCGAGAAAATCATGTCCAACATTTACCCCAACCTCTCCAGGACAAGGAGTCCAAACGGTGAAAAACGCCCTTGTCATCGGAAATGGTCTGATACAAAAGAAGGATAACCTACCCTCCTAGACCACCTTCACGAGCTCGAGGGATGTCGAATTGTCCAGGAAGACCAGTGTTGAATTTATCTATCATATCGAGCGGATGAGAAGAGAGGACACGTAAGACTTGTGGAGTGTCCACATGAGTGTCGATAAGGGGATATCTAACGTAAGTATTGACTCGAATCGTGGCCTCTCTTCTTTTGATATTTCTTCCCACTTCATACCTCTACTTTCACACGTCCTATTCACTCCACTCGAAGTGGGGATAGAAAGGTAGGAGGGAGGAGGGAGTGAGGGGTGTGAGGAGAAATACTCACTTTGCTAGGAGCTCTCGAGCATGTTGAAGATGATCCGTTTGGGTAGTCTTGAGTGGTTGTTGTGCCGTACTCTTGGCATATACCAAGAGCCAGAGATAATACGAAGAAGACCCGCATGACCCAAAACATCAAAATATGATAGAAAATACGCTTGAGACAATTTGGTTTGCCAACGAAATCTCTCGACTTGGCTATTGTATACATATCAAGCACACCGTGGCTTATCGCTTTCCTTCTCGTATCGGCTGGATTTGACATGTCACCCCGTGGATTTGACATGCCAGATGATGACACGAGACTTGGCGGTCCGTGGATCCGTGGAAGTCATGTTCCGTGCAACTCCCGCTCTCTGACCTCTGACCTCCTCTCCCACCCTTCGTTCCTCCTTACCACCAAATTCAACATTACAAACTAATTCCCCCGGGCTCCCGTTCCTCTGACGTCTTCCGTCGTAGAGTACAGTCAGTCGTATCGAAAATCGGCCAACTTAAAAACCGAGCGGGCAAATTTAAGAAGTACGTAGGCCGATCTTTCTCGAGCCCGACTTTTTTCGTGCCCGATGTCACTGATTTCTTATCTCTCCATTCTATACCCAACAATCATTGTCCGTACATGTTATTCTCACTATTCCAACCTCGGTAGGAGGTCGTCCCTCCCACAAGTTATAACCTGTTCTACCGGACCGACTTGGATCCCCTCGTTTTCGATTTCATCGCTTCCAACTGCCTCGTCGGACAAACATACTTTTTCGGATAGTCGGATTGCCTTCGTCTCTGGACGAACACACTACACTCGCAGTACTTGGATAGAAAGAGGGACTTGAGCACAAGATGAACCCATCGTATAACGAACCCAATGTGGAGAAAGAGATCGAAAACCTGACTGGGATACATCATGTCAATGAGGTCGATTCGGATCATCATACCATTCATGGTGATAAAGCTTTGGAACTTATCGAACATTCCAAACGGATTAACATTGAAGAAGTTGATCCTGCTGTCATTCGTAGGATTGTGAGGAAGACTGATATGGTTCTGTAAGTTTCTCTCCTCGGTCCGCTACTTAAACTTTCATATTCCTATGTCTCTTTTCAATCTTTCTTTGGTTCTTGCTCTAGATTCTCAACGGAAGGGATAGCAATGTTCTCAACTCGACATCATTTGACGTACTCGTCTGATTTGTTAAAGTAGTTCAAAGCTGACCTGATAGTATGCCGATCATGTGTCTCTGCGAATTCTTTCAATTCTTGGACAAGAGTTCTATATCCTATGCCAACCTTGTAAGTTCTCCTTTTGCCCAAACCACAAACATCACCTGGATCCGAGAAGATTTCTGACGTCAGTTCGGGATCCAACAAGCTACTCATTTGAAAGGTCAAGATTTCGCTTGGCTCGGATCTATCTTTTAGTCAGTTTCCTCCCACGCTTCAGTACGTAAGCTGATATGATAGTTTTGGATATCTATTTTGGCAACCATTTGTGGGTTATCCCCTCGATATTGGTTCGGAGATGCTGATTCCTTCAGGCGGCTTATCTATTGGTCCGAATTCCCGTCCGGTACCACCTCAGTAGTATCATCATGATTTGGGGTGTGAGTACTCCTGTTAAGAATGAAAAGGCATAGCTGATAGGGGAGTTGATCCTTGGGTGTCTAGCTGCTGGTCAAAGCTTTGCTGCTGAAGCTTCGTTGAGAGTGAGTGGATTGTGTTTGTATTGGTATGAGGGATCAAGCTGAAGGGTTAGTTCCTCTTGGGTATGGCCGAAAGTGGAATGAGTGAGTAATGGTCTTTTTTTCTATATTATTTCGTCCTTCCCTCGTCTTCTCTTCCATCCACGTTCAGGCCTCTCCCCTTTGTTCATCTCGTTCCGTGCGACTGTATCCCTGCTTGATCTTTTGGGTCCTTTCCGGGAATCAAGGTCATAGTACTCGTACTCGTAGTGGAGCGGAAGGATTTTATCCGAAGTTCATCAAATCAACACTTTCAATTTCATGTTCAACATGTTACATCTTCCCTCTCCTCTTACTTTCCTCTCTCCATAACCCCGCTGATTTCAGTCCCAATCCTAGGTTCTATAACCGGTTCCTATTACCTCCGTTCCGAACAAAGTACAAGAGTAGGAATATGGTTCGGTTCCGTCGGTATGTCACAAATCATCGGTGGTTTAATCTCTTATGGAATGTTCAACCTTCATTCTACTCGAGTGGCAGCATGGCAGTTCATTTTCGTCTTGTTAGGTCCAGTAACAGTCCTTTTCGGAATTTATATCCTCATAATGCTTCCTGAATCACCTGCGACAGCTTGGTTCCTTACACCTGAAGAAAGGTTGATAGCTTTGGAAAGGATCAGAAGTAATAAAACTGGTACACATGCTACGGAATATAAACCTAGTCAAGTATGGGAAGCTGCGAAAGATCCACGAATATATCTGGCGGCTATCTCGGTGTTTTGTGCTAGTGTACAAAATGGAGGTGTTTCATCTTTTGGTGCTACTATCATCAAAGGTTTTGGGTTCACTACGAAACAAACTACTTTATTGGGTATGAGTACAGGAGGGAGTGAAACTGTTGCTATGGCTGTTGGAGTTTTGTTATCTAGATGGTGGAAGATGAGAGGTGAGTTGGTCTCCTTTTTTCGTTTTCATCTCTACCCTATTCAATTCTTCCCCTTCCCATCCTATACCGTTCTCGAATATCCTTTCCTATGAGTAATACTTTTAGCTTGTTCCATTGGCGGGACAGAGCATGTTCGGATTGGGAAAGATGATGGAGGAGGGGTTTGGATATGTAAAATAAGTATGAATGGTTTGACGATTCAAAGACTGATCATCAGCACTCCCAGCTATCTGTTGTATATGCGTAGCCATAGTAGGAGCCGGTTTAATGGTCGGAGCTCATAATAAAAACGTTCAATTCGGAGGTTATTGTCTTATCTTTTGGGTAAGTCCTTAACATCGTTTTAGTTGCACATTCGAGTCACCCAATCTGGACATTGAAACGTCTATCTCTTGATTTGAGATCTCGGATCTTGACGACCGACACTTCAGACTGAGGATCAAGGATTGGAGACTCAAAACTCAAAAGAGGATCGAGGGTCGAGGGATTGAGGAGGAAAAGAAAAAAACTGACATGGAAAGGTACCCGTTGGTCAAATGTTATTCGTACCATGGATGCAATCCATGGTCGCAGGTCATACGAAAAGATCCACATTTTACGGTCTTTATCAAATCGGTTGTGCAGTTGGGAATATAGTCGGTGCTCAGATATATCGACCTCATGATGCTCCTCATTATATCCCTGCGAAAATTGCTATTTTAGTTACCATCACTCTTCATGGAGGTGAGTTTGGTGTCTTTTTTTAATTACAACTCGCTTCTAATTCAACATCTTTCATACCGTTGATTATCGAAGTCGACGTCCTTTTCCGCGAGCAACTTCTTTATTTGTTAGTTCACGGTACGAGCGGAGGTGTGAGGAGAAAGGTCGAAGTTAAAGAAGATAAGGTAAAATTGACAAATAGTTACTATGGGTATGATCGCCCTCATTCATAAATATTGGAACAATCAAAGAGCTCGTAGAGCGATTCAACCTCCTGAAGAAGAGAACATTGAGTTTAAAGATCGAACCGATAAACAAATCCCTTCTTTCGTTTACCCATACTAGACATGTTGTGATGAGATCGCTTCGGATCAGAGGGACGAGATGTTGTGACGTCCATTTTGGCGACAGGTGACTTTAGAAGGTATATAGAAGAGTGATAGAGTTCGAAAGGTTTGGGTAAGGGCTTGTGGTTTTGAGGATGTCGATGTCAGTCTTGCTTTTGTTAGAAGTAAATGTGGGAACACTGTTATTTTGTAGATAATCCAGAATATGGAATGCATCCGGGTTCTTGATCTCAACATCTCCCATCGTATGTCATTGGATAGGTCATCACAAATAGGTTAGAACAGAGATGAGAACCAATCATGGTGAGGTAATTCCGAACGAGGGACGGTCAAAATCATAAGTCAGTATTACTCGAGTGACGAAAATGGAACCAAAGTGGCATACCAGAAGCCCAAATATAATAAAAGATGATCACAATGGAATGAGGAGCGGAAGAATCAAACTGAAGATGATCGCGGAAAGTATAGTAGAGGACGAAGTAGTGAAAGAGGTAGAAGAAGAAGACGAAAGGGTCTTGTTTCATCAGCACTGTTTCTCACGTACGAAGAAGAAAATACTCACATAACCAAACATTATACCCTGCTTAGCATCCCTCAAAGTGGGTGCAGCTACAAAACCCATAGCAGTTGCCGTAGCAGCGATAACTGGCAGAGCGTTGGTGCTCTTAGTCGAAACCCGAGAACCAGCTGCTGATCCGTCGCTCTGCGCATTTGATGCACTTGCCGCTACAAAGGTGGAAGGCATAGATGTGTAATTGTTCAAACTTGGTATAGTATTCGATACGACATACGACAACGCGAAAGAACTTGTGCTACTTGCGCTATTACTTGAAGATCCGGGGGAGGTCGTAGTTGCGGAAGTACCTGGTGTTGTACCTGCTGACGAGGTGGGAGATGTGGAAGTGGTGGTAGCAGCTTTTGTCGTAGCAGCTGCCGCCGCGGTGGTTGTGGATTTTTTCGACGAGGCCGAGCTGGAGGTTTGGTCTGAAGAAGAGGAAGAGGATAGTTCGAATAAAGTCATGTATGCGTATCCACCACAGGGTTGATTATCATCACCATTGCAGAAGTAGCTGCAATTCGATTCTTCAGCAAGGTCCATGTTGTGTAATGCGTCGCCGCAGAAACACTGGGTACCCATCTCTGCTGATCAGATACAACCCCTTTAATGCCACATCGACAAGACCGGAACCAGTTCACGGAGCGGAGAGTCAGATTACGAGTGGACGATGGGTGTATTGGTCGATGAAAGAGGTTTCAAGCGCTGCAGATGATGTATATGGGTAGAAAACTTGCACCTAGCAAAGAGATAGGAGGGGCATAGAAACAATTTGACTAAGGAACCGTCCCATTTTTCTTGTCGTTTGCCAGTATGAAGGGTGCAAAGGACCATCACATGATCTGGAATGATCGCCTTGGATGAGACACGAGGTGACAAGGGACAAATAGGAGGTGTAGACATAATTGGAAGTATTACTGGACAGGAAATCAAACCCACCAAGACCGGCATATTTGAAACCCATCCCTGCACAGTGATCAATACATAGAAGATCGGTTTGCGAGTCTTTACCCCAAACTGTGATGTATCAGCATGTTACTGATCCCCTCTATCCATTTTTACCCATCTTGATGGCGGTCGAGGCGGACAAGGGATGTCAGAGGACGAGGGGAAGGATTCGTGAGAGAGTCACTCACAAGAATCATTCAACCCTCTCTGTCCGATACCCTCATACCAACATCCCTGATACGACCAACCGGAAGGAAGGGTAGGTATCGTGAATGCTCTGCTAGTCCCCACCCAAGCGCTAAGTAGTAGTAAAAAGAGTGTGTTGTACATTTCTGAAGCGTATTACGTCGACATCTGGACAGAAGAGAGAGAGAGAGGGAAGGTAGGTGGCGGTTGAATAAGTGTCGACGAAGAGGGAAATGATGGTAAAAGACAAGAGAGGAATATAGAGGGCAAAAGGAGAGGAAGCAAGCTGAAGGAACAGACCTGAAGTCCGACTTTAATGGGTTAGGATGAGGACGCCAAAAGGTCATTTGGGGCGTTTCGTTCTCATGTCCAAAGGCCTGTTATGTGAGTCAAAGGTAGGAGCGCAAGTGAGGTTCAGAGGGTCAGATGTCAAAAGGACAAGGGTACCTTGGAGAGTAAGGAGAACCTTTCCGGATTCTTGGGCCTGAAGCTTGAGCTTGAAGAGTTGAGGGTTCCTTAAGAATCTCCCGGAGAAGAGTGTGGCTGTGTATAGAACGTCCCCTTTGGCTGGAAAGAGCTTCAGCCGGGGTTCACCTGCCTGAGCGAAGGGGTGAGAAATCGGTTAGTAACGGAGCGGGATGTGGAGACTGGGGGAGCTGTACTGTAACTGTCAACATACCTTTACTGTTCCATACAGGACCGTCTATACTTGAGAGTCCTATACCATTGACATGGTACATATTGAGCGGATGTGGTGTGCTTATATCGTCATTGAGAAGGTGAGAGAGAAGCAGGGTCAACTCGGCCGAGGAGGAAGGTGCCACAGTTAGATGAAACGCCGAGTAACGCCGTTCGCCACTTGTGATGCCGATCGTCGGTCGTCGTCGTCGTCGTCGTTGCTTCTTTCTCACTCACTCCACAAGCCATCCTTCTCAGATCTCATCTCTCGTTCAATCCATATAACAACTTGATATATTTCGTCTTTTGCACAAGGCTACAGGTGACACACAATGCGATCATTCATCCGCGCTTCAGCGACCGTCGCATCGACATCGATGACTCGTCCCGTTCCGGCCAGGAATATCCCTCGACCTATGCTCGGGGGGATGCAGATAAGTAAAAGAGGATACCATGAAAAGGTCATCGATCATTATGAGAACCCAAGGAATGTCAGTCACTTTTTCATTTTCCTACATGGCATCCAAGCAGCTGGGTAACATGGACACACTTGGGATCGAAGCTGATTCATAGGTCGGTAACATGAACAAACTTGATCCCAACGTCGGAACCGGACTTGTCGGCGCACCAGCCTGTGGCGAGTGAGTTGAGCCTCTTTCCCTTCACAGGATGAACATTCGTTTTGTACATCGTTTCACGGCTCTCTTTGTCAATGAGCATATGCGTCTTGTCTTATGCGTTGGAACTCAAGTTGACCTGCAGCGTCATGAAACTACAAATCATGGTCGGTGAAGATGGAATCATCAACGATGTCAAATTCAAGACTTTTGGATGTGGATCCGCCATTGCGTCATCGAGTTACATGACGGAACGTGTCAAGGGTATGAGTCTGGAACAAGCTGGTCAGGTTAAAAACACGGAGATTGCAAAGGAATTATGTCTCCCCCCTGTCAAGTGTGAGTCGCATTAGATTCATTTTTCTCACTAACTCCCCATCTCTAACCCTGAATCTCGTAAATCTACCATACTCCTGAGTGGCTGCGTTTCAGGTGGTCAGACCCGTATTTCATGAGACTGACTACCAGTACATTGTTCTTTACTCGCTGAAGACGCTATCAAGTCAGCTATCAAAGATTATCAATCCAAGCGTGCCAGACTCAGCGCGGGAACAGTGAGTTGTCAGTCTTCTGATTATGGAACTGAGCTTATATTAGACTCAGCCTACCATGGCTCAACCTATGGCTGCTTCGGCGTAGTGAGTCGCTAGGCTCGTCCGAACCCTTTAGGTGCGTGATCAAGGGTCTGGTTATGATGGATTTTCCGGGCGTGTGGTCAGGTAGAAAGGTGAAAGGATGACAAAACATGTATCTCTTTATCATGAAACTCTAGGAATATCCCTCAATCAACCCTGTTGTCTCAAAAACTCGAGTGACGCGAAGACCAACAAAACTACTTACATTTGTTCTTACGTTCTCAGTTGTCCACTTTCCACCTCTTCTGATCCTCATCGTCTCTTATCGCTCCCCACCGTCCGTCCATTGACCACAGTACCTACGGCGTTGTCATGTCCGCCTCGCCATCATCGTCCGTCATGGAACCTTTGCCCGATGATATCGGACCGTCTGACCAATCTCTTCGGTGGGCTGACGAGATCGAATCAGACCTCACCAAGATTACCGGTCCTTACGGTCTCGAATGGCTCACTTCCCGCAAAAACGATGCTATGTACGCCGACAAAGAAAGCATCGTGAAGCATTGTAGAAAGTATGGTGATCTTCAACGCCCATCCCATGTCCCGGACCGATTCTTTCCCTCTTCCGCCGCTCGTTACGGTCTAAAGCGATACATCATAAGCCGCTCAGAGTCAAAAAAGATAGCAGGTACGGTCAAGAACTTTGTCTGCAACCGAAGCCACAAACGGTCCCGTAAACGGACATGTGAAGGCTGCAAGTATCGCATCCCCGCTTTTTTCTATGTGCCGTGAGTGACTCACTGCCAAGCTGGGGGCTTATCCTGACAGACAGGGCCGACAGAGCTCTATACCCGAAATGGAACTGCTCTTATGCAACAGAGAGAGATATGCCAACTCTGGCTTTCAGTTGGTCAGACTGGGGACGGTGCAACAGGTGTTGGGTTTGTCGTCGAGCTGGGAATGACGGTTGCGGTTTATGCCGAATCCCACTCAAAGAGTCCGAGTCCGAGTACACTGGACCTCAGAACCCGATACAAACACAAGAGAACCCAATCGAGACAAGGACGGTCACACCCGAAGATGTCATGAATAAACGTCAACGTCGTAACCCTCGGCGAGCCCCACCTCCTAACTATTGTCGTGAATACACCCTCTCGTCTGACGATGATTCCGAACTTGGAGACCCCTCATCAGGAAATAACGATCAAGACCATGATCCGTTTCATGATCATGTGCAGGCCGTTCGTGAGCGGTATAAAGACATGCGAACCGCACGTTTGGCGGCCGAAAACCTCATTACTACTTTGAAGGCAGAAAACGAAGCGTTACATGAAGCCGCGTCTCTAAAAGGTTCGGTTGACAGGGAAGAAGACTGCCGTGTCTTGGAGTCGGTGGTAGCGGAGGTGAGAGCCGAATTGGAGCGGCTCAGAGAAGAATTAGAGTCTTGTGCGAGGAAAGATGAAGTGTTGGAAAGTCAGAACAAAGAACTCCAGCGAGAGATGGAAGAAGTGCAGCGGCAGAATGAGGATATGAAGCGTCAAAAAGAAGACCTCAAGCGTCGAAAAGCAGAAATACAACGTCGGTGTGAGGTCGCAGAGAGGGGACGGGCCCGGGCAGTGCGGGACAGAGATCATGAGAAGAAGGAAAGAGAATCTATGTCAAAGGAGTTGGAGAGATTGAAGGAAATAGGGAAGAAGTGACCGGGGCCGCAGGCGAGAGAGGGGTGGGACATGCGTTTCATCAAACGGATACAAGTACCATTACCATGTACCATGATCTATGATCTTTGAAAATCATTCCATGTTCTCGCACCTATCGTCGATCGCTGATCGTTAAAATCGCAGAATGACAGTGAAGAAGAGGTGTTTTGATAGGCACGCTGAAGAGAACAACTGCCACTTCTGAGTGGGGATAGTAGGCACGCGAATCGGACTAAGCCCCCCACCCCTCCTCCACTACTTACTCGTATACGCTATACCCTATTCTTCATCTCGCACTCATTAGGTCATCAATCATCGCCCGAAGCATCTGGGAGCGTCTCACCTTGGATAACCTTCCCGTTTTCCTATCCGTCACTGATCGCTGTACTCTCAGCGACGAACAGGCAATAGGAGACCGAAAAGGACCCCCTGACGACGTTTTTGTTTCTGCTTGTTCAGCAGCGACGGTTTGCCCTTTTGGGACTCGAATCTTCTATACGACACCCTATTCTCGACTTTACCCCTCACTACAAGTAGATCCTGACCCTTGTGTCGTCACACAATAAACGGACAACTCGCTATAGACTAGCAGTCTGACGAACGATTGTCCCGAAGTTTATTCAGGTGTGGGTGGATCCCCGTTTGTCCCCGGTCCACCGGCTCGTTTCCTCCTCCCCCTCACCGCATTGTACTCGTACTCGTACATTCTTCGGGCGTAACACACATCATTGATCCCATTCCTCTTCTCAATCTACGCATTGTTCATTCAACCACATAGACTATGTCTTTCAATTCTACGTGAAATTCAGTTCACCCCCACTCGAAAAAACTCTCTTCGATACAATCCTCCCATCAACCATCAATCACGCTTTTACGCATCAACAAGTCACCCCCCCTTCTATCATGTCATCTCTTGCTTCTTCCCCAGTCCCGACTCATCCTTCTCCTTCTCTCTCCCCTTACACACCCTCTTCTCTTGCAGCGTCGACATCCACTACTGCTTCTGGTCAAATCTCTCCCCTACCATCACCTTCCATCTCAGGCAAAAGCAGTTTCGGTCGCACCTGGAGAGCGGTATTCAAAACTGGAGGAACTGTAAGATCAAGTCGATCCCCCGCTTTAGCCAATATCTTCCCTAACAATGATACCGAAATATCGTCAATGCCTTCTGTTCAAGGGAGTATTTCGTCCACTCGAACTCCATCTAGAAGCCGCATGACATCGCCCTCGACAGAAGAGCCTAAACTTCAATCTCCTCTCCCTCTCTCAACCAAAGAGCTTCAACATCCGGCAGTGGACGGAGAAGATGGGAGAGGAAGCAGTACTGGATCTTCTTATAATGTTCAACTCGGAACTCCCCTACATCCTCAAAATGACGTTCGAGGATATTCCATGGCGGAATCGACTGATGAATCATCCCTTTCTTCAACTTCAAGGCACCCATCATCTGCCATACCTCCCTCTCCATCGGCATATTCAGTCAATACGAGCACATCAACTTCACTTCGTTCACCTCGATTACCTTTGAGTACTTTCAAGGGTCGATTCTTCTCCTCCCCTTCTGCCCCGGAAGCGAAGAAAGATAAATATCTCACTCTTGGTAAATCTTCTTCTGGACGGAAGAAATCAGTGGGATCTTCTTCTATATCTTCGTATGCACAATCACCCAATGAACTGTCACCTAAAACGCCAGGTAAGAAGACACCAAAACCTTCACCGGATGCTCAACCCTCTCGATCCGCAGCGGCAAGATTCTTACGTCGTGTAGTCTCTGCTCCCAATGCCAAAGCTCTTCTCAATCCTACGGATATGCCACCAGTACCTCCTGTACCTCCTCTGAAGGGCCTCAAAACACCAGTAGAAAGTATCAAAATGCCACGCGAATCAAATTCGAAGTCAAATGGGAGTACAAAAATGGCAAAGTCTCCCAATCCTACCGAAGTAGATTTGACCGTCTCACCTACCGAATCCCCTCTCCCACATTCTCTAGCACCATCAGGGGCTAACACACCTCATGGATCACCATTAGCTTCCCCCAATTCGGCATTTCCATCCAGCTCCTCTGCCAGTCTACCACACAGGGCTCAGAGTTCAATCCAAGGTCAGGGTCTTTCGGCTACCGGAACACGAGGTGCAAGGGCCTTGACAGTAGGTGCGGCAAGTGGAAGGGCGAGGGAGATACAGGCTAGCCTTGGTGTAGGACTAGGACTTAATGATGCTATGGATGGGAAGGAAAGTAATCATAAACAAGTGTTCAGAAGGACTTATAGTTCAAATTCGATCAAAACGCGATCGGTGAGTCCCTTCCTTTGTCCTTCTCTCAGCACGCCTTCTCTACCAACGACCATTCTGGATCTTTAGTTGTGGGCGGATCATGACGAAAAATGACGGACTGAATACTGATGATCAGGTCGCTGTGGGCCCATCATCTTTCCAAAAGATAAAGCTGCTCGGTAAAGGCGATGTGGGTAAGGTCTATCTAGTACGGGAGAAAAAGACGGAAAAATTGTATGCCATGAAAGGTCAGTATTCTCCTACTGTCATCTTTCGTCCACATTGTCCGGCTGTCATAAGCTGTTATGCAGTATAACTCCTCACATCCCCTTTATCGCCATCTAGCAGGCATCTGTGTAATCGTTCAAACTCTCGGAAATTGTCAACTTCATGACTGAAGGGATAGCTGATCCGCAGTTCTGTCAAAAGACGAAGTTGTTAAACGGAACAAGATCAAACGTGCATTGGCCGAACAAGAGATATTGGCCACTGCCAATCACCCATTCATCGTAACGATGCACCATTCGTTCCAATCGCCGGATTATATATTCTTTGTTCTCGATGTGAGTTTCGTTTGGCCCTTCCCAACAGAACCATCCCTGAAGTTCCCGTCTTTCTTTTGTCTCCTGTTCGGACTATTGCACCTGTCAGACACATCTTTTAGGATACGAGGCGCCGGGCTCAGTTCCGACTGAGGCCCCTTCATCTTTCCACCCCTCTCCCTGTAAACCCGCCCGTCCCAGGGGTCACACCCATTCTCAGCTGAGTTAGTCATGCACAGTCATCATTTGAGTGAAAGAGCGCAGACGACCGACAAGTCGGAGCCGTGACGATGAAGACGAAGCAAGTCAGGGATGTCAGTAGCTGATGCACAGTACTGCATGGGTGGAGAATTTTTCCGTGCATTGCAGACCAGACCTGGCAAGTGTCTGGAAGAGAACAGCGCCAAGTTTTATGCCGCGGAGGTCACTGCTGCGTTGGAATATCTGCACCTGAACGGATACATATACCGGGATTTGAAGCCTGAGAGTGGGTCTGAATCAATACTAGCTTCTCCGCCTCGTCTCATATATCATTTCATCCTCCTTATCACATCTGTCAATTCCCCTCTCTCTCCAATCTTTTCTCATTCTGGGTGTTGGCATCTTGCTCCAGTCTACTTTCAAGGACATCTAGCTCTTCATTCGAGGACCAATTGAGCCTCTCCCTCTCATTCCCCTCACTTGTCCATGCTAGCATAGGTACACATTACTCGTAATATCAAACTAGCATTCTTTTTTGCTTCGACGAGGCACAAGGCATGCTTGAGTCTAAACCAAGGTTCATCCTGTAGAGAACAACGCCACTGACCTCCAGATATCCTTCTCCACCAATCAGGTCATATCATGTTATCCGATTTCGACCTTTCCAAACAATCCAACGAACCAGGTGGTGCACCTGCTGGTATCAAGCAAGGAGGACCTAATGGTTCTCTTCTCGTTGATACCCGATCGTGCATTGCAGACTTCCGTACGAATTCGTTTGTCGGTACGGAAGAATATATTGCTCCAGAGGTTATAAGAGGTAATGGACATACCAGTGCTGTGGATTGGTGGACCTTGGGAATACTGGTTTATGAGATGATTGTGAGTTGTCTTTGTGCCCCCCCCCTTCTCTCCCCATTTCTTCCTCACTCCCTCCCTCAAACGAATACCAGGCATGATGAAAAGTCATTTGAAGTGCATCGTCCTGCTGTTGGTCAAATTCATACCCAATCATCCCTTGGACATGGCGTAAGCTATTTGGGAAACCAAAGGGGAGGACAATTTTCTCTCACTTATCGACGGAATGTTGTGTAGCCTTTTTGAGGAACCGAAAGGGAGGAACACCCAAACTGACCATGTAGTACGCTACGACCCCGTTCAAAGGTCCGAATCGTAATGCAACATTTGCCAACGTCTTGAAAAACGAAGTTTCTTTCCAAGACGGTCACGCGGTTTCTAAGTGAGCTGACTTCGAGTTCTATGTAGTGGGGAAAGCTAACAACCAGCTTATGTAAAAGTGCTATACGCAAGTTGTTGATAAAAGATGAACATAAACGTTTAGGTTCTAGTAGTGGAGCTAGTGAGATAAAATCACATAAATGGTTTGCTAGTATAAGCTGGGGATTATTGAGGCATATGACACCACCTGTGGGTTTTATTCCCCGCATAAATGTCCTTCCCCCACCCTTTCCCCTCACGATATGTCTTCCTCTCTTTATCCCATTCTCACAATCATCACCTCTCCTATCGATTTTAGAGCTTCTCGTTCATTTGGATCGAACACAAAAACAAAACCCATCCTCACCTATGTATCTTCCTTAAAGATACATCTACCTTCTCGTCATGACAGCTGTGCGAATCATTAAATTCGAAACAGAACTGATTTCCAGATCGTCCCAGCCGAATCTAACGGTATAGACGCTATAAACTTTCGTACAATCCGTGATTCCAAATCTCTCGATTTTGAACGATCTCCCATTTTAGGTGATATGATTCACGCTCAAGCTGGTTCACCATCAGTCAGGACGGGATCAGCAACACCGGGAATGTTGACGCCGAAAGAATTGAATAGCGAGGTTAATCCATTTGGAGAGTTTAGTAGCGTTACGAGGGATGTTGGTGATTGGTGAGGATTTGTGTGTCTCTGAGTTTTGTTTGTATACTCAGTCAAAACTTTGGAAGAAAGACTCTTTACACGACATGTTTCTTCCGTTCTGCTTCACTCGACAGAATATCGATTTTGCTATTTCACACGACTTCACTCGAATTTTCAACCCCACATGAAATGACTGGAAACCATCGTACTCGACATGGAAGGGTCAGGAAAAGGGGATGTCCTCATGGGGAGTTAGTGTACGGAAGTCTTCTTGCTTCGTGTGATTGAATGGGGATCTTAGAGAGAGGGGAAAGGTGAGGTAGGTGTTTGATACATGTTGCCATCCAATTTGAAAATTTAGAGAATGCGAGGGAGAAAGATGAGGTTGTATATAGAAAAAAACAAAAATGTTGATAAGACTGTTTGAAAAAATCTGCATTGATAACATTTCGTTGATCACTTGTCACCTTCTTCTGATGACCCGACCTGATTCTTCCCCACCCCCGACCTTGAAGATCAATTAACCCAACCTTCAACTTGCGCTCGCAAACCCGTCGAATGACCTATCCTCGAAGCCCACACGTTGATTTTGAACCATTTACCGTTCTGCATGATTCTGTACTACCCCAAATCACCCCACTCCCTCCCCAGAATGAAGCACCCCGACAATTGAGATATCCATCCCCACGGATCCTCACTCACTCGGGTGTCAAACATGACACGACCTACACCTATGTACTACACCTATACTCCATCTTCATGTCTTCTCTCCCATTCCCTAGCGGCATCCTCCACATTCTGTCCTTTAGCTTCTAAATATTCTTCCAAACCTTCTAAAGCTGGTAAAGGTGTGAAACCAGAATGGTATATACCTAAAATAGCTTGTCTAGCTTCCCATTCTCTTTTTGTAAATTTATCTCTCATATCTCTTCTCTCACACTTTTTCCCTTTCCCTCTTCCTCTTGTCTTTCCTTTCCCTCCTTCTATTTCATTAACATCATCGACATCTCCTTCAACCATTGAATGTTCGACATAAGGAGAATTGAAAAGAATATCTACCGATCTATCTGAATCATCCTCTGAACGTTTTCTTACGGCTCCTACACCTTCTCTAACGGGGGAAGATTCGACGATTGTTATACCACCCGGTATGGTTGATGAACCTCCGAAAATACCACCTTTAGGTGATTTTAAAATCGAATCTCCTGAAGAATCCTTCGAGTTTTGTGAATGGGAAGGGTTGTTCGAAGTAGAAGAAGAAGGGGAGGAAAACGAGTTTAAGGATGAAGGGTCATAAAATGGAGTAGAGGATGAATGAATGGGAATTGGTGATGATGATAAAATACGTGTTTTGAAAGAATCATATGACATGAAAATACTTTCGTTATTACCGAATATATTTTTGAAAGTCGTCGAGTTCAGATTAGAAGGAGGAAGGAAAGTAGAAGAAGAATGATGGAGGTTTATTAATGAACGAAGTGTTTGACGAGGGAGACGACGAGGTTTTTGAGGATGATTCGATTCTTCGGTAGAGGACTTGGGAGGTGTCGATGTTGTTGAAGGGATGTATAGGATGGTAGAAGATGATAGGGAACGGAGAGAGTGTGGATATGGTTTTGAGAATTTCGTTTGGAATTGACGCAAGACAGTCAGAGAGTTATTCGAGCGCATTTTGAGAGTTTGGACTGAGCGTTTTGTGTTTTGAGTGAAGGAAAGTAGTTCAAGTGTGATTATGATTGATGGTTCATAAATCGTAGGAAAACCAATGAGTCTGATGATTTTTCTGTGGGCTGTTGAGAGCTCTTAGCTGCTAGCTGCTAGTATTTCCTTGAGGTGGTAGTGATAAGGAGGTGTTTATGAGAGGCCTACTCTACTTTGGCGGTGAGTTAAGAGTTTCTGCAGCCAAGAGTGAGTGTGCGGAGATTGACTTGAACTCCGTGTGAACGCATCGGATTTTGTCCAAAAAAAATGGTATTCCCCCTCTCATCGTGAACATTATGTCAAATCTCCAATGGGACCTCATAAGGGGTTATCATGCGTCAGCTTCAAGCTCTCAAAATAGTGCTGGCTCGGAGGTTTCGGATGTGGTGAGAAATCTCTTCGACCAATTACTAGACGCCGACTTTAAATCCGTCCTCACTTCTCCCTCCGCCGTCGATATCCTCAACGACCCAAGTCTCTTGGAAGGTCTATCAACTCAATCTTCCGAGTCTACCAGTTCCATCATCACGGGTAATGTCAATGATGACATCGACAATGGCGTTTACCAATCGCATGATTCAAACGACATCAAAACACTTATCATAGCCATAGCTCTTTTACATTCTTTCATTCAAATCAACTGGACAGGTCCATCTCTCTCTTTCACACCTCTAGACTTCCTCACATCTCTCTCAATCTCACTTCAAGATCTCAATTCTTCCGCTTTACCTTTCCTAACACTAAACGGTGAACCGGCATATCATCTCGTCTCTGAACCTATCCTCCTCGTTCTTTCTCTCCGTCTTCTCAAACGATTGCAAATCGAATCAACGTTGGAAAGTATATCATGGTGGATACTACGTGCGCATATGGTACACCAATCTTTACTAGATGAAAAAGTCCCATTATCATCTGACAAGTTAAAGGCAGTACAGAATATGGAATTACCTGATGATCAAGATTTGAGAAGTATGAGGGAATTGGAAATTGGGTTATACTTTCATTCACTGGGACAAGATAAATTGGCCAATACGGCTTTTTTGAAAGCTGCGAAGGAGAGTGGGTTGGAGTTTGAATTGACAGGAGCTTTGGGGAAAAGAACGAAATACCAAGTGGAGGAGCATTCTCAATTGGTTTTACTCGCTCAGTCCAGATTTCGTCCGGATGATTCGTCGGGTATCTCTTCCACCTCAAACACCATGGACGACAGTCATCAAGCTGCGTCTATTTCGAATACATCGTCTGCCTCTGATGCTGGAATGACCAATGGGACCAGCATTAGAGAGGAAACAAAGGATAGAAGTAAAGACCAAGTCTCAAATAACCTACCACAAACGTTACCACTCAACGATGACACTCTTCTGGAAGAAACACAATTCACCAAATCTACTCAACTATGTTCTTCATCCACCAATTCTAAACTTTCTCACCTTGATCCTACTTCTCAACCCCCACTTCATCCACTCGATCAATCCCTACTCCTCTCACTTTGTTTATCGCAACATAATTCCTCTCCTTCCCACGGTTTGACCTCTTCTCAAATGATGCCTTTCATTACCCGAGTTATCTCACATCCAGATAGTTGGTCAGTTCACACTACCGCTCTTCTCCTTCGATCACGTTTAGAATCTAATCGTTCACGTACTGTCGAACGTTCCGCACTTCAATTAGCCGCATTAATCGATCAGATGCCAAGTACAGATTCCACACCTTCTGAACGACTGAGATGGTTTCATCACCTACCCTTACCTAGTAAATGGGAAATGGAACGTGAATTAGCAAGACGATATTTATCTTTAGGAGTTATGAGATCCGCTTTAGATATCTTCACAAGATTGGAATTATGGGAAGACGCAGTTTTATGTTTGCAAAAGATGGAATGTGAAAAAGAAGCTATTTCAATAGTGAAAGATTTACTACAAGGTAATAAAGTAGAATCTGATTTGATTCAAACTCTTGGATCTTCAAGGATATCAGAAAGAGGGAAAGAAAAATTAGGTACAGCAAGAGAAGCTAGACTTTGGTGTTTATTAGGAGATTTAGCATTATCTTCTGAACAATCTACAAGAAATCCAAATGAAACGAAAAGACAAGCTATGGATATGTATTGGAAAGCATGGGAAATATCCAATAAAACTTCTTCTAGAGCAATGAGATCTTTGGCAAGTTTGAAAGTTTCACTAGAGGATTATGAAGGATCTATCGAATGTTTTAAATTCGCTTTGGAAATAAACCCTCTTTATTCTAGAAGTTGGTTCACTTTAGGTTTTTGTTATATGAAGCTGGAACGTTGGGAAGAAGCTAGAGACGCTTTTCAAAGAGGTGTAGGAGTGGATGAAGATGATGCGGAAGGATGGAATAATCTCGCCGCTGTTTATTTACGTTTGGCAGATCGATCATTGTTATCTTCTTCTTCTACTTCTTCCTCCTCTTCTTCGTCGAGTACTTCAACAATAGTTCCTCTGAAATCTCAATCTCTCAGCGCAGATACATCCTCGGACAAATCTTACAATCCTCAGAGTAATACTCTTACTTCGAGTAAACTCGACGATTTCTCAGCAAATCAGCATGTAATGAGTCCCCAACATGTATCAAACCCCGACCAACTTGAGGGGACGAATGGAGACTCATCTCATATCGTAGAGGAAGAAGAAGATTCATCTTCGAAACTCCCAACAGCGATGGAATACAAACTTCTTGCTTTCCGCGCCCTCCGTCAAGGTCTTAAAGCATCACCTACAAATTGGAGAATGTGGCAGAATTATATGTTTTTAGCTCTTTCGGTCGGGGAATTGGTAGAAGCTTGTAGAGCTATGATGAGGTTGGTAGAGGATTTCGGTGGAAAGGATCCTATCAGGATGGTAGATTTTGATGTTTTGGATAAATTGGTGGATGCGGTTATTCAACAAAATCCAACTCAAACTCAAACCCAACTTCACTCTCAAACTCAATCCCAATTCCTGACTCAATCGGAGGATCAAAACCAACAACAAAATCAATCGCCAATCGATGGTCAACCCAAGATTCAGAATCGGAACCATCAGTCTCAGTCTCAGAAACTCAATACAATTCCCGAAGACGACGTCGCACAATCTACTAAACCAGAAGTCGATTCATCTGAACTAAAAGAGAACTTCACATACGGATTAGAATACACTTTATCATTATTATTCTCTCAAACTCTCTTACCTCGCATTACTGATTCTTCCCATATCTACAAATCCCATTCTCGATTCTTAGTCTATCAAAAGAAATATGATCAAGCTGTAGAATCTTCTTTGAGAGCTTATAAATGCGGTGTGACGTCGAATAGGGAAGTAGAGGTGGATATTGAGAAATGGAAAGAAGGGGTTAAAGATGTGATTGAAATTGTGGATCTTTTGAAGGATTTAGGAACTAAGATGACGGACAGAAAAAAGGGAAGATTATCTATAAGGAATGAGGAGAATGAGGTAGAGACGGTAAGGGTTGAAAGAGGGGAGATGATTAATTGGAAATTAACTGCGAGAAATATAATTAGGACGTTTATGGCAAGAACGAAAGTGTGAGTTTTTAAAGGAATCTTTCAAGTTTTCGCCTTTCCTTTCTCGTTTTTCGGTTTTCGTTTCTTTAATTATCGTCTTCTGGATTGACGAGGTCGATCTTGGACATGTGGGGTATAGCAAGATAACTAAATTCCCAATGTTGTATCGTCGTGATGTCTTACATTTGGTTGGCTTTTTTTTTCTTTTTTTTTCTACAAGGGCCTTCAACGATCCAGTCGGGGAAATAAGAAGAGAAGATAGTATCGTACAATGTTAATTGACAGATTTAACGATGAACCGGAGATGGAACAACTTCGTCAACTTGTTCAAGATATCAAACAACTATGAATTACATTTACAGCATCATGTTGAATATTCTCTCAACAGTAACAGTCTTCATGTATACAAAGTAGTCTACCGGCATCTCATATTTGTCTCACTTAGGGATCAGTTTATGCACACATATGACATTGTTTCCAGCACGTCAGAATTAACTGCATATTTGACCTTTCTTCCTTCTATATTCTATACATGACTACCCAAAACCACCAATTGTCATATGTAGATATAGAGGACGGGTAAAGTCATGATACCGATTGATCCAAGAAGATATCAGATGTTACAGTATGTATATAGTACAAAAAAACTTATGATCCCAAAACAAACCCTTCCCGTTCTCGTTTCTCCCTGAAAAACCCCGCCAAACCACGTGCGACCCCAGCCCAATCCGGAGGAACTTGGACATCCTCCCTTATCCATTTAGGCAACTTACGTCGGATCCGTTGTGAAGCGTATCGTTTATCAACTAGTAAAATACAGGCGTAATCGTTTGCGTGACGTATCGCTCGACCTGGATTTCAGTGGGAAGTCTTACATTGCTGCTTTTCGATGGTTAAGTCAATCTGATATCATGTACCTGTGGAGAAACAAGAATGAGCATGGAGATGAAGGGTGGGGACGAGTGGGCGAAAAGGGAAAAGGGGGAAACGGGGAAACGGAAAGAGAAGGGTTGAATAGAAAGTTAGGTTTGGGGGAAGTTGGAAGAGAGACTAACCGATGGATTGGTTTACCGCTCTCATACATAAATTCTGTGTTTCAGTGGGGTTCTCGTGAATATGTAGACGGATCACGGTGAAGATGACGCACAACGTTCTCAATGAAATGAGCGGACTTTATGAGTCTACAACGAATGGACTCCTTGGAGAGAGGAGAGGACAGAGTGATATTGACAGACGTCAAGACTTGACGCATTGTCAATGTGGAATGTAAGGAGAATGATGAAACTCTAAATAGATGGCAGTACGACTCACCTCGTACAATTCTTTCGAAGCATCAGGTCCAGCACCAGGTAAACCAGAAACGTATTTCATTCTCTCACTCAACTCTACACTGGCAATATTGGCAAATGGTAATCCGACCATGATGACACATCTTCCTAATCTGTCTGAAAAGTTTATACCTTGATGTCAGCTTACCCAACCGGGCGAGAGAACATGCGCAGAGAGTCGATGGATAATATCTTTCTTTTGAAAAAGGATCATGTATCTTTGTTCATTGCAATCTTATGATGGACTAGGTCGTCTGACGGATACCATATATGAAGGATGAATCACCGCGGCTTTGTCTAAGATGAACAGAGTCGAGTGGGGCGGGGCGGGGCGGTGTGTGTGTGGGAGAGGGGGAATGAACTTGATAAAAGGTAGATGAAAAGTGATTCACCCTCTGACAACTTGCCACCAACCACAGCGAACAAGAGTGCACCTTTACGTTTATCTCCTATACCTGGAGGCTACTCGTCAGCTGCAAGTCCATCGCCTCTCAGCAGGAAGGAACCTGACACTGACAGTTGATATGGCCAAAGAATAATCCCTTAAGACAGTCTCCACTTCCCCAGACGTTTGGGGTTCGTAGAATACCTGTTTTTAGCTTCTCCCTTGTACATATATGAGACCGGGAGCAACTTACATGTTTCTTCTCGGCCAACTTGGGTAACACGGCGGTCCAGGTGTGTTTGATTTTATCTAAAAAGGAATAAGAAGGTAAGAAGACCACTATGCCATCGGGGACTAGTCCGACTGTGGAGAGAATGACGGAGCCAAGTTCGGCGAGCTGGGGTCAGATATATACACAACATTGAGTTTCTAAGTGACCTCTAGTTATAAACGTTTTATCAAGTCTCAGAACACGAAGTAAAGCAAAGGAGGATGATTAGATGTCCCGAAGTGTAAGCGTTACAATGAACGACGACAGTAGGAGAAAGGAGAAGCGAAGACTTTAAGGAGATTTCAAGACCCACTAAAGAATCATCAGACCGGTTGGAATATTTAAACTCCAATTCTATCTTCCTCGGACCACAGGACACTACTTGAGTGAGGAGATTAGACTTTGGAATGACATGCGAGCATGAGAGAGTGATTATTCGGGAAGGGGTCACGAAGGGGAATAATTGACGTAGAAAGTCGTTTATCTACATGTCAGTCTTTCACGAGTCAACTTTTACCGACTCTGTCTATCACCTTGGAACGAATTTGAGCATTGATTAATCCTCGGGAAGAAAGACAGCATTGCGTCTTACCGCAACCCCACAGGGGAGAGGAAGTGACGACTGTGACTGCATTATGACACAAAAGATCTGATAGGAAGTAGTTGAGAAAGTTGCTCACAGGTTCCATCGTACCCCCAGCCAATACCACACTCCTGGCCTGTTCCACAACCTCTCTAAATCTTTCAGCAGGGTTGAGTAAGATATACCTCAACTCCAATTTCCCCCCTTCATCCGATAAGATCACCCTCCCATCATCTTTTGCATCTGTCAAACTCAACAAGAAACTTTCAACCAGATGAAAAGCAGCTATAGCCGCATGTCTCGTTCGTACATCTGATCTTTCACCCTTGTTTCGCTTCTTGGAAGCCTCTTCTACCTTCTCTGCGAATCCGCTGACCTTCCTAGCCAACTTACTTTCTTTCAAATACCGAACGAGGTCCATAAGATTCACTTGGTCAGTCGAACCGCCCGCACGGGCCATGAAAGTGTTGACATCCATCATTTCCGACCTGGACTTGTTTTGTGATGAGTTCGAAGAGGAAGGGGTGGCGGTGGAGAAGGATAGACAAACTTTTGATAAACCTGTAAGAACGGAGAGCGTCTGACGTATCCATAAAGTGTGTATGGGTTTCAGTCGGGTTTTGAACCGTGAGAGGTATTGTTGGAGTTGAGATATGGCAGAGGTTAGGTGATGATGCGTTAGGGTGGTTGAATGGATGGAGAGGATAGTATCTATTAGGTCTGAATGGTCAACTTTCTAGTCACATTTTAACCTCTTGCCACACCACCTACGATAGTCACAGAGCTTGTGATGATCTCTCGCCTAGTTCCCAGTAGGCTGCTAGATAGATATCATGGAGTGATGTAAGGGTCATAGAGAGGATAGAGGGAAGATCCAAAGACTGACTGTGGGCCTCATCAATGACAACAACTTGACCTTTCAGGTCAATGTCTAGAGCCTCCCTGGCGTTCTTTTGCAAGAGGAGATTATACGGTAAAGTCACGAGCTGTAAAGTCAACCAAATCCCACGGTCTCGGGAACAAACTTACCTGTGCTTGTTTCACAGCTCGCCTGGTCGAATAATAAGGACACACGCCACATTTCCGACCCATCTGGACGATATCTTCGATATCTCGGACTTCGGCCTGAGATGTCATTGAGCTGGTCTCCAACTGACCGACACAATTGACGACCCCACTCTGTGTCATGATGCTTTCATATCTCTCACCTTGCATGGCAACGCACAGAGACTCAAGGTGTAGAAAAGACTCACAAGGACCGCATCCCTTGCATCCAACATCGCGACGTCCTCGGATTTGGGGAGGAACTCGCATCTGGCTTTGTCTAGGCTTAGCACAATCATACGGACATAGAGCATATGGAAGGGTGGCAAGAGCAGTGGGGTTCGGGAGACTGGGTAGAGGTCATAGAACAGCTTTGATATAGAGATTGATCAAAAGGACATGGAAGACACTCACTCGACTTTTGCATATCTAAACAAGCCTCATTCATCCTCTCATCACCCCCGTTTCTTGCCAACGCGCGGACTTTATCATTGATACATAACTGTTTCCTCGAGCCGAGGGGGACCATACTGATCCCATGTGTGTCACCTTCAGAATCCGGCGTATCCGAAGAAGAAGGAACAAATGTAGTTTTTAGGAGTTCGGAAGTGAGTTGACGAAGTTGGGTGTGGGTTCTGGATGCGAAGTATATCTGAGTTGTCAATGGCGATTCTTGATTCCGTCCATAGTACAAAGAGGAATCTCATCCGAATCATCAAGTGATCGGATTTAGAGAGAGTATGTACGAGATATGTTGTGTGACAATGATCAGGAAGAGAGAGGAGGTATTTGCGTGGAGGATGACGAACCTTGGGTAAATCCTCTTCTTTCTCCTCCACTTGTGTGGTTTTTGGCAACATGGCATCGTATCTGTTATCAGCTGCTTTCACGCATTGCCCAACTCCAGATCGAGATAAGCGTTCTGAGTCGAAAGACCCGTCCCATCGTCTTGCCACTGAACAAACAGCGTGATGGCAGGGTGACAGCCAAAAACCCAAAGTCTTCAGGGGGAGAGGTATAGCAGGAAGATACATCGGAGCCTTCTCAAGGACATGGTAACTCCGCAAATAGACAGAGAGAAGAGTAACCCACTCACCTAGCCATCAAAGCTTTCACCTCTACACTCAAATACTCCCCCTCACCACCATTCACCTCGTTGTCCTCAGGTAAGAATTCCTCATCCTTCTCCTCTTCCACATTAGACTCTGATGATTCAACTTTGACTTTCTTCGATTGACGAGAACGAAAAGCTCCCGTGGCGGAAGCAAGCCGTTGTTGACGTTCTTTCTTTCGAACGGCTACGAGTCTGGCCAGACGTTGAGATTGAGCTGCACGATGAGTGTCCAGAGAGGCTTTAAGTGCGTGTTCTATAACCCATGGTGGATCTGAAATCAGCCGCTTGCCTTTAGCCTCAGTCTCTTAATTCAGATATGTAAAGCAGCCGTTCTCCCCCTCTTTGAACTTGCTTTACTGACTGCGGCCACTCACCCCTTATTGAGGAAGAGGAGTTAGATGGGGAGGAGAAGTGAGAAGACATGCAAACTCACCATCCGGATCTTCCGCCTGTAGTTTCGTCCTAAGGGATTCTTCGACTTCTTTATTGGCTCTTTCTTCATGGGCCCTAAGCCAGGTGAGAGTAGCAGTGAGTAAAGTCAAACTTTTGCCTGTCCCAGTGGGGGATTCTACCTGTGTTGTCAGCTCCCCTCTGCACTCGGGGATGAGACGACGAAGGGATACTCACAATGGCTATCTTGCCATCTTCCAACGCCCTGAACACGGTGCGCATGAGCTCCACTTGAATATCATAGGGTTTAGCATAGGGGAATTCGAATCTGTCCGGGGTGGGTAGAGACGGTAGAGAGCTAGTGTCAGGCTGTGATGACATTGAGATGGCATGGCAGGGGTGATAAAGGTAAACTTGGAGGTAAAATCAAACTGAGAGACGCGTCGTTGTAAGGGCAACTGGGTGTAACGATTCAGAGTAAGAATACCTCAGGTTGCTACCTTGCCTCCTGACCGATGAAGGGGAGATCCCATACGCAAGTGCACTCATTGTGAGCTCGTAGGCCATCGTATACTTGACAACATGCATATCTTACACCAAGATATTATATATACTGTAAGAGTATTCGTACTCATACTCTACTTATCCTTGGAAGAGACTGGGTTCATTTACTAAGGACCACGACAGATACTCGAGCTTTATTTCTTAGCCTCTTCTTTGAAATTCAAGGAGATACCATTGACACAATGTCTATTTGTCAGCTCTTCTACCTTGCGATTCTCAGCTGCACGAATACAGAGCCAGGTTGAGTAGATAGAGTGAGTGGACAAAAGCAGATAGGGAAAATAAGGAATGCCAACTAACCTCTCATCGGTAGGAGTGTTGAAACCTTCTCCTTTGAAGACATGACCTAAATGTCCACCGCAGTTGTTACATACAATCTCGGTCCGAGTCATGAACATTGACCTGTCTTCGTTTCGGATGATGGCACCTGGTATGGCGTCGAAAAAGGCAGGCCAGCCACAACCGGAGTTGCTAGCGGTCAGCTCTTTCTCGAGCTTGATCTGCTTTCCAGAACGTTGGATCCACTCCGCTAGTATTCACCTCACATATTAAGGGAGCCTGGGGTGGGGTGGTTCCAGGGAGAGTGAAGCGGCGAGGAGAGGTCGACACTCACAATTTCGTGGTACTCTTATACAGTGGAGCATTACAAGCGGCGCAACCTTATCACATAAATACAATCTCACTCAACTGGAGATATGACTCACAGTAAACACCATCTCCGGCAAACTTTTCAAGCTTGCTGGTACCTGGTGCTTCTGTTCCTTTCATCCGAAGTACTCTAAACTGAATCATCAGCATCCTGCTCGGCGTTCTCATATCTTGCCCGGGAATACTCACTTGTTCCGGGGACAAGACAGCTTGCCATTCTTGGTCCGTCTTCTGAACGTTGGAGCCGGCCATATTGCTGAGATGAGCAGCGGGTATGACGGTCAAGAGGTTTATTGGTCGAGGTTTGATTGGGAAAAGTGTGAAAGTTGGCGATCGAGTTGAAATTCGTTGAATAGTTGAGCGGCGGAGGAATGAGAGTATGGACATGCAGTTCGCCAAGATGACTATTTATATCGTCCCGAGAGAACAGGACGACCGAGGTGAGGCTATGCTGTTCGGTGTATGAGTGTATGTATGAAAGAGAAGAGGAGTTGTAATGCTGTGGAGATGACAAAGAAGGTGGTTCAAGGGAGCAACGGAGGACCGGCGATTGAACGATTGGATCGACGTTACGTCATCCTTTGGATCACGTGACTTTACAATTGCTTCCGAGATCCTTTCTCAACGTCCTCACTGACCCTCGTACTGTAGCATTCATACTTACTTGTTCCTGTACCAGTACCAGTGTTTGACCATGACTCAAACATAGTCGAGTGAACACGCCATGAGGTCCCTGTTCCGAACTCGCAGAGCTCGTTCGGAGTCAGCACCCAGCAGTCCACCCCTTCCTCCCCGTTTACCGCCCATAGCAGATCCCGGATCTCTCGGTCTCCCACGTCCTTCTTCCCCGCCAAGATCTGGAGTAACGGATAGACCTCGACCCATTCCTCGTCGACATGACGATCAACATGTCACAAATGACCTCGAAGACACTATGGAAAGTATTGAACCACCAGCTTATATGGATCCTATCCCTTCTTACGACCAAGTAATCCCTCCTTTTTCACATTCCTGGAGCCCCGTATCTCCCTTAACAGTCAATATACAAAATCAGTTTGACGACGATGAAGACGATGATGATCCTCTTACACCACGACCGAGACAATTTCAATTTCTATCCGAGCCAATACGTAGACATAGTCTTTCTACAACTATCCCACAACGGATAGAGGAAGAAAGAATATCACCATCTACGATAGAAGAAGTCGATCCGTTGACTTCATGTCCATCAGCTCTTCCCGTGTATTCCCCTCATTTGCATCAAGATGAAACCCGACTTTTCTCTACTTCTCATCTTGATCAAACACATCCTTCCGCATTGGCCTTCTCTCATTCTCTGACATCTCTCAATCCTCCTCTCAACATCCCTCCACCACACCCAACCATATCGACCGGGAGCAAACGTCTTCGAGTTCATTTGACGAGGTCGGCACAGAGAAGTAACTCCAATGGTACCGGTCCAGTAATCATCAAAATGGGAAGAGGAGGTGTGATAGAGGGTAAGGTGGAAGTGGGTAAAGGAGTGGAATATGGGACGAAATTGGAAGTTATAATCGTCGGAACAGTACAATCAACTTATCATGTCAGAGGACAATATTCAATGATGGAGACTCTTCTTTTAGCGAGGAATATCGTTCAGTTATATCCTACGATGTCTCCTTCACCTCTTTCCGGTCAAACACAGGAGTCAAGCACACAGCCAACGACTGAAACTGAAGTCACCGTATCAGGGGTGGGGAATGATGACCAAGTTCGACAAGAGAGTGTCACTGCTCAAAGAGACCAGGTGAAGAAAGAACAACAATTTATTGAACCCGGTTCAACATACGACTTTTCTTTGACCATGCCGAGTTCACACTATCTCGATGAGAATGTCGAATTACCGCCTTCGTGCCATGTTCTCCAGCTGGGTATGCACGCAAGTGTGGAATATGTTTTCAGAGTTAGGTTGTCTCGTAAATCTTGGCGAATGAAGGAAACGTGAGTGTCTCTTCTTTCTATTCAGTACACAATCTCTTGTCTTTGAATTTACAATCATCGGGACGGATGAAGACTTGTGGTTTCACAAGACCGCTTGGACAGGTTTTCAGATGTAAACAAGCTCAGGGGGATCATCGCCTTAATGGTGCTATGAAGGCGACGTCTGAAGCACATTGGAGTATTCGCTGAATATTGCAGACTCTCCTTGCCGATCATATACGAACCTCATTCTTACATCCATCCAAGACGATTGCGTATTTTAACATCTGATGACCCTCTTAATCCAGGTTGGCGTACGATCCCTCTTCGTGGTGGTGATCCCATTCGTCCATCTCCATCTACTTCTTCATCTTCAACATCAAACTTAGGAGTTCAAGTATCTCTTCTCTTACCTTCACCTCCTATCATCTTCCTTCATAGACAACATGAATCCCCCCCAATTCCATTCCATCTTCATTTCCATTCTTCTCTTTCTGGTCCTTTAGAAAAATTAGCGGACCCTCGACAAAGTCGTTATATAATTCGATTAGTACGTGTATCAAGTATCCGAGTGGGTGGTGGAGAGAGAGAAATTAGAAGAACTGAAATACCTACCAAAGTGCAATTATGGAAAGAAGGTGAAGTTGAAGAAGATAGAGTGGAATTAGGATCGATCAATGCTGGAGTTTCAGGTATAAGAGGATGGAGAAGACAATCTAATGTGATTAGTGAAAGGAGAAGAATGTTTTGGTCTAGAAGAGGATCGAATCGTTCTTCCATTTCAAATAATATAAATCCTTCTACAAATAATAATTCATCTCAAAGTCATTCAACCACGACGACCGATATGGGGAATACGAGGATCACAACGGGGGAATCAGGTTCTTCAAATATATCACAAATACAACAACAACCTCCTACAATGTCTACTGGGATAAATCCAGAGTCGATAAATGATAATACCAATCATTCAAGGAATATCAATCAATCGAATGGAATATCAAATGTTTCAGAAACAAGAACGGATATTCATTTATTAGGACAAATCAAAATAATAAATTCTTTTCCTACACCTTATTCTTTATATAATTTAAATACGATACCTAATCCACTATTACCAAGTTTCGTTACTCCTGAAATCGGAGTGAGTTATGTGGTGGAAATTGGTATAGAACCAAAGGATCAACCGAAGGTATTGAATCATGTTTGGGGAGGAGGTGTTATGGAAGTTATCAGGGGTTGATTTGAAGTGTTTGTTCTCATACTTTATTTTCTACTTTTCCTCAACTTTCCCACGTCTTTTCCCTCTGTCAAAATTCTTGCCTTCGAATCGCTGGTCGAAGACCTCCCGATATCCTTCACAACGTTAAGAAGGTCTCGTTAGATTTCGATCACTCTGTGTTGATCTTGAACCTCCCTCAGGGTTCATGGGTTCGGTCGGGGGAGGGACAAGAGTGGGAGAGATAGGAGCTGTGGTATGACTGAAGTGAAAATCAAGATGAATTCTGTATGGGAAGAAAGTTTAGGACTTGTGTCAATGTGAGAACAAATGTCGAATGTACAATTCCCTCAACTTTGATTTGGGATATAGAGGGTTTATAGTAATCTCTGTATCATTGAAATACAAGTGTTGTTTCGTAAATTATATAATGAGTATATTTCAAACCAAGTATCATACATATATACTGGTATAGTACATGTAACATTAGACTGGCGATGAAACGAAAAGCGAACATTTGACTTGATGTAAACGATTGAGTAGGGAAATGCTGGATGTGCAAAGTACAAATGAGGTACAAAATGCATGTATGTAAAGATACAGATACAGATTCTCTTTCCTTTCATTGTCAAAATAATAACGAGGTAGATACCTGGTAGATGATAGATGAACAGTAAAGATTTTTGGATATATAAATCTTGTTCTCAAATTCCCAAATTCCCACTTGGGTCACATTGTTCAACTTCCTCGTTTCCCCATTCTTTCTCGGTTGATCGTTGAGGTTCGTGCTCACAGGCTTACAGGGACGTTGAAGTGTGACAATGGGTGTGATTCGTCATTTCGTAATTTTCGGGAATTTGCGCGAGTTCAATCTTCCAACTTGGATCCATTGGGTGATAGATGACGAATATGTTGGAGAGATTTACAGTCCACAGAGAATATCAAAGAGAATTAATATTGAAACAAATCGTGGAATACACTGGGTATCTCTGCACACTGATCGTTAGTGATATCCTGAGGTTCAACGTTTTCATATCGCCGATACTGACGGAATGTCGTCAAGGTGGGATCAATCAGGACCAGAAAGCAAGAACCACGTATGGGTTGATTTGGGGGGCCGAGGGGGGTGACCATCTCGGCAAGTCATGTTGAGAATGGAATGAGAGTTGCAAGTTGGAATGAGGGATGGTAGAAGATTGGAATGTGATTGATAGAGTGGGATAAGTCAAAGGGAAGAATGGAACAAGAAATATAACCCACCTTGAAAGTATAAGCACATTCCGTCGATCGAAGCATCTCTACATCTCCTCCTGCAGCCTGAACGAAATTTACGATAACTCCTTGAGGTCCATTCCCCCCATTCCCTGCATTACCACCGTTCACCCCTCCACTTGCACCGCCGCTTCCACTACCATTCCCCCATCCGACCGAACCACCAGCCCCATTACCATTCCCATTCCCCCTCACTGGTGGTGGAACAGCCGCAGCGGCTCTATGAGCATATCCCTCTACTGACCGGGGAAGATCGAAGTTGATAACGAGTGGAGCCCAGGGGATATCGGGTGGTTTGACGTTAACATCGAATACGACTAGAAATCTTGGACCGGAAGGAGATATGGAGTGACGCCATTGATTGAGAACTTGTTTGCGTTGTCCTTGAGGCATATCGGGAGTCTGTGGTTAATTCGATGTTATCATTACATTTTCCACTCGTGTGGACAAAAGATGTGGAGATTCTGACTATATGATCTCATGAGATTCCTGCAGGTGTAGCAATGAAAACTAGAGACTAAATGACGAAGTAAGAATGAGTGAAGTGAATTTTTGTGGAGTAGAGGCAGGGGAGAGAGAGAAACTCGACGTAGAGAGGTAATATGTAGGAGACACTACACACCAGATACAATGTCTCCCATTGTCTCGCGCCTAGCTTATACACAACAGCTTCCAACATGGCAAAAGTCCCAACATGTATAACAGCTTGCCAAAGGGGATAATCATCCAACATTTTCACCAAAGTATCCAATTTATACTCCTTTGCCCTTGTCGCCTCTTCACTTGGATGTCCACCATTGGCCGTACGACCACTTCCGATCGTACCAACACCCCCAGAATCAGCCGCTCCGTCAGACCGAGCTGAGCCAGTGATGGCCAGATAAACATACGTGTGTTTAACGTTGATGCGTTGTGAGACTGACGAGACTGATTCTTGCGCGTTGGAGTTTCCTTCTTTACGGACCATGACGCGGATGGGATCTCGGATACCGAGTGTTTGTGAGAAGGTGATGACGTCTGTGGGGATAGTGTTTGAGCTGATTGCATTAGTCAGCTACTTTACTTCACTGTTGCTTCATTCCGTGCGCCACAGTCCAAGCTCAAATACGAAAATCTTTCCACCGATTTGATAACGGGCCATTCCATCGAAAGACTCAAAGGCGTGAAAGGGTAGGAGTGAGCTGAAACGTCGGAATCGAAGCAGCAAAGGCAAGGTGAGATGGTCGGGATGAGGCAAGGGTGATAGTGTACAGCCAAAGTAAGACTCACAAGAAACAAGTCTGCCTGTCTGTCGCTCCTCCTGCCGGTGGAGCAGAAGCCACAGCACTGCTCCCGCCGAACCTCCCTTGACCAGGGAAAGGCGTCTTGCTTTGAGGGTTAAAAGGCGATGCCTGGCCTGGATCGTATGGACTTGTGACACCGCCGTTGGGGGAGAACGTCCCTGCAACCGCTCCAGGGGTGAGAGCACCGTTGCTGGCCCTTCGTGGTGGTGGCAGATGTTTGGCAATGGACAATATGTTGGAATGAAGGTTTCGAGCTATCATTTGGTCCACTTCGTCGAGCTGAATGTCAGCTGTCTTCCACCGATGATCATGATGCGGTCGTGCATAGTGGCAGCTCGCATGGCTCCACAAGGACTTCAAGTGAAAGTCTAGGAGCAACGGGGACATCTTGGGTGAAGGAGAGAAGAAGTATTTGAAGACGCATGGCCGTAGGGACCAAGACTAGCCAGGACCCACGATGAATAGCCTGACTTCTGCCCCGGATACCTCGCCCGTCGACATGATCTCATTCAATTTTACAGGTGTACCAATCAATACCTGCACAGCTTCGTGATGTATAGCCGCAATTTCATTGGGGAGATTTGGATTGCCTGCAATGCCGGTGGCTAGGGCGCAACGAACACCGACAGGTCCGCCAATACCTCGAATGACTGAGTGTCAGCAGAGTCTGGCTGCATACGAATGAGTGACAAATATTGCGACTCCACTCATATTGGTTTTCGTGAATGAGAAGAGAGCTCGATCAAGGAGCGAACATGCGAGGGGGGGAGGAGCGTGGTCCTGTGTCATATCGTGAAATGACGAGACAACACTGACATTTCTGACACTGAGAAGCTTGATCTACAGTGGTCGTGATGATAATCACCGCTGGACCGCGGTATGACTGTTGAGGCAAAGTGAGACAAAGTTGAATGGCAGGAACGACGCTGACTGTCAGTCCAGACCCCTATCCACAATTGAAGACCACCTCTCGCCAATCGAAAAGGCAAAAGGCGGTAAGCGTGGAGCGACGAGGAGGTTACTTACTAAGCCAACATTCTCTCTTGTGTCGGTGGAGCTTGAGCGATGATATCTTTGTCGTGAGGTTTGCCCATGAATGGCAAAACGCGACTTTGTATTTTATTAGGTGGTCCGAGTCTGTCATTAGGTCAGCCAGAGCCATCGATGCCAATCGCACCCAGGACACCCTTAAAATGAATAGGGTTATTGGAATTGATCCCGGAGGAGATTCTGCTCGTACTTAATCCATAGCGGCCCACCAAGGTCGAAATAAGGTAGCTCGTGTCTTTGAGGGACAGATGATAACGCAGACGATTGTAAAAGGGGAGACGAGAGCTCACCCATATTTCGCTATACTCCTCAAAAGTTCCACCTTCAGTCCCAACTGGTCCCAACGAGTAATCAACATGTTTCCTCCAGGCGTCACCGGCATTCCTATTCCCGGAGGAGGTAAATTTAATCCTGGAGTACCCATACTATTCCCTCCGGAACCCTGCCACCCGTAATTCCCAGCTGATAATGGTCCTGTGGAAAGACGTTGGACGGGTGGTTGTCCATGAGGAGACCATTTGTCGTCGGATGACATGGCGGAGATACTACGGTTTATGCCCGGTCGTGGGAATCCGGGGGTTAACATGCCATGAGGAAGGTTTACAGCTGATTATGAGCTCTCAGGGTCCCATTTGAAATAATTGAATTCCTTGGAATGAAAATAGAATGACCTAAGTCGAGCTTTGCTCTGGTCTCGTAGAAAGAGGTGTGGGAGGAGACAACCGGTTCAATCGGAAATCTCTCCTGGGGGTAGAGAGGGGGAGAGGGAAGGGAGAAATATTACAAAAGATACAGTCAGAACATACCTGACGATCCTTGATTAGGCGCAGCACCAGAGACCACCCCACCTCTCTCTCCGAACGGTACCGAACGCTGTTGTTGCCCATGCTGCAATCGTTGTAACTGAGCGACTGAAGTGGACAATGCCTGAATTTGCGTAGTGAGAGCTTGTACTGTCGGATCAGGTCCGGAAGCGCTCGGATTTTGCTGGTTTGAATTATCAGGGGGAGCTAATGAGAAAGGTGTCTGATCAGGTGTATCGAATGGCGAGAACACGTAACCGGTATGTCCGTTGGGAGGAGGTCTATGATCTTGACCTTTATTCGGCTGAGCTTGAGGATTGGCTTGCCCTTGAGAAGCGTTTTGCAGAGTTGACTTGTTATCGCTGAGAAACTGAACTTTAGATGCAAGGTTGTTCACTTGAGTTGAGAGAGATGCTAAAGTAGATTCGGTCGCTGTTACCCGAGCTACGAGGGCTTGGTAAGCCGGAGAAGATTCGAAAGGGTCTCGCTGGGGGATTGCGGATGACATGACGGATGGCAGAGATGGGTCAGACCGAGACAATGAGCGTGATCCTAGTGAGAAGAAAGATGAGGATGGAGTGACATGGGGTATCTAAGGAAACTGAGAAGAGCGATAGCGGAGTGAGCAAGAGAGAGGAAAGAGGGGGAGGTAAAAAAAAGGGTGGGAAGGGGAAAGTAGTGTGGTCGTGGCGGCCCCCGAATAAGGCACAAACTACAACCACAAGCTCAAGCTTGGCTCTTTCAGATCGACCATTTCAGCAACATGCAAGTCTGCAGGTATGAAGATCTGTCGCCTACTACACGGGTAAACAGATTTCTCCTGCTGTCATTGCTGTCAAAATGGGGGCACTTGAAAGTATCAATGATGAATGGCATCCCAGTGTACATGCGGGTCCCCCAAGGTCTACTCTGCCATCTCGACATCACCTCCCTCAGCTTTCGAACTCTTCTTTCCCTTGCGCTCGAGGATCGCCTTACGGTCCTTGTCGAGCTGTATGATCAGCATGAGATCCTGGCTATACGACTTCTCGACACCTGCAGCCTGCGAAAGAGGGTGACATGGATTGAAAAGCAGAGGCTCACCTTCAGAGTAGTGATGACAACGTTGCTGGGGTGTATTCCAACGGAAACAGTGGCAGCGTTTGACTTTTCCACATGCACTCGTTCAACGTGAACAACCCATTTCTTCCTGTAAACCTGGGTGATCTTGCCTTCCCTACCCTTGTATTTTCCTCGCACGATGAGAACCTCGTCGTCTTTCCGGATGGGCATGGAGCGGCACTATGAGTGAGTGACGTTCTAATGTGTTCGTTTGTTTCCACATCGATTTCCAATGCGACACAACGACTGGCAGTTTAAACAATGATGAGCACCAGTAGGCCAAGGGCAGGTGGAACAGGTCCGGCGAGAAGTCCAGAAGGAGAGGGATACTGAGGAATAGATCTGCCCACTCACAGAGTGTTTACTGCGGAGGTCTTTGGACAAAGGGGAAGACATGATCTTCCTCTTCGTTCCACTGGAAGCGCCAAAGTGCGCCTTGCGCGACTTGCGTCGGTCGCTCGCTGTGCCTAAGGGTCAGTTTGACTACTTGGAGGCATGAACTGGAGCAGCAGAAGTTTGCGAAGTTTGACGCCAATCCCGCCTCTGGTCTCTAGGTCCAGTTTTATCTTAACAATGTTGGTACTGGCTCAAGATGTATCGGAGAGGTACTCCTGTCGTCCGACTAACTTGACAGATCCGCACCAAATGACTCGTCGACCTTTCTCGCGCACTTCCGACGGTGATCACAACCTTTCCATCCCTTCCAAGATCTTTCAGAAACGGATTGAAAGGTCAAAAAGTAATAACGAAGGACTCACCGATGGAAGAAGCCATTTTATCGATAAAAGTGTCGATTGGTCCAGTGTTCGAGGTTGAAGATGAAGGTGGACGCGGCACTTCGGTGATATGTGCTTGGCTGTTAACCGAAGGCTCTAAGTGGCATATGCAGGTCGGAGATAAGTCTCCCACACCGAGAGCAGTTAAACCCGATTGTTACGACTTACTATCACGCGCCACGCTTTGTTCGCGTCTGATGACAGAGTGCATTCCATCCTTCCCTTTCCAACAAAGCAGCTGACAATCCATAATACGTCAAACATCTTTGTTGCCACTAGCCACTGGTCATTAGTCAATTATACCATAATCACCATGTCTATATACGTGGGGGAATGTACGTATCTCTTCTTCCTTTTGGATCTCACCTCGACTTCAAGTGAATGATCCTCATGTTGGTTCACTCAGCAGCGGAGAAGCAGCGTATGGGGGGAAGCGGATCAAATAGAGTCGTGGAGCTTCAAGCTGATCTTCAGCCCGTGGAGAACTATTAGCATGGCTCAATGATCTTTTAGCTCCTCCACAACCTATAACCAAGGTGGAGCAATGTGGTACTGGTGCAATTTATTGTCAAGTGAGTGTCAGATACATCCACCACTTCTCTCCTTCCTCCATTGACTTTCCCTCATCTTCCCTGGTCAACGGGCGTTCTGAGGATCTGAGCTATACTGTTTCGGCGCTCAGCTCTGCGAGGACAAAGTAGCTAATGAGATAGGTCATGGATTCCATCTTCGGTATGTCAACTTTCAAGGAAGGTTTGTATTGAGGTGAAATCTGAAGGATAGGTAATTTGCCAATGACAAAAGTCAAGTTCAATGCCAGACAGGAATATGAACATTTGGAAAACTTCAAAATCCTTCAAAAGTGTTTCACGATCAATAAGATTGACAAGGTTAGCTTGTCGTCCATCTTATGTCACTGTCGATGAGGTGGTACAGAGCTGACAATATAGCCCATACCTGTTGATAAGCTCATCAAGTTGGTTTGCCATAGTGATGCGTGACAAGACTGATGAATAGATGTAAGATGCAAGATAATTTAGAGTTTTTACAATGGATGAAAAAGTTTTGGGATGCGAATGCTCCCGGAGGTGGATATGATGCTTTGGGGCGAACGTGAGTTGAACGCTCTTGCAATGAATAATGTTCCACAGTCCTACTACGACCTTCCCTCTGTAAACACCTCATCCACGTCACTTTTCCCCTGCTCATTCAGCCGAATTTCTGGGCTCTTTTCGTTCTCTTGACGAGTTTGGGTTCAGCTATGCAGGGGACGACCCAGATTCTGGTAATGGAGTGACATACATTTGAGACAGATGAGGTGAAGTGATTTGGACTGGAACTGACAAGAATCAGAGGAGGCGCCGCTATAACTTCTGGACCTTCATCAAGAGCACCTGCAAATCGCGCACCACCTCGTACATCCGCATCAACCGCAGCCAGATCCGTATCGTCCACATCAAACGCTCAGCTTCAAGCTCTCACCGCGCAGGTCCAAGAGATGCAATTGCATTGTGAAGGATTGGAAAAAGAGAGGGATTTTTACTTTGACAGTGGGTCTTTTACCTACTTTCATCTATGTCCCTATTCCTAGCCTGGGTTGCACCGTCATTGGAATGTCAGCCAGCTTTTACGTGCCCTGCCATATTGGGGAACATGAATACGAACGGATCAGAATGCCATGGAAGAAAAGTCATCGTAGTGATGAGTGTCAACTGATGATAGAATTACGACAAATAGAAGTTTCCGTGACGAAACGACTTGAACAACCCGATGTGTGTGATGAAGAAAGAGATCATCTAGCTGGTGTTCAAGCGGTTTTGTATGCTACTCAGGTAAGTCATACTTACCTTTCTCCCTCTTCCAAGCCCTTCACTGTCATTTGATTTCCCCTCAGTAGGCCGTCTGTCAGCTGGGTTTGTCACTTACTTCAAAACTCAAGTAGATTTGCTTTGTATCATGACAATGTGGTCGAAAAAAGATCTCTGATCCGCAGGAAGGTTTCGAAGTGCCCGACCCTGAAGGATTAACTTTGGAAGATGACGAAGAGACTTTTTGAGGATTTTTCATGATGCATGACATGTCAACAATTTTCCTTGAAAAAATTTGTGCCCAAGTTTCCGAAATCCCATCCACGCTTATGACATCCTCCAATCTTCAACTCCGCTCACATTCCGGAACGTGGGTCTGTTACCATTTCAAAGACAAGTCAAGGATTGATATGGTATACTGTAGAGTACTCTACTGTATGAAAACAGTGAACCATCCTCCAATGACTCTCCCCCACACGATACAACGTTATATAAACCTTTTTAATCAAATACTCATTCCACCAACTTCTTGTCTAGGTTTTTTGTTTTCCCTCACAATATCAGATTTCCTTTTTCTACTTCCTTTACCTCTTTCGATCTTATCCTTTTCATCCATATTCAATGTATCTTCCATCTCTCTACCCCCTTGATCAAGTTGATCGAATTGAGCCAAAGTTTCTTCTCTCGCTTCAATATCACCAGAATTTGAATTCCTTAGATCATCTCTTAAAGTAGGATCAATATGTTCCAAAACTCTCAAATGATTTAAACCCATTCCTTCCAATTGTCCAATCTCAATACCACCAGTAGACATTTCACCCATTCTTGATTCATCAATGTTCATACTTAAATCTAAACGTGGTGAAGGGTATTGACCGTAATTGTCGTTATTATCAAAAGGTGGTAATTGATCTCTTAATTGATCTAAACCTTCTTGTAAATGTTCAGCGAGTGAAGTACCTTCTTGTAGATGATCCACTAAAGAAGTATCGCCTTCGTGATATTGAGCCAACGAACTTTCCCCGATGGTTTCCATAGAATTGGGATCTATTGGGTCCATTGAATCCATTGGATGTGTTGGATGAGAATGTGAAGGTTGATGAGGTTGAGTTGGATCATGAAATCCATGAAAATCTTCCATTTGTTCTCCGAGTTGTTTCATCTCCGAACCTGATAATTGATCCAAAGCAGCGGCAGTATCGTATAAACCACCAGCGACGGCTTCTCGTGCAGCTCGTTCTCGCATTTCTTTCGTTCGTTTACCCGGACCACGTCGACGGACGTTTTCGTCATAGGAACAATCTATATGACGTTTTTCACAGTTTACACAGACGGGACGACGACCGTCGCATCTGTTCATAAGTACAGATTCTTGAACACAGTCTGGCTAAGGGAATTGCAACTAGGCAGATTGACAAGGGGAAAGTGAGGGTGAACTAATGATTTGGGCCAATGTCAGAATAGAGAACTCGAATGTATTGGAAGATGCTGGAAGAACGAGCAAAGATAAGGAGAGGAGAGGAGAGGAGAGGAGAGGAGAGGAGAGGAGAGGAGAGGAGAGGAGAGGAGAGGAGCAGATCTCGAACTCACTTCAACTTCCGTCGCCGACAGAAATGACAGGCCAGAGCTAATTTCTTTCCTCTAGGTGTACGTCTGTTTGACGGCCTATTTGGATCATTTTCATCCCCTCTATCATCCCCACCTCCTTGACCGCTGCTTCCTCCACTCCCACCTCCCGCACCGTACCCTCCGTCACCATCGTCTCCTCCTCCACCATAACCGTCATTCTCTTGGTTTCCCCCATATCCCCCGTTCCCATCCCCATAGCCATCTCCACCATAACCACCACCATTGGCTGATCCTGAACCCTCCCCAATGTCACCATTTGGAGCCGTCGAACTGGCGTACACGATACCTTTGGGCATCTGGACGCTCATGTTGTACAGCCCACCTTGACCTTGCGTGACCGAATACTGATTTGGTCGCTCGCCTGATTTTGGGATGATGTGTGTACTATAAACCGAGCTGGGTTGACGAGAATGTGACGGCGAGAGTGAGGAGTGATACGTCATGGAGGATGATTGAAAATAAGCTTCAGAAGACTCTGAAGGGGTGATAGGTGTCGGGAGGGGATCGATGGAGGGGACGGTAGGAGTGTGGGAAAGGGAAGATGTGGTGTCATATAATTTGGATCCATTGTTGAAATAAGTATAATCATAAGGTGTGGGGTATGACGTTCCGGGTTCAGGCTTGACTGGTGTTTGCTTTGTCTGTAGTGTTCGTTGAGTCTGATTCATCTTTCCAGTTGGACGAATTTGCTGAATGTGTTGACTTTGTTGGAGCTTCTTAGGTTGTTGAATCTGCGATGTTTGTTGTACGAGCTGATTTGATTGGGCTTGGTGCATCTGTATTTTGGCATGAACGTGTCTATTTTGCTCGCGAAGCTGTTGACTGACTCGTGCTATATGAGTCTGAGTCAACTCAACAGACGAAGTGGATTGGACGTTGGACCACCCATTGGCGGCACCTTGAAACGGAGTTGGCTGAGCAGGAATAGTCCACTTGAATGATGACTCGTCTATGGACTTTTTATCTGACGCGACAGGATTGCTCTGAGCTTGCGGAAGAGAAGTGAGAGGTGGTGCTTGATTGTATGGGGTATTCCAATATGATTCAACGGTGAGGAGCGGAGGTGTCTGATAGAGAGGCAGGTTTGTTTGATTGGCAGACGTTGCAGTTGATGTACAACTGGACTGCCCTTGATTGTAATGAGGATGAATGATACGGGGAGCCGGTGGACCTATCTGTTGACCGCGCATGTTCATCTTTTGTTCATCGTAGAGCCCGGTCCGAGTGGTGTACAATGGAGGCGCTAGCGGTGGGCATTGCGAGATTTGAGCACAATGGGAGGGTTGCTGACCGATGACGCGCTCCATCGATGTCGGGTATGTGTTCATATATGTATTTCCCGTCGAGACAATCTGCGTTTGGCATTGTGTTTGGATTTCACGTGGTTGGGGCGGATACGAGTCGTACGGTTGGCGCTGAGTGGGAGGGTTCATGTTTGGCTTCGAGTCAGCAACATAGTACTGACTGGCAAAAGTTCGGTTCACCACTGTTTCCGCCGTTTTGAGTTGAGAGAGGCTCGACCCACTCTGCTCCAAAGATGGGCAGGGTGGGTAATCCGACTTGACTTGTACCTCCTTGGAGGGCTGAACGAGTTCAGCAGCGAGCTTGGCTTTCAATAATTCTTGAAAGCGAGATGAGCTGGAAGGATAGCTAGCGGCAGGTCTGGAGAGCGGACTGAGCCATTCTGATGATTAGTAGGAGTACGTATAGAGCGAAACAAGAGGAAGCCAAGATCAGTGCAATGCCTCTCACTCCGCAGCTATTTCACAGACGGCGCAATAAAGCTCTCCATCAGGGCGCGAAATGTTTGAAGGATGTGCGAGATGCCGCCAAATCGGGGAGCGTTGTGAATTTGCAGATCAAGGAAAACTCACCGGGCTCGAAAGGTCGAACCTCCGCCATCTTTTCTTCTGATTCTTCTAATTGTGTTCCGGGGTATGGAGAAGGGGCGTCGGGGATGACACTGGTACTCGACGAAGCAACGACCGTCTGACGGTTCGTCGTCTCTGCCGCCCTGATCAGTCGATCAAAGTATGTCTCGCCGAACGCGCCCGAACAATCAGCGTTGGAAACGAGTTCGGCGGCCGTGGGCCAATAGGTCGTCTGCGGCACAGAACCGGACGCGCCGTCTGTGTTACAGGTTTGCAAAGGTAGTACGGGGTGTAAGGGGAGTGCGAAGCTTGGAAGAGGTCGAATCCTGGAAGTCGAGGATGACCCAGGACTTTGTCGAGGGATATGATGGGAGAAGGGCGGAGGAAGATTGGTTTGAGACCGGGAATGTGGATGAGCGTGAGGGAAGGGCTGTGGAGTCATGTCAGCGGTGACTCCGAGACTGTTTGAATCCAAGTCGCGTTTTCGTTCTGAGACCGAACGGGGGTAGATGTAAAGGTCAGAACGACCGAGTGAGAGAGGAGAGTGAGGAGGGAGATGAGTGTGGGACTGTCCGATCTGAACTTCTGCTAGACTGGAAAAATGATGCGGTGTACAAGACGGCAACCGACAGGGAACGGGATTGTGGAATCAAGTTTGTTACTAGTTACCTTACACCATACACCGAGAATGGACCTAGGCACCAAAGTACAACGGTGAAGACTCTAGATCTAGGAACGGCATAATCATGTGACGGGAAGATGAGTATGAGAGAGAAGACGGGAGCAGTTCATCTTGGACAACCCGACGTACCGGTTTGATACTACTTTGTGAAAGAGAAACACAAACGCACCTCGTGATCAGTCTATTCTCAACACGAAGCTTGAGTTTGAGGAGACTCGACTATCCGACCTAGGTTTGAGAAAAGATGTTTGCCGTAAGGTGCGGTAGAGTATCACTAGGCTCACAGCCTTCTTCAACATGCGTTTGGATCTGCGATCTGGGTCTGCCGACGTTTACAAACGCCGCCGAGTGAGGAATGAAGTTTTCGATGTTTCGATGGATGGAACAAACACGTGCAAAGTATCTTGTGATCTTCTGAGCCGATGTGTCGTCGGATATGAGATGGTAGAGTGCCCGGAAGCAGAGTGAGTGAGGAGAGTGCGATCGTGCGAGGTGGATGGGAGGGTGAGAGAGGGAGAGCCAAAAAAACAAACAAGTCGTATTTGCTTCTACTTAGTCTAATTCATCTTGCCGTTGCCACGTGGCGATTACTAAATCCCAACCCCACCATTTACTAATCCCACGATTATTACTTACAAGAACATTTCACTGCCTTCAAATCATCGTCTAGCAGCGATCCGAGTCTCTGTTTACGCACATACTCACCTATGATCACCCAACAGCTAAGTCACTATCTTGGGATATGACCCGTCTCCAGCAGCTAGGCGGCTAGCACCTCTTTCATGGCTGGAGAAGTATGCGACTTGGGCCAAGGAAGAAGACTAAGACCGAAGGATGTTGCTCAGGGCCCAAGCTCATCACAACTACTGGACTGGCATCAATCCCTTCAATGACCATCAGCAGCTCACACTCGCCACCCATCAAATATCCTCCTTTCCACTGACTTTCTCATTTTTGACTTTACAGTACTTACCCCAGCTGGGGGTGGATCTCGTTTACAACTCTAGTATTGATAGGACTCATGGCTCCCAGCTTCACCTTCAAATCCTCCCCTTCCCGCCCCTCAACTCTCCCGTTGGCATCCCCCAACTCCCCTTCCGTCAACTCACAACGTTCTGTCACGTCAGCCACTTCTCACCCTCCTTCACCTTCTTACTTCCCCCCAGTGAACAGAGATCCACCAAGGCAAGTCAAACCCGATGAGGCTCTCAAAACTGTCAAGGCTGTGGAAGACCTCCTGGGAGGGTGGAATGAGTACAGAATTTCCTTGGCTGCGAGCGCCAAAGCAGGTCGGAAATTGGCAGGAGCTATGAGAGGGTTGATAGGGTGTATGGACAAGACCGAAGTTCCAGGTGAGCTATCAAATCTTCCGATTGGGACCAAGTCCTCGTGTTGATAGTCTGTCCGATGCTGAGCTGACCATGTCAGCTCAAACGATACGTCCGACTGCTGCGCTTATCGAGCAGACGGCAGATGTGACGATGAAACTTGCTCGAAAGATTGACAAAGAGTATGACGAGGTCAACTCGGACGCTTCAAAATACTTCACCCTTCTCGCCGTGCGTTGCTCTCTACTTCTATAGTTGCATATGATGACCCGAGAGAAAGAAACGAGAAGTCACGAGGCGTATCTAACAGCTATCAGTAAAAGACATGATAAAGCTGGTACGTCCCTCATCCCACTTCTTCACTACACGTGAAGTAGAGATACTTCACCTGTATCGTCTTCTCTGGGATATGTATGATCTCCTTCCCATAACGACGAGTGTCAAATGCTGACGGATAAGAAAAAGCCTATCGGAAAGCCTCCAAAACCCTTTCCGATACTCCCACAGCCCACGCTGGTTTACTAGCTCTCAAAGATAATCTAGGTGGCGATATCTCGCGAGCGAACATGTACGTGTCATCCTCCGCTTGAGTCTCATTGCTGATGAACAAGTGAACACATGAGCTTGATAGGTACCAAACAATCTCTCCTCTTACTTAGATTAGCAAGCGGGGCCGGTGTACTGGCGGAAGGAATGGTCGGATGGTTCTCCGAGGGCCTGAAGGTCTCCGCGGGGGGATATAAAGATGTGATGTACTGTGAGTTCACACCTGAAATCCTCCATGATGCGTGTGACGCACCTTATCTGGTTGGGTACCTTGCGGAGCTGTAGTGCGTTCCTCAGATGGTTTGAGATAAGGAGAGGTGACTGGTGAAGTCTTTACTCATGGATAGTCAGAGCATTGGCAGATGCCAAGTGGCAAAACGATCTTCCTTCTGATCTCGACGAAAAACAAGACGAGAAACGTAGAGAAGAAATTAGGGTGATGAAAGCCAGAGTGGCGATGGGAGAGTCTGACATTGTTGGGGACATTTGGAATCCAACTCAAGACGTTCCGCAATTCATACAATCTTTCACATCACTACCTTCGACTTTGTCCCTACCTTCGAATCAATCGTTCCCTTCGACATCTTCCCCTCCTTCGACTCACTCTTTCCCGTCGGAAGCTTCGAAGGGAGGTTCCGTCACCGTCTTGACACCTTCGGTCGCATCGTCCGAAAGTCCGGGTCAAGTACAATCGTCTGTGAATGAGGAGACAATCAAAGTCCAACCTAAACTTTCTGTCGGTTCTCCGCTGATCACTCGTCCACCCGTGTACACAAAGACCACTGAATCACCCTCGTCCCCGTTGTCTTCCGGTCTGTCTGTCCGTCGACCACAGCAACCTACACAGGCGATGGACGACATCTCCTCACCTCTGGTTCCTGAAAAGGAAACCTCTCCCTCTGTCACCTCGACGAGAGTTGTGAAGTCCAATGGTCCGCCCAAACTTCCCGTCGAACCAAAAACAAAGTTGGATGTCCCTCACAACCCAGCAAGACCTCCTCAAGTGAGACACGTCTCAGCTGCCCCTGCACCGACGTACCATCCTATGCCACAAAAGATCGATCCACCAGGGAGAGCAAAGAGGCACGTATCAGATTCTCCCTATCCTTATCCTTCTATGGGACCCGATTTACCTATTCTTAGTACACCTTTACCAACCCTCGCAGTGGGACACGGGGAGGTGATTCGTAGGGCTCGGACCCCTATACGAGGATCGACTAATCCTCTGACGACGAAACAGGACGTGTCTCCGGCGGAACAAAGATCTCATTCGTTTCAGCACGAAAGTCATCAAGCGTTCCAAGTCGCCGAAGGTCAAAGGCTTCAAAGGCCGTCTATAATGCAAGATCGACATTCATGGGATAGTCAGATTGTGGTCGGAAGGACAGGAAGGAGAAGCGTCAGTATGATCGCCGCTGAGATGGAAGCGAAGTCGGCACATGATACGACTCGTCCGGATCACTTTCATCAACAGCAGCAACCTCATCAGCCTCACTATGACCGACATTGGAGCCACGATCATACCCGCCATGACTGTGGGCATGGGCAAAGGTACATGGGTGATCTAGGTCTTCCGAATCATCATCATCATGAGAGATATAACATTCGTGGAGAAAGGATAAGAATGGATCATGAAATGGAATGTGAGATTTGTAAGGAGAGGTATGAGAGGTGAGTTGGATACTTACATACTGTTCCCATTTCTTTCCATTCCACTCGCCCTTGGTTCTTGTTCGAGCTTAGCGAATCTTCACGTACGATAAGTATGGAAAGAGAGGTGGATCAGACTTACACAATCCACCGTCCTGCAAGAAACGGGAGGATTATTGAGCGATGTGACTAATAACAGTGCTCATTCATCTTCACGAAGAACCAGTATGCCACCTATACAATATCATCCTTCTAAACCACCTAGTCCAAGTGGAGAAAAAGGGATTCATGCTCCTAGACCAATGAGAGCCGTGTCGCCATACGATTGATCTTCTTCCCATCACAAATCTATCTTAAAGGCTCGGAAGGTATGTCTAGCGAAATGTGATGAATGATAGATCGAAACGAGTTGGATTGTCGAGTCTTCGATTTGTTGTAGGGAATATAATGTGGACCGCTCAGCTGAACGGGTTTGTCGGTATATTTGTTGTAGACATGATGATAGATAGATCTTACGAATGAATTTTTGATTAGACACTTTGCCCGCTTTGCGGACGGGAGAAAGTCGAGCAATCGTCTCGGAATTTCTGTGATATTAAACCTGGCTCTTTCACGCACGACACTGATATTAACTCATACGGAGAGATAGAAAATTTGAAGATGTATTCACTGGTCATTGGATGTCCATGACCTATCTATCTAGCAGACTAAGTGCTAATGCCAACTATGTTCATGTCGTTTCATTAACGCCATCGAACCATACTTCTTTCTATTGACTTGGCCTGGCGTAAATGCCTCTTCCAATTCAAGGTAAGTCATTGGTTCGAGAGAAGTATGCGGGAATAACTTCAATTCACAACCTATCAGCTGACAGGTTGATAATTCAAAATATACCGCGGGTCCGTCAGTCCGTGAGGCGTGATGCGTGGGTGAACGAAGCGACAATTGCCGAAAGGAGGATGGTGATCAAAAAAAAATAAAAATGGTGAGTTGTTGATTATGAACCATGAGCCAGAGATCATCAGATCACCAGAAGTTCCACGGCAATACTCGTATTTTTACTCTCACACGTAAAAGCCAGACATGGAAAAATGTCGCAAAGAGATTCCAGCTACGTCAGGACACATACCCGATATCTCCCGAGCGGAATCTGATTCATCGGGACATCCCGGTCTCTCCCTTGTCCCTTGTCCCTTCCCTCTTCACTGTGGTCTGGTCTCATAGCAACACTTCCACATCCCACGCTACGCCCAAAGGTGCATAGAAACAATAGCGTGATCCTTCTCAACACAAATACCAATCCGTCTTGATTTTCCTTTGATTCTCGGAGACGTCAGGACAACTCAGGAGTTCGATTAACTTTTTACTTGGCAGCGACATGTTCCGTCTCTTACCAACGGGTCCCAACGGCCAACGGACCATGTCGGTTGTCGGGTAGCTCCAAGTCTCTCTTTACTATGTTACTGACCCGGATACTTATTTCCATAACATACTGATATCTCTTGAATTTGCCCAACGCCGTCACGCCCTTCCTTGCTAAAGCAACAATATACCACCAACATCGAGTAACATTGATCCACATTAATTGTCACCTGATATATATCGCCCATCGACGATAAATACAGAGAGATCAACACAATGCCTACTTTACCTTCTTTCGATGCTTTGTTGAGATCTTTAGATCATTCAATACCTTCTCCTACTCTTTCACACCAATATTCACCTACTCGTACCACTGAATGGGGTTATCCTTCTCCTAATTTCCCTCATACGCATGAAGTGTCCCCTTCCCACTTTGACCATCATCACGCACACGATCATAATAATCATCACGGTAGACCACATTCACAATCACTTTCAAACCCTCTCCCCGTACCTGAATTAGGAGTAGGGGTAAACGATCATATCGTCAGGCCAACTTTATCAGTTATACAACCTCGTTCTTCCACATTTTCTATGATTTCTAATCATACTCCCACAACCACACCTTATTCGCCATCGACGCCATATGACCTGACTCCTACGTCCATCGGAGGGGCGAGGATGAACGAAGGAAACAATGGAAAACCAACAGAACCTTTTCGTGGAAATCGACCAAGAGCAGCTACTGCACCATCTTCAATGCTCACTCCTCCTTCTCCTGCTAGAGCACAGAGAAGTATGTCTTCAAGTGAACATTTCACGAATCGTCTAAAGGAGATTAAAGATGAAATGTGGTTGGATAAAAAAGCGAAATGGGATGCTGTGGCTCCTTTTCATTTACCTTTTGCTGCTCAAGTGGGTTGTTCTCAGTCTTTCCTTCTACCATATTGAGTATCCTCAGAGAATTTGTCTCGACCATCTCCTTTGTCTCTTGGTGACATGTCTTCCTCCCTCTCTTACCCGAAGACAAGTTGATGGGAGTCTATAAGGATATCGAACGGGATAGTTTCATTTTGGATGTTATCCAATATTTTTCATCTAAGCTCACTACAAGCATCATCGTCATACTCGTCATCCATCCACTCTATCCGTTTCCCTCACTTCTAGTCCTTCTCCCACATTCCCCACCCCATCTTTCCCTCACCCCCCGAGGACCTATTCGAGCAGTACAACAACCTCTACCATGTCCACTCTTTCCACTACGGATTCGTCAAACGTTCCGTCTACTCCACAAGCTTACGAAATCCCTTACCATCAGACCTCTCAGTCAGTCGAGGATATAGGGATTGACCAGACTGAGGAGAGTTACGAAGAATCTCCTCACACAGCTAAAATCTACACTGCGTGGAATAAAGAGTACTTTCCTCCTTCCCCTAAATTGGACATTCAGGACAAATGGTCAGGTAGTGGATGGAAGAATCAAAGCGATAATGACGGTGAGAGGAAAGGTAGAGATGAGAAGAATATGAAGGAATGGCAATTTCCGGGAGGTATGAGGATCCCTACGATTCCTCGGGTTTGATATTGTTCTCTTGATTTGTTTTCACTCTCCTGGCGAGATGGATTGGTTGGTGTCAGTGATGTGTTAGAGCGAAGTAACATTTGTGTACATGTAGTAAAAAAACCCCGACTCGTTTGTAAAATCTGTGTAAGATGTATGGATTTCATCCACCTGAGTTGTTGGCTGTCGAGTGAGGCAACTAAACTCTATCTGGTCCCCCCGGATTAAACTCAGCCGACTTTCACTAAACCTCAACAAAACTCGTTCATATACATCTCTGCCTTCTAAACCTTCATCTCATCACACCAGACAGTTCATACATTACTCGACAATCCCCACCTTGCATCCTCGTGATATATCCCAACCGATCCACAGAAGGCCCGAAAAGGAACGCGAAAGAGAGATTCGTTAGCGAGACATAGTTAAGAAAAATGGCAAATTTAGGTGTACCGGTCAAACTGTTACATGAATCTTTAGGACATGTAGTGACTGTGGAGTTGAAAACGGGAGAAGTGAGTGATTTTGTTTTCTTGTTCAAGATCTTTCACTTGAACTTGTTGATATATTCATCTGACTCAAATTTGGACATACGAAACCATTTACCTATGTACCTCGAGATGTCTTATTCTCAACCTTTTTTGAGATCACGATATCGTTGAGACCCTCTCTCATCTTTCTTACTTATCCTTGTGCTCGAGATATCTGGGTAATTTTTTACACTACGCCTCTATCTTTATCTCCGTCGGACAGGAGACCGTAGTTAGGAATCATCATTCCCTTCCTATTTCTGCTTTGCTGCTGTTTTCACCGCGATAAAACCACCTTCGTTTCTTGTGTCCCATCTGAATATCTGTCGGGACTGGCACTAAATACTTCTGTGTCGAACTTTGAGAGGGAATACTCGAACCCAGAGTGAAGCTGACGGACAGATGTATAGAGGAAAATTGATGGAAGGTGTGTTTGCCCTTATCTGAAATGTTTATCTTTCACTGACGTATTCTCCTTTCCTCACACTCACTTATAATACCTCCCCCCCAAATATTCTCACTCTCCTTCATTACAATCACCATGACCAATAAAATCTTAACGGACGATTTGGGTCATTTCTCATCGGATGAAACATCTTTCATCCCGGACATCAAATTGTGGATAATCTTCTCGATACATTGGTCAAACTACTTCTTGAATTATCATATACCAAATCACGCTTCTTCCTACAGCCGAAGATAATCTCAACATCGCTTTAAAAGATATAACCGTGACTGCTAGAGATGGAAGGGTTTCTCAAATGGACATGGTTTATATCCGAGGGTCCATGGTGAGTTTTGCTGTTCCCATTATTTTCGATCGCATTCCCCCATTACTCAATTCACGAAAATTTTGAGTCTTTACAAAACCCTCGTGATGCCGTGAAAGTGCAGATACCTTTGGTTTGTCTTCAAGGATAGACTCGCACAGAGGATGGCACGAAAAGGCATCATCAGATGGGACAATGTGTAACGTTCAGATCCGATTTGTCATCGTCCCTGATCTTCTATCCAGTGCACCCATGTGAGTTTTCATTTGGATCTATCTTTTCATGAACACCCACTCCATTTCTTTCATAATCAACCAGCTTCTGTTCTCTTCAGCGTCACGGAACATACCTCTACCTGTCTTCCACATACTTTTCTTCTACTCACCCTAATACCTCTTACCTCATACTTTTCGGATCCCGCCCTACCTCTCAGAATTGCCTTCTCGCTCTCGCTTTCTTCATGCTGCGTTCCATCTGCAGTCACGGCGATATGACACGAGAAGAGAGACTCACTGAAATCAGGTTCAAACGTGTTGGTCCTAATGCCATGCGTGGAAGAGGTATCGGTGCCGCTCGTGGACGTGCGACCATCCAACGAGGTGAGTTTTAAGGTTACTGCGTTCCTGCGTAGATGGTAGCTGACGTGAAAAGCGAATGCCAGGAGAGGTACGACACGTACGAACCAAGGTGTTCGTCGGTGATCTTGCTCCATGGGATAGGTTTCTTAGTCTGCATGTTGATGTGTGCATGAGACTTAATTGCGAGGAAAGGGAATGAAGGAAATGGGGGAAGGTTGCGATCGAGCAAATGAGATAAGTTATCCTGTTTCAGTTTTCGTGCAACTCGCATGCATCTTCCGTCAAGATATCTGAAGATCTCTCTTCTGGGGTGACGTTGTTTGTGCACATACTGTATTTGGCACTTGAGACATACCAGTACACACATTGTCATTCTCAAACTCGATCGTTTCTCAATGAAGACGAACAGACATAGACAACCAGACAAAAAACCATCAATCCGTCATGCATACGAAACGTCATCATAAGAAACCTACTCATCCTCATTACCCTCTACACAAAAAACTCCATCCTCTTCTGACCAATCTCCTCTTATACGAGATTATATCCTCCGGCATAAGATATCATCTCCTAATCTACCGAATCCAACTTTCTCACTTCCCCTCTCAAAGCCTCCAACACCCTCTTAGCACTCTCATTACCAGGTTGTAACCTTAAAACCTCTTTGACATCAGATTCAGCATCTCTCCATCTCTTCAATCCAGCTCTAGCCAAAGCTCGTTGATAATAAGCCTTTGCGTTGTTCTTATCTTTGGAAAGTATGTATCCACAATCTGATTCTGCCCTACCGTACGCTTTTAGGTAATTCAATGCTACGGCTCTATTGGTGTAATAAACGGTTTTCTTTGGATCGAGGGAAAGGGCGTGAGTGTAATGTACTATGGCTTCACAATATGATAATTCTGCTTCTGGGTCTAGACGATTTGGAGAGTTTATTGCTAGAGATACTTTTGTGTTACCCTAACGAATGTCAGCCTACACTTCCCTGATTCTTGTCTTTCTTTTTCAAGTCGATCTACCATTGCTCGCTTTTTGATGTCAAAGGAAAAGAGAAGGGTTTATGAGAATGAAAACATGAATGTGAGGCGGTATTTGTGCAAGCCTCAATATGTGAGACACCTCTTATGAAGTAAATGAAGTCTGAAGATCTTTAGATAGAGGTGACAAATTCACATCCCCGAGTGATATTATAGGAGAGGGAGGGAGACCTAGGATATTGAAACTTACCATGCTTTTCTCCCTCATTGCTAACTCTTCACCCCATTTGTCCATACATTCCGTCCACTGATTATTCTCTTCTGTAAAATCCCGACGTAATAGACAAACAGCACACATTTGTCTGTATAGCGCGACAGGATGTATACGCTCGAGTTCGTCAACATCGGAAACGTATTCTGGGTAAGCAAATGGGGATGAGACGGAAGCGATAGAGTAGAGCAACTGACCATCAGTATCATCCCTTCAACATTTCTGTGAACGGCGCTGACTTGCTCAACGGGTGACAACATGCCCTCATCGCTGGCAGAGAAAAGTCAACCCACACCCACTCACCTGGACAAAATGTCGAAAAGTCAAGACGATAGCTAGATTCCTTTCCCGCGCTTCCTCATCTGTCCACGTTCGAGGTAAATGACATGTCTTAGCCTTCTTATCTCCTTTCTCCTTCTTTCCTCCATTTGATATCCCCAACACGGGCCGTCTCCTTCCTCCTTTCCCCTTGATCTTCAGCAACTTTCTAGGTCCGACTCTGGTCGCACCTGTCTGTGGCGGACTATCCCCTGCATCATCGTCCTCGTCTTGTTCCACTGGGAACACCACATCCTCGAATGCCACCGGATCACTAGTACATGGTCCATATCTAGCTTCAACAGCAGGATCTGAAGCTCCCATCTCTTTCAACCTCCACCGAAGATGTTCCTCAACAGCCAAGACGTCTGTCATTTGAGGATGAGCGAAGAGGGCTGGAGGCTTAGTGACTTTTTGCTTTTTAGTTCTCACAAACCCCTTTCCTTCCGGTACTTTCTCTAATTGAGGAGGTTTACTCATGGTGGCTGCGGTAGCATGTCGTATTTCCGCATCTGCTTGAGATTCTAACGTACCTGCCCAACCATCTCTTGCTGTCGTCTGTACCAGCTCGAAGGGCAGATGAGACATAGGGCCCAAACGAGTGTCAACATCTTGAGTGAAGCAATCTAGACATGCGGTCAATTGACATAAACACATAGCATGGTCATCATCGTCGGCAGGTTGACCATGATTCCATGCGAGAGAGTGAAAACAGATTCCCGAGTTGCAATTGTAAGGTGATGAGCGGGAGTGAACAGGGTCGGAGGATAGATCTGCGGCGTGGTTTGGGAGGAGATGGGAGCCTGAGAGACGGTGTTCCAATTCGGCATATAAAAGATCGAGCATTTGAGCTTGGAAGAGAGCATCAACATGGGGTCCTCCATGAACGATTGATTTTCGAAGAAAGCTGGGTGTACACTGTGAGAGAATTAACTCGATGATCATGGTGGGAAGTGTGCGAGTGAAGAGGAGATGAAACGCTTCGGCCCTCATAATCAGCATCTGTCCTTAGAGCTTTCGACAGCTCCAGTCCATGTTCTTCGGATGTGCGAATATGCCCACTCTTCAGAGAGTCATGACTGTACACAAAGATGTGAGATATGGAGACACTTGCTGTACTCACCAGCACTGTTCTACCCAACAATCGAACTCCATCCTCAACACCCTACGCAAATCCTCGACAAACTGATCCATCTGCTCGTTCGACATCTTCACAGAGCGTACCTCCACATGCCGACCTCTGGGAGGATACTTCGTCTTCGAAGGACAAGATGGAGCACCTCTATCCTTTCCATTACCACCCTGGTCGTCAGGTTCGAGGTACTGATGTCGGGAGATGATCTGCATCATCGGAAGCAGTGGAGGAGGCACGGGCTTCTGACCATCGGGATGAGCCGAGGAGAAGGATGAGGCATTTCCGAGGGAAGTGCTAAGGTTGGAGTCTATAAGTGGGTGGAGGGAACGAGATCGAGAGGCTAGCCGCTCGGTCAGGGCGTGTAGGGTGGCATTGGACTTGACAGCGGAGGGAAGGGAGGAGGGGTTCATCAGGAGATTGGAGGTTAAAGGCAAAGCAGGAAGGCTGGGATGGATAGGTGAAGAGTTGTTTCAAGATACTATATATCCTAAAGGTGTGAGAAGCTGTGGGTAGGATAGGAAACAAGCAAGGCAAGTAGAGAATTCGGTAGGAACAATAGTAAATAGTACTTTCTTTCGTAGGGACGAGGAGAGGAATGGGAAGGAGCTTATCACTCAGACGCTACTTATGCCACGTCATTCATCTTGCCATCACTCAACATCCACCCGACTTTACCTAATCGAAAGAAAACAAGGTCGCATCCAAAAGTCAACAGCATGGTCTACAACGGAGGTGAGCGTCTACTGATATCGTTTCCGAGGACGACATTGACCCCTTAGACGAAGTCTCAGCGCTTGTCGTCGATTTCGGAACTCATACCACACGCGCTGGCTATGCTGGTGAAGATTGTCCCCGTGTTGTGTGTTCATCATACTATGGATACACCGAGAGCTCCACATCGACCACCACGAACGGAAATGGAGATGCTCATGTACCAGTGGACGGTGATGGTGATGTGTCCATGAATGGGAATGGCGAAACAGGGGTGGAATCAGGCGGTAGCAAGGGCAAGAGAAAGTATTATGTAGGGGATGATGGGGTCAACGTTTGGAGAGCGGGGATGGAAGTGGACAGTTTTATGGAAGATGGCATGGGTAGGTCATATTGTTCTTCTTCACAACCATTTTGAGAAATCTCACGTCTCATCACTCCTTGCTGAAGTCTGACTCACGTGGGTATAACCCAAGAGTGAGAGATACCAAGAGGTGATACAGAGTACACTCCAGCAGTGCTAATGTCAGTCCGTGATCTTGAACCAGCATCTGCTCTCCTACACCATATCTTACACAATCGTCTTGGGGTTGACCCGACCGAACATCCCCTCATGCTCACTGAACCCGCTTGGAACACTCCTCAATCTAGAGAAATGCTCGCTCAGATGGTGTTTGAAGGCGAACAAATGCCCGCTATGTATTTTGGTTCATCAGGAGTATTGTCGGCGTGAGTTGTTCCTTAACCGGACTTATGTTTCGTCGATTGATGATTTTAGGTTTGCAGCTGGAAGACCAACAGCTTTAGTTTTGGATGTCGGTCACGCGACGAGCAGCGCTGTACCGGTTGTTGATGGATACGCTCTTCGTGCTGGTATGTTTTATCTTTCTCAGTTTTATTTCTCTCCCAGTGCCAAAAATGTCTCACGTCACGCCCTATAGCCTGCAAGTCTCTCTTAACTTCTTCCATGGTAGTTTGTTTGTCGGTAAATGTGGCTGATGCGCTCGGATTGATTCTTACTCACAGGTACAATGCGACAACCTCTCGCCGGTGAACTTCTCCTTTCCCAGATCCGAGGTCATTTTGCAGCACCTTCCTTGACACGAACTTTCGCTCTCTCACTCACCCCACGACATCTAATCGCCAAGCGTGATCCTTGTGATCCAGGTATACAACCCCGTCCGCTTCTCCGAGACGACAGAGCATTACACACCACCCCATCATGGCGTGCTTGGGCGGAGAACCAAGTGGTAGAACAATGGCTTGGAGCTTGTGGAGAAATGATCAATAACAAAGGTTTTGATTTCCAAACTGCCAGAGAACTGCCTCAACAATTGTACGAATTCCCAGATGGCTACAGTCAAATGTTTGGAGAAGAAAGATATCGATTCACGGAACTGCTCTCCGATCCGAAAAATTATTTCAACCAAGCAAGTTGATCTCACCATGATATGTGTTGGAGAAACTGATGAGATAGATGATCGAACCACCAGCTTCGTTGAGAGTTACTCCAACGGGAATCCATTCCCATTCGGTGAAAGATGCTGTTTCGCTCTCTCAATTGGTACATGATTCTATCATGGCGTGTGATGTGGATGTGCGGGCGCCATTATTGCAGAATATCGTGGTGGTGGGAAATACGAGTTTGATAAAGGGTTTGACGGAAAGGTTAGATGTGGAATTGGCTGCTTTGCTTCCTAGTGTGAGTTAAGATTTAGTCTTCGTTCCCATGGGATCCCCCACTCCCAAGCTGGATGGGGAACACCTTCGGCTCTGATTCACTGTAAATGATGGGCTTGCTTTCTGAGGTAGCTGACGTATCCTTTCGACCTAACTCGTTGTGGGGACAGAAGGAGTTTGTCAGAGAGCAAGGTGAGGGGGCGAGGGAGGAGAGGAAAGAAGAATAGATGAGTCAAGAGATTACCACTGATATCCAGCAAAAAATCAAGATCCACTCCCCCGCAATCCCCTTCGAACGAAAATACGCTCCATGGGTCGGCGGATCTGTACTCGCATCGTTGGGCACATTCCACCAACTCTGGGTCACCAAAGATGAATGGCAGGAACATGGCATGGCCATCATAAACCAACGTGAGCTTATGTCCTATCTTTCTATGGCTTCGACCACGCCCGCGCGAGATGATCAAGGAAGACGCTGATGACATAGGGTGCAAGTAATCACTAACAGTACATATCCTCGAGCGTGCCGATGCATATAGTATGACTCATATTCATCCTCCCGCGCTTTTTTATTTGTTATCTGTCGACCGCTTTCTGAAATTCACCGGGTAGAAATGGCGTGATGGACAACTTACAAAATGGTTTGGTTCCCAAAGAGGTCCACAATGAACGAGAGGCTCGGTGACGGCATCCTGTACATGAGGCTACGATGATCCCCAAGGGTTCTCATGGATCAATTCGTGATCTTCGCGCGACCCAGGAACAGTTTCCGTGCTCATCCCTACATGTGTCCCGGAACTTTGTTTCGCTCCTGCTCCGCCGTCACTTGATCGAAGTCCCCACCAATCTCTCCAATTCTGACTCACATCCGACGGGCTGTGCTCTGCAGGGTCACTGCGTCCCGGGTCTTCTTCAGGTGTCAACCCCCAATAGCTGTCATGGGCGTACAATGGGATGCCGCTTTCCCTCGAGACAGGTCTCATCGAGGGGATTGGCCAGCCCTTTTGCCCAAGCTTTCTTCGTAACCTGGTGTTCTCGCTCCAGAGTTTTTCCAGCGTCGCGATGTCCGAGCTTGGGATAGGGAGATCAGAGGTTATCCGTCGCTTCACCAATGGGTTCTGGAATGCATCTGAACGAGGACTGCTTGTGCGAGTTGGTGGCATAGATCGATAGTGTCGACCTACAGCTTGAACGGTTTCCGAGACTCCATTGCCCTCATAGGTCAATCCAGCAACACTGTATGCTCGTGCAAGTGGTGGTCCAAGGACATCTGGGGCGCCAGTTTGGGTAGCGACAGCAGCATGCCACTGTGAGGGAAGACCTCGAATTGTTGGCAGACCGTTTCCGTGACTGGCGCTAGAGTTCGTCTGCTTGTAGCTCATGTGATACTAACTCTTGTAGACGGTAGGAGTATCATGGAGGAGGATTCCAGTTCGTGGCTGATATATGTGTTTGAGACCCGATACTGTGCACACATAGCGAGTCAATCGATATAGACCAAATTCTCAAAAGATGACGAAATGCGGTGCTCGGTCCGAGCGTCCTTCCTGGGAAAAGAGATAGATTATAAGAAGGACCTCTTGGCTGGTTCCGTTTCGAGATCTTCCTTTCTATTCGACGTACGACGTGGGATATATGATTGTAGAGGATGAATGAGCAGCGTGAGAAATGACCATTTTTGGAACGGGCTTCGTTTTTGAGATAAGAAGGTTTTGGAAGTATGACGCGCGATAGAGTAATCGGTAGAGTGGATGACCTCGATGGTTAGATGGAGACAGGTTGGATCTAGAACGTTGATTCGTTGGTCTGGACTTTCCAAGAAAAGAAGTCGAGGGAAATGTGAGATGTTTGGTGGGAATGGATCTTGATTGAGGTTCAGAAGCGAGGTTCAAAAAGGTGGGAAGGAATGAGAGGGCGATCATCGGCCGAAGTGAAGGAGATGAAAGTTGGGTTGGATATTTCGATCGATGAGACTTTGAGAAAGACAATATGGAGGCCTAGACTTGTCGAGTTCGAGAGAAGTGGTAATAAACCTTTTGATCAGCTATACGTGTCAACATCAAAATTTGATATTTATCAAAGAGAAGGCTCATGAGCAATGATGCAACAAAAAGGGGAACACCTACGTACATGGCTTATCTTCCAGTTCATAATCAAACACGTACTTCCCCACCTTGCTTCATACTCTCGGTCTCGAGTTCGGTCTCGGACGGTGATTGATCAGACCCCACTTCCTTTCTCATACCACGTAACATGAGTCGAAATTTTCGTTGAACGTAATGATGACCTCTGATTTCATGTAATAACCGACGTTGGTCTTCTTGTTTTATGACTGAAGGTGTGAGGATGCGGAGGGCTTCGCAAATGTAAGATCTGTCATTAGTCATTTTCATATTGTCTTCGCTGAAACTATTTGGATATTGTGTTTGCTCAAACTAATCCGCATCTCTTTAACCAATTTCTCTGAGATTGAACTCGAAGACGGACCTTTGAAAGATATTATAGAGAGAAGGTATTCACAAGAAGACGGAGGATGACTGGGGAAATGATTCAAAGAATACGAAAGTACGAAAATATGAAGAAACTCACGAAACAGTAGTATCCCTAATCCCACCTTCTTGAGCTATATCCTGACAACTGTAACCCTCTTTAAACTTCCGTAGCGCCTGTTCTTTCGCAAAACTCAATTCTACCACTCTTTCCTCCACTTCACCCTCCCCAGGCTCATCATCCGTCGTCTGGGCCTTGACGACCCTGCTGATCGGTCTATTGAGATCGAAAGCCACTTTACTCAAATCCAAAGATTTCCCATTCTTCTCTGCTAACTCGCTCAATTCAGTGACAATATTGTACGAAGCCCATACGTCGTTGGCAGCATAATCAATCTGTTCTGCGTTCAGAGTAGCTGACCAATCGCCCTTTCTCGTATCTGCAGGTTTAGGGAGTTCGTGCGATAAGTAAGCTCGTGTGAGGTTTGCAAGACTTATGAGTGTTCCTCCTGGACCTGTACCGATTGGGTCGGCGCGGCGGGCCAAGTGGGAGAGATCAAGGATGGAGCAAAGGGGTTTAGATTTGAATTGAGTGGGAAAATCACGGAGAAGCTTCTTGCAATCGCCATTTATAGCCACTCCGACTTTGTATTTCTTTTCGTCACAGATGAGATCTACGATGCTCTTTGGTAAACCTAACGACTGATCAGCCATTTCTTACGGGAAACTGTCGTCCTTTCCTGCTCTCCACTTTTCACTTCCCATATAATTCCCATTTTCATGGTCCGCGAATTTCTGGCCATTTTCTCCAGTCTGTAAACTTACAAGGATAGGAGTGACGTCTGATGAGGCATGGGAGAGAGTGAATATCCACTCACGTTTCATGTCTTTCAAATGAATCACCAAAATAATCCTATCATCACAGACCTGAACCACAGCCGTTTGTCCTTGTTCAAACTTGACCTTCCATCCATCGCCCTCTTTAACCCAAGTTTTGACCTGTCCCGGCCATTCCAAGTCAAACCCCACCACTTCGCCCCTGAGACAAGGCACCAGGTCATCTGCCTCTTCATCCGACAGTGTATAGACCACCTGAGGAGTCCGACCGTTCTTAGCGGAATATGTCGAATAGTGAAACGTCGGCAGGTTCTCTAAATCTCTCGCGGTCTTCGGGGGGATTATCGGTGATGGCAGCTCATTCAGCTCAGCCTTCATCTTACCTTTTATCTTTGATTTCAAGATCGTGGATTTGGTCTTGAGCGACGGGGTAGCTCGCGATTTGGGTAGTGGAGCGGGTGCGGCTTTAGGCATTGGAGCTGATTTAGAGGCGTGAGGTAGAACTGGATGACGAGAAGGTCCAGCGAGAAATTCCAATTCTTCAGCTATGAAAGCGGTATCCTCCTCTGTTCTTTTAAACTCTGAAGGTACTATCCTTTCACGTTTCCAAACTTGTTTTATCTGACCTCGCCCTTCCTCTTTTCCATGGGAATCAAAAGGACTGCAGGAAATCTCGTCATCCGGTATAGATTGTACCTCGGTCTTGAGCGATTCTTGAGTTTCCGCAATGATCAGACTTTCATCATCTTTGATCATTTTCGAAGAAGTAGAAGTCGTAGAATGCGTAGCAAGGAATCTCGGTCGATTAGTTGTAGGAAGAGGAGCAGATTTAGACCTCATATACTGAACGAAGAAGGGATGAACAGGCTGATGTGGTTTGAACGTGGACTTGGTGTTTGGATACGTATTATGTATTGTACGTGATATTGAGTAAGAGGCGATTCCCATTGGTTTCGATACGAGGGCCACTTTCGATGACGGAGGATGAGGAGAGGAGAGGGGGTGGTGCGGGGAAGGGGAAGAATGTATAGATATAGGTGAGGAATTTCTTGGTGTTTCACATCTGGCAGTATGGTAGGATGTCGTACTAGGTGAACCTGGAATTGATGTTTTGTCATTTATACCGAAATCCTCGTTAGGCGAAGTCAAGGTGGAGGGAACGAAAGATGAAACAGGTTTCGTAGTAGGAACACGAGTGATAGAAGAATCTGGTATGTTATCTGAGAGTGGAACCAGAGGAGTGGAACGTGTAGTAGTAGTGAAGACGGATTTACCGACCCATGGTCGAACGAGATCTTGAAGTTGTTTGTCGATCATTTGAACCGGTTGAGGTTTTGTGACTTTGATCAGATTTCTGACAGTTTTGGATGACATTTCTGATTTGGAGAGAGAAAGGTTATTGTTGTTGGTGTGAGGTGACATTAGGTATTTTGATGGGAAATCTAATGTAACTTGAAGTTGGGAGAAGAAGAGAGGTCTGTGCGCGAAGTAAGTAGTGCAGTTTGGCTTTTTGTATGTGAAACTGACCATCACTCCTCTGGTATATCCGGTTGCGCGGTTGCGACTTTTTGTGTCCTTATTTTGGACCAACTGACCATGGCGACCCAAAGATCGGAGACAAACGACAAGCAAATACAAGATGAGCAAGGTTGAGTATGCAGAAATGATGCAAATAGATATGGCCGACAGTGCACTGCTCATGTATCAAAAAACAACTGAAGATTTCATCTCAGCAGCCACTCGTGTACCTCCTGAAAAGATCGATACTCGTACAATTCCTTCCACCTTTAATCCTCGTAAAGATCTTGCTCACTTTCCTCCCCCATCTCACTCTCCTGATTACTCCCCTCTTCCCTATCAACCTCCATAATCTCATCTCCTTCCTTCTCCTTCCCTACACCCTCCAACAATTTCACCCACGACACCTCCAACCTCTCCCTCTGTCCCTCTTTCACCTCTCTCTTCGCTCTCTCATACTCTTCATTAGCCTCCCTCGCCTTCTCTCGGGCCAACATGATCCTGACATATGTCAAAGTCGCTTCTACCCTTTGCTCATCCGTCTTACACCATCCTCTATACGCTTCATAAACCGTCTGAAGATCTCTCATCACTTGATTGTCCGTCTTCTTGGACACTTTATGAATCTTACTCAAGGCCAATACGAAGTACTCTGATCTAGGTCGATAAGTGTTGACCGCATGATTGAAGACGCTCATGTAATCATCTCCTCCCCACCTTTCCCGAGTTTCATCCTCGAAAGCCGCAACGAGTCGATCGCAAAGTAGATGATGGTGTACCAGAGGCAGATGAGAGAGACGCATTGTATCTCTGAACACTTTCTTCAACAGATGTTGAAATTCGTGTGAAGGTAGAACGGATTGTTCCCAGAGTAGCCATTGAGCATATACAGAGTAAACGTCATTTTGTACTTGGATACTCGCTTCTGTCCCGGATATGGTAGGAGCGGATATGCATTTGATAGCTTCCCTACAGGCCTTTCGAATGATGGAAGGATCTGACCCGTGTGATGTCTCTAGTGCGATATGACGTTTCTGCAGACTGGCATCGGAGGCATGAATGGAAGCATAGGTGCGAGAGAGTTGTAGCAGCTCTTCAGGTGGTAGGAGAGAACGGTTATCGGTGTGGTTCTTGACAATCGCACCAAACGAGGTGGTGTCATTATTGATGTCATTAGGATGCGTAAGAGATGATGGATCGAGCATGAGATCGAGATGTTGGCTGAGAAGCGAAGCGGGCGGTCGAAGGGATGGTTTTGTCAAATGTGACAGAATAGAGAGAAAGAAAGTGCGCTGATAGTCAGTACGCGGCCCACCGAAGCTATGTGAATTGGGTTGGTGGGGGTGCACATACCAGTTCTGTCTCTTGTAGATGTTCCTTAATCTGCTCTATCACCCAATCACCTGAAACAGCCAACCAGGAAGTAGCCCCTTTCCTTTTTTTTGTCTCATTCAAAATCTCTTTACCAACTTTACCCAACGCTTCAACCAGCTCAACACCTTCCAACTCATTCTGTACGGAATCGTACGGTCTATCGAAGAGCGGTGAAGTGATCACCATCATCCTCGCTCTTGCTGCCAACTCTCCTGTACCAACTGAAACACGACCAAGTTCCTCATATACCACCCCTAAAGCTTTCTTTCTCAATGGACTGGGGTAAGTTCTGAGCAGAACGAGGAGAGTGTGCCGGAATGAAAGTCCGTCACCTTCTTGTCCATCTTTGGTATTCGCTGGAATAGCTTCTAATGCCGAAGTGAGAGCATGGACGACCAATTGACCATTTAGAATAGCTTTCCTTGCGTCTTCCCCTTCTGGTCCGAAGGCTCCTTCGCCACCTACCAAAGCGGAATCATCAATATTTGTAGATGAAGTAGGGGCATCTTTCAGACCGAGAAGTTTCCAACGTCGACGTAATGCTTCTACCCAGCCATGTTCGAGTTTGATGTATTCTCTCCATAAGTCGCGGGATTGAGGAAGGAGACGAAGACCTAGGAGGAGTGTGGTACGAGCTTGGGAGACTCCCTCGAGGGAGAACGATGAAGAGGAGGAGGCGGGGTCATTAGGATCGGAGGAGGATGTTGGTTTGTTAGACGAAGTGATGGAAGGGAAGGGGGAGTTAGGATGAAGGTGATGATAAGATGAGAGGAGATAGAGAGTGGGAGACAGTGGATGTTGTTGAAGCGCACTGCGAGGTCAGCCTTTCCATCCTTCGATCCTTATTATTATTTGCACGACAAAGACAGTTATACCTGCAAATACGACGACATGATGGAGTGTGAGAGACAAAAGCGGATGTGGGGGGATGCAAAGTAACTCACTTATTTAATCCCTTAGCTACAACCTTCCTCATCCCTTCCCTACTTGCATATTCGATATATGCAAGCCATACGGCCAGATCGGAAGGAAATTTCACAGTGGCTCTTTTTAATATATATAATGTTCTTCGCGGTAGAGAATAAGTCGAAATACTTGGAGGAGGAGGATTTCTGTCGTATTCTTAATCATCAGCTTCGATCTTCTTCCAATCAACCGAAATTCATATTCCTTATTCACCCGTGTCATATCTTACGTCTTCTAAGACGTTCATCCACTTCTCTCTTTCACGGACCCGCATAAGATCATCGTAAATCCACTTCTGGAATATAAGGACAGACCCCAAGTAATCACAGATTTCAGCAAGGTGAGAAGATGAGAATGTAGGTGGATAGATCCTATATACTTTCAATAGCTTCAAGTAAGGAGGGGGAAAGGAAAAAGAGGTCATGAACTCACTTAATCTCTTCCATCGTATCCGTCTCAAAACTTCCAAATTGATCTCATACTCTGCATACCGGAAATAATCTTCTTTTCTAGTTTTACGTCTTATCAAAGCGGTCTCAAAAGTAGTTCTCCTTCTTGTGATTTCATCAATTTCGTTCTGCCCGTCAGACACTTTCACCAAATTGCGGTTGAAACATACCTTGGAGAATAATCCTTTTTCGTGTAGATCTTTAAGTTCGGGAAGGGTGGATTCAAGTTGATATTGTACTTTGTCCATTGTGCGAGTACAATACTAGTGATGTTGCTGGTAAACCTACCAACTGTCAACTGTCAACTTTTCAAGTGAAAGAAGGGGTACGGAGTTTGTTCGGATCTCCGTTTCCCCCTCTACGTCATCGACCTCTCTATCAAATATGCATAGTTCATTTCTCTTTGCATTTCCGCCCGTTATTCGAGGACTGTCGTGCGAGTTGATCTCCTTCAATTTACAAATTGAGCTCAAGAAGGTTCGTGAGACAGCGAGTAAATCAAAATGTCACTCAGAGGTCTTTACCTACCCACCCTTCGTACACCCTTCCCCTGTTCTGTCCGTACATCCCTCTTTCGTCCTGCCCACTTTTCAACCTCCCCTTTCCCTCCTCTCCCCTATACTGGCAGAGCTGTATACCGAAATCATGACGCTTTCCGCACATCCAGATCTACGTACCGAGACAACTTTCTCAAATCGACCTTCAGAATCTCTAATGGGTCAATCGCTAAATCGACTTTTGGGGCACACAAAGCTTTTCAACCGATCAAGTCGTCAGTCCGTCATAACAGTACATACACATTCAAACCTACAATCCGAAGTCACAGTAATCTATACGCACTGGTATTTGGATCTGGAATCATGATCTATTCCCTCACCAAACCTTCCTCTATAATCCAATGTGACACTCATCCCGTGCCTACTCCCGGTACTCCACCAGAAAGTATTCTTAACGTCTATCAACTAGGTTTCGGGACTGTATGTGGGATATGTACTGGAGTATTTGTCAAAAAAGGTTTGAGAGCTTTAGCTTTTGTACTAGGAGGAATTTTTGTTCTACTCCAAGTAAGTTTTTTTCTTCCTTTTTCAATTTCTGTTCCTTATCAACTCTCAAAACTTCAAAAGTCTCTTCACTTCTGAGAAACATCCTCAGTGGACGTAGTGGTGGCTCCGCTTTGTTTGAATGTGAATATCTGTAAGGAGGAGAAATGCTGACAAACAGTACCTCAGTTCTAGAAAGTTCATTTCGGTCGATTGGGCGAGATTAGCGGGAAAGTACGATGAAACATTTGGTACTCCCTCAGCTTCTGGGAATAAGGCGACACCGACCATACAAGCTGCTTGGAATTGGTTTGTCGATTTTGTTACTGCTAACTTTCAACGTGAGTGGATGTCTTCTATCTATCCCCCTCCCCTTTCCTCTCGCCCTTCTCCTCATTTCTCCTTGTTTCCAACGTCATCAAACTTGCATTACTTTGTTTGCTTCCACCGAGGGATTGCAATTGGTTCATGAATCGACGAACACCTGACACACAGAACGAGCGAGTTTCATCGCGGGCTTGGTATTGGGTATCCGACTGGGTTGAAGATGGACTGATTTCTACTATTATACAGAATGAAAGTGCATTCCATGCTATGCATTGGGTTATCATATACACATGATCGCACTTCTCACGTCACATCTCCATTTCATGATCCTTCCTAATCTATCTCATCCACTCAGTGATCTTCACAGAGAGGTCTTCTTCATACCTTGATAATTGACACAATTCCCCTTAACGATTTGTCACCATTGAAAAACGGTGAAGACAACAACCTCCCCTGATTAAGATGAATCATTCGAAGACAATCACCCAATCGTTGACCACTCCCACTCCCGGATTCTTAATCACTAACCTACTCGCACGCCCTTCTTTCTTCCCTCCTGCCGCCACACCGTCTTCCCACGTGAATTCCAATGTACTCTCTGAACTTCTCACCATCTTCGGTGCCGTCTTGAGACCTAGAACGATGATCCTTTCCACACGTACATGACTTATAGCCTGAGCCCATTTATTGTTTTCCTGGTAAACCTTCACATCTCCTTTCCCTTCTGACTTCACAGGAGATGTTGTAGATAGAGGGCTTGTAGCATACCCTTCATGTCTTGTAGACTTCAAACTCCCTGACTTCCCATGTGACACGTATTCAAATTTACGCCACACGTAATCCCCTGATTGATAATCGTACCCCACCCCATCGTCGAGGTAAAGTTCTCCCGTCGCTTTTCCCTCTTTGTCAAGTGCTATGAGGAGAGTGAATGGATCTTGCCACATCAAACTAGATGCCCGACGAACTCTTTCCCTAGTGGGAACTATATGACCGCCTTGTACTAACAGAGGGTAAGTTTCCAGAGGAGTACTGAGGGTGATTCGACGAGGAGAAGAGGACGAAGGGTAGAGGTAAGAAGTGTGATAATTGTAGTAAGGCTCCGGAGCGGATAGGTAGACGGTAGTGGTTGTGGCACCTTCGACGGTAATGGGTTTGAAAAGTAGTCCAGAGGAACCAATGTAATATTGATCATCGATGGCGAAGCCGGCTTCATCGTGAGGGAATACCGCGTACTGAGGTCTGTTGATGAGCATAGGACTGACTTTGACAAGCTCTAATCTCAACAAATCTCAATACCAAGGATAAACAAAGAGGAATGAAACGAGTGATTTAAGGGAAGAATAAAGAAGAGAGACTAACTTGATGATTGGAGATCCCCTTATAATAGCCTCATGAAAAGCGTTATACCACACAGGTAACAACTTATATCTCATTCGTAAAACATCTCGTAGATATCCCCTGATGGGCTCTTCATACAAATACGGCTCACGGCGTTTCGTATCGATATGAGCGTGGGCGCGGAAGAAAGGCATGAAAGCTCCTGCTTGATACCATCGAACCAGCAGTTCAGGTGTAGGATTACCGAAAAAACCTCCGACATCTGCACCGCAGAAAGACATGCCTGCGATGTTGTTAGAAAGTATCATTGCTGTTTCACCTGCGAAATGGTCTATGACAATTAGCGAACTATCATCGAGACGATCTATGGTACCTACCCCAAGTGCCCATGTTATCCCCGGTCCTGTCCTGTCAGCTGGGGGACGACGTGGAACTCAATGCTAGGTACATCGTAAAGGGTTTAAGGGGCGGGTATCAAAACTTCATCACATACCAGATAGCACCATAACGCTGAGAGCCAGCGAAGAAAGATCTGGAGAGTACGAAAGGACGCTTAGCAGGTGATTCACGTGCGATTAGTGCCTCGGCAGTCGCTCGGTGCTATTTTCATTAGCTTCACAAAATTATGTATTCACACCTCGTAACAGAGTAGCCCGTCACGACTTCATTTGGGTGGATAGATGATCTTCCGTATGAAATTGAGAGACGGTGTCAATGTAGAACAATCATGACTTACAAACATCATACCATTGATATTATGCAAATCCCTGTTCTCCCATCCTCCATGAAACAAAGTATCCCTCGGCACTGAAATCTCCGGTCCGTCAAATACACTAGGTTCATTCATATCGTTCCAAATGAACAGAGCAGGGCTTGACTCCTTCCACACGCTGAATCCGAACATCTTCATCCACCAATCCCAGCTCTTGGGATTGAAGAAATCCACCCAAACGCTACTTCCTGTCCAACACCAGCCCTCAAAATTACTCCCATCACTCTTTTTGACTAAAATATCAAGCTCTTTCGCATCTGAATATATCCTGAAAGAGTCAGTCTTTTTGATGTGCGGATCGACAATAGCTACCATCTTCCTCCCTTTCTCCGCCACGGCATCTAGCATCCGGACTGGATCGGGAAAGTGTTTGGGGTCCCAGTCGAAATACCGGTGTTCCTCCGCATACTCGATATCTAACCATGTCACATCTAGAGGCATGTCGGCTTCGTCAAATCCAGCCTGCACACCAAGGACATCGGGCTCGTCGTTGTAATTCCAGCGACATTGATGATACCCTATCGACCACTGAGGAGGGAGAGGCGTGGGACCTGTCAGAGCTGCATATTGTTCGAATAGAGCATCTGGAGTAGGACCCGGGAGAATGAATAAATCCAAAATACCTGATTCGGACATCCAGTGAGTTTGTACTCCAGCTTTAGTATGTAAGACGTCGACCCATGTGTCGGACGCGATGAGATTTAGAACGCCCACCGCGTGAGACTTCGAGACAGCGTGAAGTAGAGGTATAGCTCCGTAAAGTGACATGGGGGAATCAGCAAGGTATTCAAAGATGTCTACGTTGAACAATCGATATGGCTCAGAGTATTGAGCATCCGTGCCTATGGTGTCTGGGAGAGAAAGGGGTGAAGCGTGTTCTGGGAGACCGAAAACATGCTGAACTCCGGGGAAAGTGAGGTCGATGGATAGAGCCTCGGGGCCTGATGTCAGCTTTGTCGGATTCTCTTTGGTTTCCGGATTTGAACCCGAAATAAATCGTTATGGGAGATATAAGGTGAAATTTTAGTAGTGTGGATCGATCTGAAGTGAGATATAGTGTGAAGATACACTGCAGTATGAATGAGTGAAGGGACACACCTTTAGGTTTCGAATCAGTCCACTTCTTCCAAGTCTCCTCAAACATATCCTTGTCGCTTTCCTCGAACCAACTGTTGTCGTTCTGAATGACCATTTGCTCTCCTTCACTTAACAGCTCTTGACCAGCCTCAACCTCTTTGACTCTGAAGTGTTCCATATGGAATAGTCCTCGTTCATTCATGATCACCATAGGCTTACCTTCTCTCGACTGTATGATCTTGAATGGTTTGTGCTGCACTTCCAGAACTAATTTTCCGTCCTTTCCGTATTTGATTATGCTTTTCTCCGGTGTATGTTTGATACTGGCAGTTCTTGCCATGAGTAGGTCTTCCGTTAAAAGAGCCCACTTTGCACTCTCGTTGTATCTCCTGAAAGGCGTCTTACTTCTCACTTCGTCCGCTCGAATCCTGACCACATCCCCTTCTAACACATCTATCCGTAACTCGAAGCTGATCTCGGGGTAAAGGGCGCTCTTCAATGGCCAAGCCCAAGACGCTTCCGGGGAGTTGGAAATCTCTATATCTTTTCCGACGGCGTAAGGAGATCGAAAATGAGCAGGTGAAGTAGCTTGCTTCGTACCGATAGAACGGAGACGACGACAGAATGACGACTGGGAACAGAGCTTGAAATCTTCCTGTTTGACGCTCATGACTAGGGGAAGGAGGATGAACCAGTAGACTAAAACGAATGGGAGGGATGGGATGGATAGAAGGCGCATGATGCTCTTGGAGCTACCCCTTGTTGGGGAAGTTGTGCACTGTTTGAATCAAGAAAGAAAGGAGGAGTGGGAGTATGGATGGGGTGGGATGGGATGGGATGGGATGGGATGGGGGGTGCAAGATGGAATGTGGCGAAATTCCCAAGGTGGCACTTTCCCCTTTTTGCACGGAACAACACCATCTGCCTTTCATGCCTTTCCTCTGGCCCCCAAAACATGTCACGATGGTAGGACCCCGGTCGATGACGTCGGCGTCGTAAGGAAGTAGACTCCACTTCTCCAATAGCACTGCTATTCTCAGACTAGGAAATGGTCTCACAACTCATAGACTACTTAAGCAACCTAAACAAGAGCTACCCTTTCCCTACACAACAAATTTCAGGCTCACTTTGCTTTCTTATCACAAATTTGACTCAGTAAGAATGAGTGCACGCAATGACTCCATAGTTGATGCTGCAAGACGCATTCAGTTGTTCCCTCCTCCTGACATGGCTTGCATACTGCAAGGCCCTCCCAATACCTTGTCTGATCAAACCCAGCAGTTTCCAGGTTGCTCCCACGATTACTTCCGGTTGAGTGATCTGGCTATGAAGATCATGTCCGCTACAAACATGGATCTAGAAGACACTTATGAGCATATTCAGCGCCTGACAAACCAGGACATAGGGTTGATAATGCTCACTGGAATTGAAAGTCTGGGGGAGTTCGCGTCATGTAATCATTGGTTGTGCAAACCTCAATATGGCCCCAAAAGCTTACTGAAAGGTGTGCTGCAACACCTGGCCAAAAATGGAGATTTTGATCCTTCCCTAATCCCTGACTGGCTTCAACCACAACCACAGGTAGACTTTGAAATGGTACTAGACCTGAGGAACATAGCGGTCAAGCTATCAACTCTCATCCAGGCTGATAACTGGGAAATTAAAACCGCTGTGGAAGCACTGAAGTTGACAGATCTGAGCTTAATCCTCATGGCTGGAATGGAAAAACTTGTCAGCACTTCTGAATGCTACAAGAATTTTCAAAGAGTCCAAGAGTGCCCAAAATTTCCTGGCGTGCTTGTGGAAGGTTTGTCTTCCCCGCCCTCATCGTATGTGCTTTCACACGATGTTATTGGGACCCCAGACCCATTAACGCTTGATTCTATCTCACTGCTCACAGGACCCTCTGGTACAAGCGGGGGATCTTGGGGGGGTGGAGGGCCTTTCATCAATTCACAGATGACCAAAGCTGTTGTCAACCTTGAGGAAACAGCCCTTGACTTTTTTCTGGCTGCAATCTCTACCACACAAGAGGGAACTCTCAACTTTGAGGCCCAGACACATTCAGGGAGCCGGACTTAAGAGAAGTAGGTCGGAGAGAAAGATATTATAGCTGATGGCACTTCACAGTGGTCACACAGACAGTCATGACTGGAGTGGGGATGGTGCTGCAATGGACAGGATAGAAGAGATTGCAGTCTACTACTGGATCCGTTGCATTGAAATGGAAGTAAAAGATAGTTTTGCTGTCAAGCCCACCAGCTTGAGACCTCACGTCACCTATAACTTGTCACAGGGTCGGTTCTTCCTTCGTTTCCTAGGACCGACAGCCAATAACTTCGTGGGCTATGACACTTAATAGACTTGTTCTTCGTAGTATGGGTGGTGACAATAACTTCTGGGTGTAATACCTTCGTAGTCTACTGACTTATATCACTAAGACAACAACCAGAGATCGTCAAAGATCCCTGGGAACTTCGGTCCTTAAGTACTTTGTTCTTCCCTAACTTCGCCAATGCAGAACTTCGTTCAACCCGAGTCCCCGAGCTTCGTACCTCGCGAACTTCGTCCCCGACGAAGTTCGTGCCTCCCTAATCTCATATCTCCCCAACTTCGTATCTCACTAACTTCGTATCTCACTAACTTCGTATCTCACTAACTTCCTACATGACTAACTTTGTCCTCGACGAAGTTAGCCTCCTAATACCCTCGTGGGTGATGAAGTTCATGAGAACTGGGTTGTTGATGGCGAACTGATGTCCAAAGGAACTTCATTTGATGGGAAAAGGATGATGTCACGCGGCGCCGCGTGACATAACTCTTCTGCTGCGACCATTTCCTTCCCATCTCCATCACTGGGAGCGGAATTTGATTTAGTGTTAGCATCACCTGTCTTCTTGTTTCCTTACTTATGGTGGTGTCACAATCGTGAAAAGCACCCTTTATACCCTAGTCCCAAGTTTTTATGTATGTCCAACTTCCCGCTTCCCAACATGGATCATGACTTCAGGTATCACCAACCCCCTTGCAGTTCCCACCTCTCTAACAAAGCTCGCCACCACCGGGCTGAGAAAGTAAGCACCCCGAATGACCACGTATATTCGACTCCGCCCAGAATCCCCTCCATCGCGGCCGCGGCCACTGAACGGGAGGGGAAGGGAGGAGGGCAGGAAGATCATGCAGTTTCTCCATTGTACCAAATTCTCCCACTCCTCTGGGAAAATTTCCCACACCATGCGCTCATAGTACAATCTAAACTCAGATTCTAAAATGACCCACGCATAGCATTCATTGATTTCGCACTCCGTCCCCGGATGGTGAGGCTATAAGAAGTCCAATCTTTGTCACGAACTACGTCGTAACATCCCTGACAACCGCCATCACCGACCCTCCTTTCACCATCACCGACCTTCCTTTTCACCACTACCAACCTCCACTCGAACCACTGAGACCAACTACGGCTAAGTTACGAGAACCAAGAGGGGATTTGTCACGATAACCCCGCCTAGCGGGGAACTACGGCGAAGTTAGGGGAAGGGAACCGAGGGAGAGCAGAACAGGGGAAGGTACGGCGAAGTTGAACGAAGAGGACTGAGCGTGAGGCAGTGCAGGAGTTGAGGGACATTCTACGAGAAGAGAGGAGTAGTATAGATAGTTTACAGATCGCTGAACTTCTTCAGCGATCCTTGATTGTTGTCAGTAGCGAGAGATATATTCAGTAGCTACAACCTTCGAATTAAGGAGAGCTACCACCGAGCAGTTCAACGTACTACGGCGAAGTTAGCCGCAGTTCATCGACGATCATCTTATCAGTTTACCACTCGACGAATCACTACGGCGAAGTTAGCCGTAGTTCCTCGACGAGTACCCTGTCTTAGTGAGACAACGACGCCCCACTACGACGTAGTTAGCCGAGGTTTGTCGACCGTCGGTCAGTAGAGAAGAAGAAACGACGTCTGTGACAATCTTCCACTCTACCTCTTCCCTGATCAAGGACCTCAAAGTGAATATTATCAGCCTCATAAATTGAAATGTCACACTTCAAACCTACAAAAGATGAACCACTGGGAGGGACTAAAATCATAGCCAACAACTCACTGGATGGCGAGACGTGGATGATAAAACAACCAAACTTCTCTAGTGGACTGTCTCCTGTGTCTTCTCCACTTTGGAACTCTGCCTCTCTTCAGGTAGATTCACTGTTACGATCATTGTTCATAAATGGCGTTGCATCTGGTCCGACAGAACTATTACGTCGTTCTTTACCAACACAATCGGATGGGGAGTGTGTACTCAACATACAACAGAGTCTGAATATGGGAGATGTTTCAACAGCCGTCAACTCACTAACCTCTCGACTTTATGCCTGAGCATGTTGTGTCGGTCTCCGAATCCTGTTGGATCCTAACACTGGCTTGAAGATGCTCAATACTTTGATGTCTGATGCAAACTTTGGTGTATGGCAGGAGACTGTATGGGTATCAACTTCCGACGTTTGCACGCACCAATTGGGGTCAATTGTAAAAATTGAGGACTCTGACACTCACTGTCACAATCGTCGTTTCTTCTCCTCTACTGACCGACGGTCGACAAACCTCGGCTAACTACGTCGTAGTGGGGCGTCGATGTCTCACTAGGACAGGGTACTCGTCGAGGAACTATGGCTAACTTCGCCGTAGTGATACGTCGAGTGGTAAATGATAAGATGATCGTCGATGAACTGCGGCTAACTTCGCCGTAGTACGTTGAACTGCTCGGTGGTAGCTCTCCTTAACTCGAAGGTTGTAGCTACTGAATATATCTCTCGCTACTGACAACAAGCAAGGATCGCTGAAGAAGTTCAGCGATCTGTAAACTATCTATACTGCTCCTCTCTTCTCATAGAACGTCTCTCAACTCTCGCACTGCCCCACGCTCAGTCCTCTTCGTTCAACTTCGCCGTACCTCGCCATATCCCCGATGCCCTACTCCGCTCACTTCGACTAACTTCACCTAACTTCCCTTGTTCTGCTCTCCCTCGGTTCCCTTCCCCTAACTTCGCCGTAGTTCTCCGCTAAGGCGGGGTTATCGTGACAAATACCCTCTTGGTTCTCGTAACTTCGCCGTAGTCGGTCTCAGTGGTTCTGGTGGTAGTTGGTGATGGTGAAAGGAGGGTCGGTGATGGTGGTTGTCAGGGATGTTACGATGTGGTTCGTGACACTCACCAAAATTGTCTTCTAAGTCTTCAAAGCCATCCCATCCAAAGTATTGACCAAATCTTGAACGAGTTAACTCCAACTCTCTACACTGCAGCTATTATCAGTGGAATGATACGGATTGCTGATAGTCCAAGTCTCTACAAATTTGATCTCCTGAGTGACGTTGTAGCAAAGGGAAACCTCGATGAAACATACACATTCCTTGCCACGACGATGACAAGATTAATGGGCCTCTCAACTGTGCCGCCTGTTGACTCTGAAAGCTGCATTCAGGAGTGGAACAAAGAAAGGATGAAATCTTGACGAGCTAACAAAGTCATCCGGCTGTCTTCATGAGGCAGGTTTTGATGGTGATAAGTATTGAGGTTCCACCATTCTCATGGTAATGAGCCGGAGAATCTTAAGCCGCCCAATTGTCACCAAGGTAGTAACTTTGTATGTGCCCATTACGCTTGCTTGAGATTGAGCTGATGCTGGTCCCGTGTTGATTTGGCGTATGATGTAGGCAATAAAAATGAGTCGTTAATTTGTTGAGTTGGTAGGAGTGAATGGTTCACGCTTCTTCCTTGAGGTGTGAATATGAAATGAGCCATTACCTTGTCCGTGGGTCCCCCATGTCCTAAGGGGATGTGGGAATGTCTATCAGGAAGATCACTTGCCACCTATTTATCAGGAAGTCTTCGTCTCAAGTGGTTGGTCACCTCTCCGTTCTAGAACTCCTGACTCCTAGGTCCGTCTCTTTATTCTCTGTAGTATGATCAACATATTTGAGCTCTATGACCGCCTGCGTGGACCAATCAGCCCGTTCTCTCTTCTTTGGTCCTAATCAATCTACACGTTTAGCAAAATAGAACTCAAACCTCCTCATATTGTTCACAAAATTTCTGATTCTGCCTTTATCATTCAAATCCCTTGTCTCTTCATGCTATGTGCTCTGACACTTTCTAGTCTCCCTAATGTGGTGATCTTACACAATGAGGTCATCCACATTGATTTCTGCCCTTCTGAGCCTTTCCCCCCTTGAAGTCAGAAATTAGCCTTCTAATGTCTTAACCCAAATGAGTGGAAAGCATACAATTACCACTTTGGGTAAGCTTAAATTTCACTTGGTCTTCTTCCCCTTCCTTGCTAGGTTGCGCGCCATGAATGAGATATACGTGTTGGAGATTGAATCGTTCCCTCTTGCCTGAAACCAAACCGAGATAATCTTGTGAGATCTAATCTATAACGGGACCCAATTGAAACTCATATCATCTTCCCTGTCCGCGACTAAGATGGATGTTGCTACAAGTGCCGAGCAAGATGACGACATCATAAAGTGAGTATAGGCTTGCTATGGGTTGGGTTGTAAGCTGATCAAAAGCATTCAGAATGAGCTTGAATTGTTCAGGTCCAGGTATAACGAGATGCTACTCTTGTCGGGGCCCGTTCTTGTGGACTCCCTCCGTTCCCTCACTTCGGTGCAGACTGCTCTTTTGATGATAGCTGGCGCACGGAATCTTTCTCAAGTCACGGAAGACGACTTTGTCGTTATTCACTCCTACATGATTGAAAACGGTTGGCAACAAGCTACCACGACCGCCTTCTTCGAACAAACATCTGGGGAGGGAGGAGAAGTGGAAGAAACTCAGCTGCTGCCTAGGACAGCATTGTTGGCAGCTGTACCACAGGTTGATACAGAGCTCACCAGGTGGGGCCCGTTGAGCGCCGAAGATACCCATTCACAAGTACAATGTGAACCATGTTTGAAATTGAGAAGAACATGTGATCTGGGACGGCCAGTGTGCGGACCATGTAGGGCGGGATGTGTTTCGCTCCCGCCCGTCTCATTGTGTAGTCCTTCCCCTGAACCCCGAAGCTAGGTCCAGAGTGATATATTTCATCCCTCACACGATGGAGAGAACGACTAGAGGGGGAATCATCGAGGCGAGGTAGCTATTGTTATTGTCCCATGCATCTCTTCGATCGGTAGATTATCCACATCGTCACGTCACGACCGAAGACAGCCTCCCTCCCCTTAGTCGCTCTCACGGTCCTAGCCACGACCGACTGATGCGCCACGCAACTTCGAGTGCCACATTCGCCAGGACTGGCATTCCTTCTCTCTTGGCGGCCGGCCGATGGATCAGTCCCAGAGCGCAGAGTAGTACTTACAGTATGTACAGTATATCCTGTCATTAGATGGACGCCTTTTGCATCCTGCTATCGGAAGAACGAATGCTTTTTGATATGATACCCATACGGCGTCGAGATCTTCTCATCAACACTTACATCCGTGATACTCAATTCTGAAATGTTTTCATACCCGATATAGAAGATGTTCAGTCAACTTTTATTCTTCCCACCACCTTCATGTTTTGAACTCTTTGCTTCTACACTTTCTCCTTTGCTGCTCTTCACAACATGTCACAAACATCATTTCTTCTCCTCTCAGCTGACTCACGGTTGACAAATCTTGGCTGACTACCTCACACTAGGGCGCCAATGTCTCACAGAGACAGGCTTCTCAAGGGGACTACGGCTAACTACGCCGTATACCAACACGTCAACTGCTCACCCTTGATTATCGGCCATAGATGTCATTTGGCTTTGATTGATGTCATTTGGCTTCCTTAATGATGTCATTTGGCTATGATCTTCTCTCTTCCCTGCCCCCCCTTGAGTTGAAATAGCTTTACTCAATTTTGAATGGAAAGCTAAGATTATTACTTTGGGTGAGCCAAACTCAACTTGCTTTTCCCCCTTTCCTTAGAAGTTGCGGACTAAGGATTAGAAGCATACGTGTCGGAGTTTTAACCGTTTCCTCTTGTCTGAGGTTGAGGTGAGACAATCTTACAACCTTCTGTCTACCCCAATAGCTCATTGAAACTCGTATCTTCCTTCCCATCCTTCACAAATATGAGTTTTGCTTCAACTTCGTCATCACAAGATGATCAGGGTCCAATCCTGACAGAGGCGTAAGTGCCCCCCGCAAGTAGTAGTGATGGTGTGTGAGCTCATTGGATAGCTCTCGCTTGGTCAATCCTCACTTGCTCAATCCGACTGAGACTGATGCTGTAAGGTCCAGAAACCTTTTTGCAAATATCAGAGATTTGACAGGGGAGGAACTTGCCCGAATGATGTCTTCGCTTGATGTTCCGGAGATAGCCCTTCTGCTGATGTACAGCATAGACGTGCTGTCTCAGGAAGGAGTGGAGGATGACATCACCACAGCGTCCTTAGCCTCAAGGCGGATTGACTGGCAAACAGCTGTTGAGAGTATGTTTGGGCCAAGGGCAAGAGCTGGACAGGAGGGCGAACGGGGTGCAACCACCGGAGCATGGCATGACACTCAGCTTACTAGGCGGGGGGCGATCACCCCTACGGGTGTGCACTCGGAAGTGGACTGCGAACGGTGTAAATCAGGACGGAAAGAATGTGATAGGAAATTACCTGTGTGTGGGCAATGCACCGCAGGGTGTATTTCCTTACCACCGGTCTCATTGTTGAGTCCCTCCCCTCAACCCTGAAACCTGAAGCCGGGTTGAAGGTCATATATCATACTCCTCTCCCAATGAATTATCTGAGTATAGGAAGTAGTACCGAGGTCAAACAGTTGTTCTCCACATCCCTATCCACGTCCGATGCATTCCTGCCATCAATGATTTACCTTTCTTGATGACAGACCCTTGCGCCGGTTTGCCACACAACTCCGACTGCCACATTCGATACGACTGGCATTCCTGTTGGTTGGTGAGACGAGAGAGGATGCATAAAAGAGAGAGAGATCTCACGAGTTGAGTCTCGCTGTCACGACCAGTACTTATAGCGAGATCAACTCTCACTAGCAGAGTTGATATTGAGCCTTTTAGGACGGTTTATGATCGCGGGCTCGCTACCCGGTCATGACAGAATATCAACTCTAACGGGTCAGACGTTCGATTCACGGCTCTCACCTTATGTGTGGGGTGTGCTGGCTGCAGGTGTCAGCACCCCTTCTCAGGTTTCACCCTGAGCTCAGGTTTCAAGATGGTCATGGGGAGGGAGAGAATGGGGTACTACGCTGCTAAGTTCTCTTGACACGACAGAGGTGTAATCGCTCACGATCCTAGTTCCTAGTTCCGAGAGCGTGAATGTCACGAACTACGTCGTGACACCTCGATTATTCCACCAACAATGACCCTCCTTTGACCATCAAAACCCCCATCACGTCTTAACCTTTTTACTCTACACGTAACTCAGGACTTCTGAGACCAAGTACGGCGAAGTTAGACGGAGTTAGGCTAGGTAGGGACAATGGGAGCAGAAGTGCGGCGATGTTAGGCGGAGTTAGTCTAAGTAGGGACAATGGGAGCAGAAGTACGGCGAAGTTAGACGGAGTTAGGCTAAGTAGGGACAATGGGAGCAGAAGTGCGGCGATGTTAGGCGGAGTTAGTCGAAGGAGGAAGAGGATGGCCGAGGGCTCGGGGAAGTTGGACGAAGTGCGTTGAAGTACGTCAAAGCGCGAGAGGGTTGGATGAACGTCTAGGAGGAGTAGATAATATTAGCTGAGAAGATCGCTGAAGTTCTTCAGCGATCCTTGATTGTTGTCAGTAGTAAAAGACAGATAGAGATAGCTATAAATCAAGATACATCGCCATCAGTAGATCAAAACCCTAGTTAGAGTAACTACGCCGAAGTACGCCGTAGTTACACCCCTTTCGACGTCTGCGCCCTCCTGGTTGGGTGAGACATCGACTCAGAGCGTGAAGTTAGCCGAGGTTCGTCGACCGTCGGTCTATTAAGAAGTAGTTGTTCGACGGCCGTGACAGTGAATACCTGTCGAGGGTACCTGACTTGCAAACCCACAGGCTTCAGGGGAAGGCCTGCCGGGGTTTGGGGTTCAGAAGTGCTGTCGAGACGCCAGCTTCCCTGAAGGGGGGGAATGTGTCACGACCAGTACTTATAGCGAGATCAACTCTCACTAGCAGAGTTGATATTGAGCCTTTTAGGACGGTTTATGATCGCGGGCTCGCTACCCGGTCATGACACTCGCGGAGTTTCTCGGTAATATCTACATACGACTCGTGGTGGCGGTACCATCAACACTCCCTCTGCCGTCATCACTGAGTCACTGCTCACTACCTAAGACGGCTTCTCCACTGTCCTAACCTTTAAACTCCCTTTACTACCTCTCGTTCCTTCTCTTTTATCCTCTATCCTTAGATCTTCCATATTCTTCAAATGACGTTTACCCGGTAAAGCTTTGGTGAGAATATCTGCTTGTTGATCATTTGTTGGGACGTATACAAGTTGAATTTGACCGTTTGACACTTGTTCTCGAATGAAATGATGTCGATACTCAATGTGTTTCGTTCGAGTATGAACACCTGGGTTATTAGCCAGCGCTAAAGCTCCCTTGTTGTCACAATTCAGAGTAACCGTTCCCTTTAAATTAACCAATTCCTCCACAAGCCCAGATAACCATCTTGCTTCCTTCGCTGCTTCAGCCATAGCCACATACTCTGCTTCTAATGTTGACGTAGTGACTGAACCTTGTCGTTTTGACATCCAACTGATCACTGAATCACAGAGCTTGAAGATATATCCCGTAGTAGACCGTCTTGTCACTTTGCACCCTGCAAAGTCCGCGTCTACCCAACCTTCTAATCCTTTTCCCACTTCTCCACCAAGAACTAGACCATATTCTCGTGTCTTGAGAAGATAAGCAACTATTCGTAAAGCAAGTTGCCAATGTGTTTCTAGGGGAGCAGCACTGAACCGTGCTAGAAAGTTTGTAGCAAAGCTGATGTCCGGCCGAGTACATGCCGATGTCCACATCAAGCTTCCAATGGCGGCTTGGAAAGGGGAAAGAGGTGCAAGTTCATCAGTTTCACTGACTGCTGGTTCATCGTGATGTTGAGTGGGGAGAGGAGCTGTCATTGGACGATGTTGTGAATGACCTGGAAATCGAGAAGCGACTTTATCGATGTACGCTGGTTGAGAAAGATGGATTCTTCTTTTTGAACGATCTCGTGTAACCTTGAGACCAAGAATCTGCTTCATTTCTCCCATTTCTGTCATTACCCATTTCCTCTTCAGCTTCTCCATTACCCCATCAATCTCCTTATTTGTCTGCGCAGTTATGACCAAGTCATCCACATACGCCAGGAGTATCACCAGTCCACCAAATTTTCCTGCTGGTCGGACGTACATTCCCCAGTCTCCCTCAGTCCTTCTGAAACCCTGTTCCTCTAACGCTTTCCCAAGTTCCAACCACCATACCCTGGCTGACTGTTTCAACCCATACAACGACTTCTTCAATCGCAGTACTGTCCCACTGCGTTGTCGTACCATGGCTTCAGGGTGTTCCATGTAGATCTCCTCGTCAAGTACACCATTGAGATAAGCTCCCTCAACATCGGCTTGTCGTAGTTCCAGATCAAATGTAGCAGCAATTGTGAGAAGTAGTCGAAGACTTGTCATCCTACTCACTGGAGCATACGTTTGTTCATAATCAATTCCAGGTTGTTGAGAGAAACCTTTTGCTACGACTCTTGCCTTGTGTTTGACGATTTGACCATCAGCGTCTCTCTTGATGTTGAAGACCCATCTTGACGCTATAGCTTTACGACCTGGTGGAAGAAAAGCTTCTTCCCATGTTCCTTTTGACTCAATATTGTCAAGTTCCCGGAGCATAGCTTTCTTCCAGTCGTCTTTATCCTTGCTAGTCAAAGCTTCTCTAGCAGTCTGTGGTCCATCAGACGGTGACGAATTTGCTTCTTCCATACCCATCTCTGACGCCATAGCAGATGCTCTTGTTGTATTGCTATACCATTTCTCCACAAGGTTTGCTTGATATGGTACTTCACCAGCAATTCGAGCACTACGTCGAGTTCGAAGTACAGGTGGGGGAGGAGCTGGTGCAGGTGTAATCGTAGGAGCAGGAGGATCAGGTGTTGGAAGAGGATCTGCCGTGGGAATCGTTGGTTCTTGAGTAACTTGAACGTCATTCCCTGTCTCCCTCTGTCCTTCCACACCGTTGTCATACCTCTGCTCTGTTGCTCCACTGTTCTCCCTCACACTCACTGATTCTGGTTCTTCTTCCAGAGGTTCAGTCACGACCTGAGCCGGTCGTACAGGAGGTATCATTCCTGAGGAAGGAAGTGTTGCCGGTAAAGTTGTAATAGGACGAGCAGGAGGATTGGGAACAGGTACTGTAGGAGGAGTAATGGGTGTGATCGTCTTCTCTGGAGTTAAGGGGTGACCTGAAGCACTCTTAACGTCCCTGCTGAAAAGCATCTTTCCATCACTCTCCATCCTCACACACCATCCGCTCTTTGCTGGATCCATTCCTACGACTCTTCCCAATTCTCCCTTGTCAATATCTAACCTTGACTTTCCTCGTACCTCTCCAGGGATCTGAACAAACACCAGTTCCCCAAACATCAAAGCGTTCTTCAGATTTGGGTCTCTACCCGTGTACTTCATCCACGCATTGATACCATCTTCACCTCTGGTTGTCTTCATGAAAAGATAACAGGCGTATTTCACCGCCCAATCCCAGTAGTTGTTGTTCAAATTGGCTGACGCCAACATAGCTCCAGTCATCTCTTTGAGAGTTCTATTGAACCTTTCCACTACTCCATTCAGCTCAGGAGTGTACCTAGGAGTAACTTGATGGATAATTCCCGTCTCATGGTACCAAGCACCCGCTGGCCCACTGGCAAATTCCAATCCACCATCACTTCTAATAAACCGTACCTTCCCTCCTGTCTGTCTTTCCAACTTGTTGACAAAACCTTTCAGGTGAACCAATACGTTCTGCTTGTTAGGCAGAGGTATTACAGATGCTATTCTTGAATAGTCATCTATCATCGCCAAGTAATGACGATTTCCCCCAATGGATGGGTCAAAAGGACCGGCCAGATCGACATGAACCGTCTCTGCATCTGCCTTCCCCCTGGGACTTTCTTTCCCCTTGGGTAACCTTGTTGCCCTGCGAGCTTGACAAGCATCGCATTCCTCCAGCCTGAACGTATCCTGTTCCAGCTGCTCCCTTGAATAACGTAGCAGTCCATCACCTGCTAGCTTCAGGAGTTTCTCACGACCAATGTGTCCTAGTCGTTTATGTTCCTCTTCCAGAAGACTTGTTCTAGCTTCAATTTCATTTACTTGAGGTATTTCAAAGCCTTCTGGTGGAGATGGATTGTGGTGAACGATCCCCATCTGGACGAACAGGAAATTCCCCCTTCTCTCGCCCTTGATGACCAAGCCGTTTCTTGACAGAACCATGTCATGGAGGTCGACTTTCCACCCCTTATCTATCAGGGTATACGCTGAAAGATAGTTCCTTGTTGCTGAGGGTTGATAAAATACGTCTTGAAGTTTGATTCCTCTTCCATTGTGAAGACGTAAGACAATATCACCGGTATAGGAAGCAACCATTTTACCACCGTTAGGAACTGAGAAGTGAGCAGGTGAGGTAAGTTTCTTGAGATTAGTGAACAGATGAATGTAAGGGGAGACATGGTGGGTGCATCCGCTATCGATAAGGAATTCAGGAATGGAAGAAGGTGTCGACAAATTGTCTTTGCCGATAGCTCCTATTTCAAAGTCTTCCAATCTTGCTTCTCCAGCGTGTCTTTCCCACTTCCCTTTACGCTTCACCTTTCCCTCGTCTTCATCCTCCTTCCTTGGACAATCTTTCTTCATATGTCCACCTTGCCCACAGTTCCAACACTTAGGTCCTTCCTTATCACCTTTAACCCTACTATCTTTACCACCCACACGTCCCTTCTTTCCCTTAAACCCAGGTCTTCCCTTCCCCTTTGCACCATGCTCCAGGGAAACCTTCTGCATCGCCGCATTCACCTCTCCAACTATGTCACCTTCACCCCTTGCGTCCCTTCGAGCAATCTCCCCTTGGTACATCTTCCTAACACCATCCCATGATTGAAGGTAGCCGGGTTGTTGTTGGAAGATACGAAGAGCAATGTCAAAGTCGGTTGCGCGGGTGAGAGAATCAAGGAATAGTTGAACACGAGTGTTGTCTGAGAGCTCGCAGCCAGCGTGCTTGGCTTCAAAGAATAAGGAGTTGAATGTGGTGAGATGTTTAACGAGACTGTCGACTGAGGAATTGGAGGGAAGGAATAAGGTACGAAGCTTTCTTTCTATGGCTGAACGATGTTGAGGAGTACTTATCTTCATGTCGTTCTCCAGCCAATCCCACATCTCCTTTGCCGTAGATAACTCTTGAATCTCCATCAAAAGTCCCCTATCCACTCTGGCTTGGATGACGCCCTGGGCCTTAAGCTCCCTCTTTCTCCATTCCTCCCACCTCTTCATCTCGTCTGTCCCCAATATCCTGGGACTATCCATCTCATCCTCCCTGGGCGGCATAGACCCCGCCCTCATGTACCTTGCGACCGAGAAAGCACGATATGGTTCATGGTCGGTACCTTCTATGATGCCAATGCAGCCGACAATGGTGAGGTGAAGTCGGGCTTGTGTACTCCACGCATAGTAGCCGTGGGCACTGGAAAGAATGGGAATGGTATCAAGTGTGGTTCCCGTGTATTCGCTCATTTTGATGTACGTGAGCTTCGTCTCCTAGATCAAAAATAGACTCTCAAGAAAGACTTATCGTGCGCTAGGCAAGTACTACAGCGTAGTAACCGCCACCAGGTTGGACTGGATTTCCTTCTACCGGCAAGCCCGTAAGTATGCGTCTCAAAGACGTCTCCGTTGCAGTAAACTGACAACTGTCCTTCGCTCCCTAATATCCAACCAATAACACTTTCCCGTCTCTTCTTCTCTATTCTCCTTCCGTCTAGATCCTACCGTACCAGTACTAACTCAGTACTGTACGCTCTCTTAATATCCCCTCCTATCGATAAACACGATAGTCGGTAGTCGATAATTGATAGTCGATAATATGCGCAATCGATAATCGATCGTCGATCGTCGATGACGGTTCTATCGAGTTGATAAACCGTGGTTTGGTGGGTACCGATAACCCGTATGTTACGCGTGATCCCCCCTCGGCCCACCACCTATCACTGCTTCACCGGAAGCGTTCAGTGGACCGGTTGATGCAATGTCGCTCACCAGTTCCACAGTGATAGATGATTGACTCCTATACAGCAACAGTGATAGAGTCCGACTGTTAATCTGTTGGTTGGTGAGACGAGAGAGGATGCATAAAAGAGAGAGAGATCTCACGAGTTGAGTCTCGCGGAGTTTCTCGGTAATATCTACATACGACTCGTGGTGGCGGTACCATCAACAATTCCTCCCCTCTTGGCTGGTGGATTGGTTTCAGAGTGTGCATAGTATCCTGTCATTGTATGGACGACTTTCAGCGTCCTACTACCAGCTCACAATGATATGCCAAGGGCATGCTGCCCACACACCATCTACCTTAAGAGACGTGCTAGAATATATAGATAGTATGACGTTTAACTAACCGGGGATTTGGTTGGGTGGCGAAACGCCGTCGGGCCGGCATCGAGATTCGTCACTGTTCTTCTCTCTTTCATTTCGCTCATCTTTCTCATCTTTCTCCTCTTGCACATCTTCTTTTCCCATCCATTATCTCATCCCCTCCGCATTCGTATCTCATTCTCGCCATGTCAATACGATTAGCATTCAGATTTCCCCGTACCAGTCGCTCGTTTCGTCCGCTTCTTCTCTCCCGATCATATGCCACTCCCTCCCAATCTCCTCGGCCGTCTCGGAATCCTCCTCCCCCACCCGGTCTCGAATCGATCTTCGGCGGGTCCAAGGAAGGAACGACTGTCGCACCCAAATCACCCGGACTTGAACCGCCATCGGGACCTTCTGAACCGAAAACACCAGATGTGGAAGGGCGCGGGAAGGAAGGACCCGAACGACCTGGGGTCAGTGGCGAGGAGAAGCCTCCTAGGAGACCCAAGTTGAGCGATTTTGCTGGAAATGCAGGAAAGAGGACGGCAACTGGAGGTGATAGTGGTGGAGGAGACTCAGGTAAGAGTGGTAGTGGTGGCAGTGGACCGGGCATGAGTATCAATCAGCTGCTTCTCGCGGTGACAGCGTGAGTGCCAAGTCGTCTTAGCTTACAAACTACTGACCATACAGTACAATGGCCATGTACTCCCTCTCTCAGCCAAGCGAACGGACACGTGAAATAACATGGCAAGAATTGTGAGTAAAATCCACCCGTAGAAGACGGCTTTTTTCTACTATTGAGGAATGAAGGCTGATTCGAAGCCGAAATTCTTTGCTGGCCCGCGGTTTGGTTGCTTCGCTTGAAGTGATCAATCGGAGTACAGTTCGAGTACACTTGCATAACCCTATTCAGCCTTCCCAACCATCCCCGTCCTCGACAAGTACACCCTCACTACCCTCCCCTCCTCACGGTCCGGCCCCTTACCAATTCACCATCGGTTCTCTGGAAGCTTTCGAATCGCTGCTAATCCAAACACAAGATGAACTTGGCATCCCACCCGCCGAGCGTATCCCAGTATCATATCGCGAGGAAGTGAACAAGTTTCAAGTACTGATGAACCTCGCTCCTACGGTACTCACGGGAGCACTCCTGATATGGCTATTACGGAGAGGCGGATCAATGATGGGTAGTGGCGGTGGACCCGGGGGGATTTTCGGCGTTGGAAAGAGCAAAGCAAAGCTGTTCAACAAAGATGAAGCTGTAGCCATCCGTTTCAAGGATGTGGCAGGTATGGACGAGGCCAAGGAAGAGATCATGGAGTTTGTCAAGTTCCTCAAGGAGCCTGAGAAGTACGAGCGACTCGGAGCCAAAATACCGCGTGGTGCAATCTTGTCAGGTCCACCTGGGACAGGTAAAACACTCCTTGCCAAAGCCACTGCGGGCGAAGCTGGCGTTCCCTTCCTCAGCGTGTCCGGATCAGAGTTTGTGGAAATGTTCGTCGGTGTCGGTCCTTCAAGAGTACGAGATCTGTTCGCCAATGCCAAGAAAAATGCTCCCTGCATCATCTTCGTCGATGAAATAGACGCTATCGGGAAGTCTCGAGGAAAGGGTGGAAGTTTTGGAGGTAACGATGAGAGAGAATCCACTCTCAACCAACTTCTTGTCGAGATGGACGGGTTCGGCACAAACGAGCATGTTGTGGTGCTGGCAGGTACCAATCGACCTGATGTACTTGATTCCGCTCTCATGCGTCCTGGACGTTTCGACAGACATATCGCTATCGATCGACCCGATATTGGCGGTCGACGACAGATTTTCCAAGTCCACCTAGCACCGTTGATCCTTGCTCCGGAACTCACGCTCGAGAGTATCGCCGAGAAGCTAGCTCTATTGACTCCCGGATTCTCCGGTGCAGACATTGCAAATGTATGCAACGAGTCTGCTTTGCGAGCAGCTCGTCGTGGAGGAGATGCAGTGACGGAAGCCGATTTCGATGGTGCTATCGAACGTGTCATCGCTGGTCTTGAACGGAAATCCAGAGTCTTGGGTAAAGACGAAAAACGTACTGTCGCTTATCACGAAGCCGGTCATGCAGTGTGCGGATGGTTCCTCGAGTTTGCGGATCCCCTTCTCAAGGTGTCTATAATCCCACGAGGTGTAGGCGCTCTCGGATACGCACAATACCTTCCGAAAGAACGATTCCTCTTTTCCACACAACAACTTCTCGATCGAATGTGCATGACACTGGGTGGTCGTGTGTCAGAGGAGATTTTCTTCGGTAGTATCACCACTGGAGCGCAGGATGATTTGCAGAAGATTACCAAGATGGCATTTGAAGTTTGCGCGAATTACGGTATGAACCCCGATATCGGACCGATCAGTTATGGGAACAATGAACAGAGAGGAGAGGGTGGGTTTCAAAAACCCTTTTCGGAAGCGACGGCACAGGCTTTAGACCATGCAGTGAGGAAGATGGTGCTCGAGGCACATAAACGGACGACTGACCTTTTGACAAAGCACAAGACAGAGGTCGAGAAGGTTGCGAGGTTATTACTGGAGAAAGAGGTCATCACGAGGGAAGACATGAGGACGTTACTGGGTCCGAGACCTTTGTGAGTTGTCTCTTTCATTCACTTATCCCTCACAATCGAAATGCACCCCCGGTCCAGTCATGAGCTTTTCTTCGGGGGTTAGCAGCCACTTTGACATTCACTGACAAGCAGCGACTCGGGCGATGAGATGGACCAGTATATCGAAAAAACTCTTGACAAGAAGAGGAAAGACAAGGAAGAGAAAGAAGCAAAAGAAGAGTGAGTTTTCTGCTCTCATCCACATTTCGTCTCCTGATAATCCGGCCGCGTCTGATCTACAGGGCACCTCTGGAAGGTCCAGCACCACAATTAGCTATGAAAGGTACCGAACTATGACCTTTTCATCTGCCATGCTTGTCTTTCTCTCTGTCATTCAAACCCCAATTCCTCTCTTCAATCACTGAACGCTTAAGGTCTAATGAGACATGCATTTCATACTGTGACTATTATGTACAACAACTCAAGGTGTCTTCCTCCGGATGGGAACACCCCGTGGGGACGGTATCATCCCTAAACAACCCAGAGTGAATGCGAAGAACGCTGTTGCTGCGGGGTCAGTCACTTTGAGAATATGATGAGGAAGTAAGACTCACAACCTGCCATGGCACTGATCATTCCCATATGTCTTCTTCCGCTCAGACCGTCCCCTCCCTGAGTCAGAGCTAGTACGAAGCTACACCAGCCTACGAAAATGGAGGAGGTGAGGGTCTGGTGGTCAGATTTTGCAAAGATACGTAGAGGAGACGTACGGGGACGAGAAAACGGAGACGGGTAGATTTTTGCCATTCGGGATACTAACTATTAGCTTGTGGTCCTCCATATTCACACCCGCCAGCCGTCTGCGTGAAGTGATCTTCAGATCCCTTGCAGTCAATAAGAAGTGAAGATTCCGGACCCGATTGGGTGTTGTGACTGGTCAGATGAAAAGGAATTTTGTGGTTTGCGCCAAGAATAATTCATGTAAGGGGTGAGATCCGAGTCCATCGTTTGTGTGAAGATCGAAGGCACAGGATGAGCGAGGGTGAACAGCCGATTGTAAGAGTAGTGTTGTGTATGAAGGGCAAGGGGAAGCAAGAGACTCACATTAGGAATATATCCTCGGATGTAGGGAAGGAACAAGACTAGATAGAGAAATATAGTCTACTAGTTCAGCGCGTGACGACTAATAGGATGTAAACGTACTATTGTGAGTGCGTGAAGGATCATAGCAAGCCCTAAGACTGATCTGTAAAATCAATATCAACCTCAGCAATTTTGTTCCGCTGAACCTCAAAGTACTCATGACCACTTGAAGGATAAAGGTGAACTCCTGATTCATCCCGTTCATCGCTCACTCGTCTCTCCCATCTGAGAGGGAGCAAGGCGGGGTCAAGTTTCCCAAACTTGAGCCCCGAGTCTAAGTTGCATCTACTGGGTACCTAAACTCGTCTTCATTGCAATGTCAAAGTTACTCAAAAAGTCGAGAGGTGATAATAGTGAGTATAAGATCAAGATGAGGACGAGAATGAGAAAGAGCTAAAAACAAGGAAGAAACACTCACTTCATCCATCGTTCCTCTTCCCAAACCCTCTTTCCCACTCCATACATATCAGTCCACCAACATCCCAGACCTCCCAGAACGATATATTTCCCATGTTTGACAATGGCATGTGCCGCACTGGCTGGATAATCCATCGTCAGCAGTTCGGGAGGGTTCGATAATCTTCTTTCTGGTTGTCTGGACATTGTGAGAGTTGGTGTGATGAGGGTCGACTCGGCAGGTGAAGAGAGGGGAAGGGGGTGTATGATGTTATATATGTTTGGGACAGAAGTCGGGGTTAACGAAAGGGCAAGCTCCTTTACTCGTTTGGGTTTCCCTTGGCCAAACAGGGCGTAAATGAATATCAAATAAAAACCCAGCTAAGTAAGTAAAAGTGATGAAGCGAAACGCGATGTCATTGACCAAATGAGATCGAGGTACCGGATTGCCACCCGATATCCGAAACACGTGCTTGAGTGGAGGACAGACAACTTGGGATGAAAGGCCTGAAAGGTAGTTGCCTTTGCACGGATTGGGATTATGGTGAAGTACATTAGATACATATCAATGGAGGGATTTATCGACTTTGCCCAAATTCATTCTTGCATAGTCCACGACGCAAGCAGGATTCGAACCTGCGCGTCCGTCAGGATGAGCCGGTACCCGCAATTCGTTTCTCACACGTGGCCACTCATGGTCTTGAGATTGCGGTTTTCACATGCCATTCCGAAGAGATGAACGCAGTTTGGATCGATGTGTGCAATTTGGGCCTCACGCAGTATGAGCTGGGAGCGTAGACGCTGAGACCGCTGTGACCGGGTGCAAATACGAATCGGACCAAATACTAGCACTTTGCAAACAAGCACCTTCACAAGGCCATGTCACTTTGTCCGAGTGGTTAAGGAGGCAGACTTGAATTTTTCAAAGATATCTGCTGCGGAAACGCGCACAGGTTCAAATCCTGTAGGTGACGGTGTATGGTGGTGGTGTCAAGTAGACACTTGAGCACATATTATTTTGGCCTGGGAGTCGAGTGTTGTCATACATAACCTACGAACACTTCTCCTGTAACCCCAAATCTTGGACCCCCAGTCTGTGGACACAACAAGCTGCTGTGTAACACCAACTTCCTCCCATCACGTGAAGGTCCTTTGACCTTCATTTACCATCAACAGTTTGAATACAACAACTTTGGTCACCTGCAGAGGGTGTCAAAAGTGTTTGGCACACCCTCGAGATTGGTATATATTCTATGGAATAGGATTGATTAGTGAACACCATCCCTTTTTTCCCGTTGTGCACAGTGTCACAAAAATCGTTTCTTCTCTTCTCAGCTGAACAACAGTCAACAAACCTCGACTATTCATGTTGTTCTAGGGTGTCGATGTCTGACAGAGACAGGGTGCTCGTTGGGGAACTATGGCTGATTTCGCCTGTCACAAAGGATGTGACAAGTTGAGCAAAGGTCAGGGAAGGGTATTTCACTGTCATGAACCATGACTACCCAGTGTCCGACTGTATAACAGTATCCTCTGTTCCCACTGAACAAAAAGCTGTATCTACCAGCGATGTCTACAATCACCAATCACTGGTTTCATACCCGTCATCCTTTCTTAACCTTGCTTCCATACCTTAGCTTAATCTTCATGTCACAACAACTCCTGACATTGACCAGCGATTGGTGGTAGAGTTGACCTCCAAATAATAGGCCTTTTTGTCACAGGGGTTTGGATCACTGACCCAATTGGCCCTGTTATATTGAGCCAATGCTGTTCAGTTGGTCCTTGTGACAACACCATAGTAATATGTTGGAGTGATAAACAACAAGATGATTGCTGATGAACTGCGGCTAACTTTGTGTCACACGGCGCCGCGTGACATTATCCTTTTCCCATCAAACGAAGTTCCTTTGGACATCAGTTCGCCATCAACGACCCAGTTCGCATGAACTTCACCACCCACGAGGGTATTAGGAGGCTAACTTCGTCGAGGACGAAGTTAGTCATGTAGGAACTTAGGGGGATACAAAGTTAGGAAGATACGAAGTTAGGGAGATACGAAGTTAGGAGGATACGAAGTTAGGAAGGCACGAACTTCGTCGGGGACGAAGTTCGCAAGGTACGAAGCTCGGGACGTCGGGTTGAACGAAGTTCTGCGTTGACGAAGTTAGGGAAGGACGAAGTACTTAAGGGCCGAAGTTCCCAGAGATCTTTGACGATCTCTGGTTGTTGTCTTAGTGATAGAAGTTAGTTAAGCACGAAGGTATTACACCCAGAAGCTATTGTCACCTATTTCATATCTCGAGCAACAAAGTTGGTGAAGGTCGAAGCCCACGAAGTTATTGGCCGTCGGTCCTAAGAAGTTAAGGAAGAAGCAACCTTGTGACAGTACCAGAGATCGTCCTTACCGACTCTCCAGTAACTCGTGGGAAGATATATGTGGACTAGAGGAAAGGAAAGAGAAAGGAGAACGGCTGAAGCAATGTCGAGGAACGAACAAGGAGATAATCAAGGTAACCTAGAACCTCGAGGTTCTAGGGATTCGTCTTTTCTCTCCCAACCACCTTCTGACGCGTACTTGGACGACCCATGGGTTGGAGGGGATGATCAAGGGAGAAGGTTAGAGGAAGAAGATGGGGGGTCGACGGGTGGAAGAAGTTCGTATACATCGCGGCCGAGGGGAAGAAATTCACCGGAGAGGTTTAAAGAGGATGTTAGGGATGGGATGTTGGTGGAAATGATGAGGGCTTTAAAGGAGTTGAAGACGGCTGACAACCAGAAGAGTGAGGCTTTGACAGAGATAGTACAGGAACTTCGTCGAGGACAGCGGGGAACTAGAGAAGAATCGGCGACAACTTCGTCAGCTCGAGCGCCGAAACCGAAGGATCCTGACGAGTTCGATGGGTCAAGAGAGAAGCTCACTGGGTTCTTGACTCAGTGTTCGTTGGCATTGAGCGTGATGAAGGATAGGTTTGAGAGTGAGGAGCAGAGTGTGTTGTGGATGGTAGGGTTCTTACGAGGGGTTGCACTGCTGGCGGTGCAGCCTCATCTACTTTCTACTCCTCTTCCTCCTTTCCTCTCAAAACGCTCTGAGTTCGCTATTTGGATGAAGAAGAACTTCGGTGATCCAGATGAGAGGGGTACGGCTATTCGGGGGCTGAGAGAGTTGAAACAGAAGCAAGGGAAAGCATCAGCGTATTTCGCTGAATTCCAAAAGTATATTGCTATATTAGGGTGGAGTGAGGAGGAGATGTTAGTGGCTCAGGCTATTAACGGGCTGGACGAAGTTATGAAGGACGAGCTTTCCCGGAGAGAGGAGATTGGGACTATGGAAGAACTGAAGGCAGTGGTGATCAAACTGGATAATAGGATGAGCGAGCGTTGGGTGGAGAGACAGGCTAACGGACAGAAAACAAACTGGGGAAGAGTGTCTAACTTTGTACCATCGACGGCGAAGTTATCGACGACACTCGCGAAGAATCCTGGCTCGGTGTCGGCTCCTCCTCCTTCTCGGAGTAATTTAGTGACAGGATCACAGGGTTGGAAGCAAGGGGATCCTCTTACCCCTAGGCCTAGTTTCGACCAGAGGGAAAAGTGGAGGGCCGAACGAGCGTGCTTGGAGTGTGGAGGCCAGGGACACTATGTGAAAGATTGTCCTCTAGTAGCGGCTAAGGTAGCTCTAGGAAAGATGAATCCTCCGGAGATGTGGAAGAGTTCAAGGAGTAGGGGAACAGGAGGAAATGCAGTGGCTGTGAGGGAGCCAAGGCAGATGAATGCGGTCGCGGGAGAAGATGTGGATGAGGGAAAAGGCCTGGACCCGTCGGTTTGAGAGAACGTCGGCGGGTCCATTTCTCTGTCCTCTCTGCTATTGTTCCTTCTGATATCAACAGGAAAGAGCTGACAGTAGCAGAACCATGTGTATACGAAGACGGACATTTCATTACGATACCCATCACTAATACGAGACAACCGAAAACAAAAATCAACGTAAAAGGGGCCCAGGTGGTTGCCTTATGGGATTCAGGAGCGACTAGTTCATATATAAACCCAAAAACAGTGGAGGAGTTAGGATTGGAAGTTATGAGATACCCAGAGGAAGTACCTGTACGTATGTTCGATGGTTCAGAAAGTATCGGAGGCCCCATCACGAAGTTCGTTGAAACAGGGATTCGCGTGTCAGATGAGGACGAAGTTCGTGTGATTCGCTTGGATGTCACGAAGTTGTGTGATGTGGATGTGGTGATAGGGTGGGAATGGATGAAGAAGGCGGGAGTGGTCCTGGATGTTAGGAGAGAGGTAATAAAGATCCCGGGTAGACAGAGAAGAGAGGAGAGGAAATTAGGAGCAGTTTTTGGATTCAAGGAAGGAGAAGTTTTAGGGCCTAGAGACTCGGCGTTGGAAGACGAACTTAGTGAGGAAGAACAAGAAGAACTGTTGGAGTTGGTACCTTCTGAGTACCAGGGCTTCTTGGATATCTTTAACCCTAAGGTAGGAGGAGAGACGTTACCTCCAAACCGAAGTTATGATTTGAGACTGGACCTAGTGGAGGGGGCGAAATTAAAGGTGGCCCCACTGTACTCGTTAGCTGAAGATCAGAGAAAAGCGTTGAGGGAGATTCTGGATAAGGAGGTAGCGGCTGGTAGAATTCGCAAGAGTAACTCGCCGTATGGGTCACCTATGTTCATGGTTCCCAAAAAGGTAAAGGGACAGTGGCGGATGGTAACGGATTATAGGAAGTTAAACGAAGTCACCATTCCAGACGTTTATCCCCTTCCATTGATCAGTCAAATCACTGAAGAATTAGGTACAGCAAACTATTTCACGAAACTTGATTTGATGGGGGCGTATCAGTTGTTACGAATCGCAGAAGGGTACGAATATCTGACGGCCTTTCGTACACAATACGGAATGTACGAATCGTTAGTAGTTAGGGATGGTCTGCGAAATGCGCCTGCTGTTTTTCAGCACTTCGTGAACGACATCTTTAGGGATTTGCTTGGGGAAGGGGTTATAGTCTACATCGACGACATTCTGATTTATGCTAAGACTAAGGATGAACTTAGAAGATGTACGATAAAGGTATTTCAAAGACTTAGGGAAGCTAAATTATTTGTGAAGGCGGCTAAGTGTGAGTTCGAACGAACTTCGGTGGTGTTTCTCGGGTACTTAATTTCAAAATCAGGCATTTCGGCAAACCCAGAATACGTTGCTGCTGTACAGGATTTTCCTCGACCCAAGAACTTACGAGAATCCCGAGGGTTCATGGGAATGGTCAGCTACTACCGAAGATTCGTCCCGAACTTCTCAAAACTTGCGAAGCCTCTGAACGACCTTACTCGCAAGGATGTAAGCTTCATATGGGGAACTGAGCAAGAGGAGGCGTTCAGAGTGCTGAAGAAGAAGTTATGTGAAGCTCCAGTACTAGCTCATTTCGACACCTCCTTGAAAACGATTATGCAGGCAGATGCCTCGTTCTTTGGATGGGGATATATTATCTCACAGGTTGATAAAGAAGGTAGGGAACACCCTGTGGCTATAGAATCGGGAGCTTTTAAGGGTGCTGAGTTGAATTACACCACGGGGGAAAAGGAGTTGTTAGCAATAGTCGAAGGTTTCAGGAGGAAGAGACACTTATTACTACAGGTAGAAACGAAGGTCTTGACAGACCATCTTAATCTGACATATTGGATGGCTCCAAAGCAATTGAATCCTAGACAAGGTAGGTGGGTAGAAGAACTGGCTAACTTCAGATTTACGATGATTTACCGTCCCGGGAAGCAAGCGACGCTGCCAGATGCTTTGTCAAGACGACCGGACTATCATCCCGGGATAAAAGGAATAACGACGGAACAAGAGGAGAACTTCGTCCAAGGGCTGCCGAAGTTCGACTCGGAAGATGTTACTGAATCAAGCCTGGGACACATGCTCCGGGCTTTGCAAGGGACGAAAGAAGTTAGGGAGGAAGATCGGATCGAAGGCGAGGACATTGTCAAAGGATACGAAGTTGATGACGAGATAAACGAAGTTCGGGAAGGGATGTTAGCAGTCATCTGCGATGAGTGTTTTCACCCCGAATGTAGAGCTGACCGTCAGGAGCCAAGGCAAGTTGAAGAATTTCGACGACGATCGCGACATGGGATGTTCGTGAATCCGTCGTGGTCGGTAAGAGGTTTTTGTCACGAGACCAACTAACCAGCATTGGGACGATATAACAGTGCCCTTCAGAGGCAGCGGTCTAAACCACTGTGCTAAAAGGCCTATTAACCGGCGGTTACTGCATACCGCCGGTCGCTGGTTAAATACCCAACCCATCCTATCACTATCACTATCAAACTGTCTTGTCACTTCGTGACATTATGCCTTCCCTTTCAGCCCCATCTGGGGCCCCAACAGGGATGGGCACGATAGGCCGAAAACTTTCTCCGAGAGGGAGGTTTTCCAAGTAGGGACTGAGCACGACCCAGCCCACCCTGGGAGTCGAACCCAGGATCCTACCCGTAACCGCCGGTTAATCTGTCACGAGACCAACTAACCAGCATTGGGACGATATAACAGTGCCCTTCAGAGGCAGCGGTCTAAACCACTGTGCTAAAAGGCCTATTAACCGGCGGTTACTGCATACCGCCGGTCGCTGGTTAAATACCCAACCCATCCTATCACTATCACTATCAAACTGTCTTGTCACTTCGTGACAGTTTTCTACGGTTTGACGGACGAGTATATGTTCCGAATATCGAAGAGATGCGAGTGAAGATTTTGAAATCCAGGCATGACTCGGTATTGGCCGGTCATCCTGGGGTCACGAAGACGTTAGAATTGGTACTTAGGGATTACATCTGGAATGGAGTTAGGAAGGATGTTGAAGACTACGTTGGGGGTTGTGTGGTTTGCCAGAGAGCTAAAGCGAACAGACAGAAACCTCTAGGAACGCTGAAGACATTGGAAGTAGCGGAGAAGCCCTGGTCTAGTATTTCGATGGACTTCGTTGAAGAACTTCCTGAGTCAGATGGTTTCAACTCGATTTTGGTTATAGTCGACCGGTTGACGAAATGGACGATGTTCCTACCAACGACGACGAACCTCACAGCTGGGGGGTTAGCTGATTTGGTAATTGAACATGTGGTGGCTCAGCACGGACTGCCAGAAAGTATAGTTTCGGATAGAGGAGCGAAGTTTACATCGAAGTTCTGGAAAGATCTTACTGCTAGTCTTGGTATAAGACTAAATCTCTCCACTGCGTATCATCCACAGACTGATGGTCAGACTGAACGAACAAATCAAGCTTTGGAAATGTACCTACGAGTATTCGCCTCTTACCAGCAGGACGATTGGGCGAAGTTATTGCCAAAAGCTAGCTTCGCGTATAATAACACGATTCACTCAGCCATTGGGATGAGCCCGTTCTTTGCGAACTTCGGGTACCACCCACGATGGACAGACGAGATTAAAGAATCTGAAGTAGAAGTTCCTGTTGCTCGAGCAGTTGTTACTGATCTGCAGGAGGTACACAAACGATGTGTTGAGGGCATAAAATTAGCCAATGAGAGATACTCCGAAGCGTATGACCGAAAGCGCTCAGCAACACCGCTTTTCGAAGTTGGGAGTAAAGTAATGTTATCTCTTGAGAATATTAGGACTAAGAGACCTAGTAAGAAGTTAGATGCTAAACAAGCAGGGCCGTACGAAGTTATTGAGCGCATTGGTACTCATGCGTGTAGGTTGAAGTTGCCGGCCTCGATGGCTAAGCTTCATGATGTGTTTCATGTGTCGTTGTTAAGGAAGTTCCAACCAACGAACTTCGTGGGACAGGAGGCAGAACTTCCTGATCCAGTCGAAGTTGATGACGCAGGAGAGTCGTGGGAAGTCAAGAATATTCTAGACTCTAGGATAAATAGAAGATCTGGGAAGGTCGAGTATTTAGTAGAGTGGTTGGGATTTGAGGGAACTGATGATGCTGTCTCTTGGGAACCGAAGGAAAATGTTGATGGTGCAGATGAAATTCTTACAGAATTCCACGAACGATACCCTGAGAAACCGAAGGAGAGTTTAGTTCGTCGAGCTCGTGCTCGACGAACTTAGGAACTGAGCAAGACTGATACATGGGACAAGAAGTTATACAATCGCTAAGTTTTATTTTTCTCTTCATCTACAAGAATGTCAAGATCGTCCATCACCATTCTCCCTTTTCCTTTATCACGACTCCATCTTTTACTATCATCCCACCATGAGTGGGCTCCCTCAGTATCAGTAAGCTCTTCACGGGCTACCACTAACAACGGATCATTTCTTATCACGTTTCTCATCCGCCAGTTAGCATCCCAGAACGTCTCACTAGCCGCACGAACCTCGTCCCTCAGTCCTTGAGTGCTGGGTCCAGCAACCGCGGCACCAGTTAGATCACGCTCTTGTCGCCCAATGGTATCATTGATCTCTCCCCAGAACTTATGGCCGAAGATAGCGTGGCGGCCAGTACGGAGGAGAGTTTCGTTCCATTCAAGCAGCAAACTATGAGTAGCAGATCCGATATGAGAACTCTTTTTCGATAAGTTCCGGGTTAAAAGACGAATTTGATTGAGGAAACGACGAATGATGACCCCTTGTACGTCCATCATGTCTGCCGCACGAAGAGCCACCACGGTCATAGCTGCTAACCGTTTCTCTGTTTTCAAATTGTCCAAGGTGAGAACCTCGACTAGCTTTCTGAGGTCCGCGATAATTTCCTCTTGTGAAGGAGGAGGAACTTCCTCGGACGACGAAGACGATGACGAAGATGGCGCGGGTGACGGACGAGGAGGCGAAGGAGGGGGAGGGACAATGAAGGCCCCAGGAAAGACCGGCGACGGGGAACGAAGGTCGACGACGGGAGGAGCGCGAGGAGGATGAGGACCACGAGGAGGTGGGGACGGAGATAACTCCCATAGGGGAGCACCAGGACGAGCGGCGCGGAAAGAGACCGAAGGAGGGAGAGGGGGAGGAAGACCGGGAAGTTCGTCCGACGGCAAAGGAGATGCTGTCGCGAACACCGAACGACCAGCTGGCGGGGGCGACGGACGAGCGACGGGCGACGGGCGGGAAGTTGTCGAGGGTTTCCTCTGCTTAGCAGGGGAAGGGGGGAGGAAGGAGCAGACACCTGATGTACACGATGCACATCGTGTACCACGGTTGGTCCCACAAGGACGAACGCAGGGGAAGTTGGGATGCCGAGATTGCTCGTCACTGGAAGTTAGGGTCTGTACATTCTGAGAAATTTGATTTGCTCACCGGCAGCGATCACATTCCTCGCCTTTGGGAGCCAGCTCCCATCTTCCAGGTTGGGCCGCGAGGAGGGCCAGGAGACTCGCCGAAGTTCTTACCGTTCCAGAGCGAGGAGCAGGCGAGGAAGAAGGGGCTTCAACCCGTACCCGTTTACGCGCCGGGGTGGGCGAGGACAAAGCGGACGAAGAGGAAGAGGACACCGATATTGGTGAAGAAGTTCGGCGATGTCTCTTCTTGGGAGACCGAAGGATGGAGGGTTTTCTTGATGAACTCGCCTCTTTCGAGGGAGTTTGTCTCTTGGCCGGGGTCGACGATGGACCGGCGACGGGAGCGGGAGGAGCGGGAGGTGCGGAGGACGAGGACGGTGTCGACAGCGAAGGGAGAGCAGCCGACAGGGAAGAGAGACGAAGACCAGCCGAGCTGGCGAGGCGGCGGACGAAGGACGAAGGAGGAGCAGGAGGAGGAGACTGAACCCGGGACACTAACATCAGCCATGACACGAAACTTCTCGACGAAATTCTCAGGCAATTCGAACTTACTGCTTCGAGTCCTTCGGGCAACGCTCGCAGGAGGAGATTTGACGAGTTTTCGGGGGGTAGACGGGGCCATGGTGTGTACGAAGAGATAAATTTAGTGAGCGGGTTGGTTGAGACGTAAGAAGAGAGTTGGAATTGAAGAAGTTGGGGGGGAAGTTCGTCAACCTACTGAGTATAAAGGGAATTTCGTTGCTGTTGACAACAGATGAGGGCGTTGCCGTCGTCAACGTCGTGTTTCATGGAGACCAGGATACCACGAAGATCCCTGGATACGAGAGAAAATTTTCAGGCTAAGGAGTTTTGTCACGAACTACGTCGTGACACCTCGATTACTCCACCAACAATGACCCTCCTTTGGCCATCAAAACCCCATCACGCCTTAACCTCTTTACTCTACACGTAACTCAGGACTTCTGACACCAAGTACGGCGAAGTTAGGCGGAGTTAGGCTAAGTAGGAACAATGGGAGCAGAAGTACGGCGAAGTTAGACGGGGTTAGGCTAAGTAGGGACAATGGGAGCAGAAGTGCGGCGATGTTAGGCGGAGTTAGGCTAAGTAGGGACAATGGGAGCAGAAGTGCGGCGATGTTAGGCGGAGTTAGGCTAAGTAGGGACAATGGGAGCAGAAGTGCGGCGATGTTAGGCGGAGTTAGTCGAAGGAGGAAGAGGATGGCCGAGGGCTCGGGGAAGTTGGACGAAGTGCGTTGAAGTACGTCAAAGTGCGAGAGGGTTGGATGAACGTCTAGGAGGAGTAGATAATATTAGCTGAGAAGATCGCTGAAGTTCTTCAGCGATCCTTGATTGTTGTCAGTAGTAAAAGACAAATAGAGATAGCTATACATCGGGATACATCGCCATCAATAGAACAAAGCCTTAGTTAGAGTAACTACGCCGAAGTACGCCGTAGTTACACTCCTTTCGACGTCTGCGCCCTCCTGGTTGGGTGAGACATCGACTCAGAAGCGTGAAGTTAGCCGAGGTTCGTCGACCGTCGGTCTATTAGGAAGAAGTTGCTCGACGGCCGTGACAAGTTTCCTGCTTACATTCATGGATACTGCACTCACGAACAGGTTATGGGTTCCCATTCTCCATACATAAAATTCTTCTATCATTGTCATATCTTCTTGTCACATACGAATTTCCCCCACGATTTTTCAATGACTACAAGTCAAATTACGAAGTTCGAGATATGGCGATCTTGTTGTGAGGACGGCGTCGTGGCCAGAGGAGGTTTCAGATTTTCCTGGAATTTCATTACGGGAATTACGTTGTCAGGAAGTTGGTTTGAGGAGAAGGGTGAGAACCGAACTTCATGCTGAGTTGTTTTGTTCTTTTCGGCGTTGATGTTCGCTCACGAGGACGTTCGCGCTCAAGGAGGGGGCGACTGTCACGCGGCGCCGCGTGACATTATCCTTTTCCCATCAAACGAAGTTCCTTTGGACATCAGTTCGCCATCAACGACCCAGTTCGCATGAACTTCACCACCCACGAGGGTATTAGGAGGCTAACTTCGTCGAGGACGAAGTTAGTCATGTAGGAACTTAGGGGGATACAAAGTTAGGGAGATACGAAGTTAGGAGGATACGAAGTTAGGAAGGCACGAACTTCGTCGGGGACGAAGTTCGCAAGGTACGAAGCTCGGGACGTTGGGTTGAACGAAGTTCTGCGTTGACGAAGTTAGGGAAGGACGAAGTACTTAAGGGCCGAAGTTCCCAGAGATCTTTGACGATCTCTGGTTGTTGTCTTAGTGATAGAAGTTAGTTAAGCACGAAGTTATTACACCCAGAAGCTATTGTCACCTATTTCATATCTCGAGCAACAAAGTTGGTGAAGGTCGAAGCCCACGAAGTTATTGGCCGTCGGTCCTAAGAAGTTAAGGAAGAAGCAACCTTGTGACACTTTGCTGTGGTACGTCGAACTGCTGCGTGGTAGCTCCTCCTAAGTCAATGGTTGTAGCAACTCAATAGATCTCTCGTTACTGACAACAATCAAGGATCACTGAACTTCTTCAGCAATCTGTAAACTATCTATACTCCTTTGCTCTCCTTGTAGACTATCTTGCCACCCCTGCACAGCCTCACACTCAGTCTTCCCTTGTCCAACTTCCCCGTACCTCTCCGTATCCCTGATATCCTACTCACCTCACTTCACCTCACTTGCTCCATCACCTTGCATTCCCTACTCCAACTTTGCCATGGTTTGTCTCTGTTGATAGGGGTTGTTGTGACCAATACTCCTCGGTTCTCGTAACTTTGCCGTAGTTGCTTTCAGTGGTCTGGGGTTGTGGTGGTTGATGGTCAAAGGAGGGTTGATGATGGTGGTTGACAGGGAATGTTACAATATAATTTATGACAGAGAGGTTCTTGGATGGTTACTGTAGCTGAGAGTGTACAGAATGAAGCTTGAGGGATTTACATGCATATCATCAGTTGTCACCTGGTAAGCGTTCAAAAGGCTCATCCAGGTCCTTGTTACAGCAACCATACACTATTTTTACATCCTTTGTGAGATAGAGTGGATGCTCAAACCACTGTGCCTGTGCCCAGAAACACGGCCAACCATATATTATCACCTTTGAACCAAGAGCTACCTGTGGCCTTGTCATTTTGTCCAAGTGGTTAAGGAGGCAGACTTGAGTCTTCCAAAGACATGTGCTGTGCAAACGTGCACAGTTGCAAATTTTGAAGGGGACAGTATATGGTGCTAGTGTCACGTTGGTGACTACAGTTGGGTGTAAAAAGTCATGTCCATGCATTTCATAGTAATTTGGGTGGGAAACTCTCTTCTCATAATTGTGGAGCCTCAATCTTCAACACAATTTGGTGCATGACAATGAATGTCCACTACATTGTTAATGTGATTCTCTTCTATTCAATTAGACTTTCAGTTTTGCGTCTTCAGTGTGAAGATCTGTTGTAAACCTACTTGAAAGATGATGCATTTTGGTCAAAAAGCAACTTTTTGGGGGGTTTCTGGCCAAAGTGCCTCCTCTTCCAGTCATTGCCATGCATTGTTGTCCAGCATATGTACCAGCAAAGAATGCGTCGGATTGTTCATCTTGGATAGACGTACAAATTTCATTATGACCTAAGCCGTGCATTGTCACGAACTACGTCGTAACATCCCTGACAACCACCATCACCGACCCTCCTTTCACCATCACCGACCTTCCTTTCACCACCACCAACCTCCACTCGAACCACTGAGACCAACTACGGCGAAGTTACGAGAACCAAGAGGGTATTTGTCACGATAACCCCGCCTAGCGGAGAACTACGGCGAAGTTAGGGGAAGGGAACCGAGGGAGAGCAGAACAGGGGAAGTTAGGCGAAGTTAGTCGAAGTGAGCGGAGTAGGATATCGGGGATATGGCGAGGTACGGCGAAGTTGAACGAAGAGGACTGAGCGTGAGGCAGTGCAGGAGTTGAGGGACGTTCTATGAGAAGAGAGGAGTAGTATAGATAGTTTACAGATCGCTGAACTTCTTCAGCGATCCTTGATTGTTGTCAGTAGTGAAAGACAGATAGAGATAGCTATATACAATCGAGATACATCGCCATCAGTAGAACAAAACCCCAGTTAGAGTAACTACGCCAAAGTACGCCGTAGTTACACTCCTTTCGACGTCTGCGCCCTCCTGGTTGGGTGAGACATCGGCTTAGAAGCGTCAAGTTAACCGAGGTTCGTCGACCGTCGGTCTCCATAGAAAGTAGTTGTTCGACGGCCGTGACAGTATCAAGGATCGCTCATACCGACGACCCGTGCGAACCTCGGAGAAGTACGAAGACATTATGGAACCAGAAAGGAGAGTTACGCGAGGCATGAGTAGGGATGGAGACAGGATGGAGGAGAACGAGAGGAGAGCATTGGAGGAGCTTAGCAGAGCAATGGGGCAGGACCTTGGAGTGGAGGATAGTGTGGGGGGATCAATTCAAGGAGATGAGTTCGTTCCACCGGTGCCTTCTAACCCTCCTTCTCCTCCGTCTAATGCTCTCCCACCTGTGGGATCCCCACTTGGATCAGACCAAACCCCACGCCCAAGAGAAAACACTGGAAGTACGGCGAACTTGGGAGAAGAAGGAACACAAGGGGTGGTGTTGGCCTTGATGCAGATGGTGGCGAATATGAACAAAGACATGATGGAGGAGAGAAGGTGTAGGGAGGAATGGGAACAGAGAAGAGAAAGGGATACAGTGGGCGGGATTGCAGAAGGGATATCAGAAGGGGTGAGGTACGCCATGGGACGGCAAACTTCGGCGACCCCAAGCGTAGTGGGCGAACAACGGAAGGGGATAAAGCTACCTAACCCAGACCTCTGGAGAGGAGATCGGAACAAGTTAACTGCCTTTCTGTCTGAGTGCGACGTACATTTCGAATTGAACTCTCATCTTTTCCCCGACGACACTAAGAAAGTCTTTTTCATGATCTCTCATCTACGCGAAACACCTCTTCTTGCGGTGCAGCCCGATCTATCCAAAAGACCTCTTCCTGAGTACCTCACGACACACGATCAGTTCGTTAAGTACCTCAAGACTAACTTTGGTGATCCAGACGAAGAAGGAACTGCGGCCCGACAACTTAACGACCTCAAGCAAACCGGGTCTGCTTCGGACTACTTCTCCGCCGTCCAGCGACATGTTGCGATTCTCAAGTGGTCTGATGATGGAAACCTAGTTGACCGAGCCAAGAAAGGTCTAAAATCGCACCTTCTAGATGAAATCGCAAGACACGGTAGATCGTTTGGGACTGTGAAAGAGCTATTGGAGTTTGTGATTCCCTTGGACAACCGCCTGTGGAGGAGACAAGTGGAGAAGGAGGCAGAGAGGAAAAGGGAAGGAGGGATAAGGACAACGACAGTGGTGGAAAGTCAGAGGACGGAGAAGAAAGAAGAGAAGAAATGGGAAAAGGGGCAACCTTCGGCGCAGGGTGGTGTCCAGGCGGCTATGATGTCGACGGTGGTAAAGAGTACGCCGCCAAACATCGACGAAGTTCGCCGAAGATGGCCTAGGCCGAGCTCCGATCTGAGGGAGACAAGGAGGAAGGAGGGGAAGTGTACCGAGTGTGGTGAAGCAGGACATTGGCTGAAGGAATGCCCTGTAAGGGAGGCTAAGGTTAAGGTTGGGTTGTTGCCCCCATGGGGAGAGAAGTTCGGAGAACGAGGTGGAGGATCGGGAGGGAACGCAGTACCTCTGGGACAGAGGAGGAACTTGAACGAAGTTGGAGGCGAAGGAGAGATGGAAGAGGACCAGGGAAAAGAAGAGGACCTGTCGCAGTAGGCGAGGCTCGGCGGGTCCGCCATATTCTCTCGGCCACCATTCCCCGACGTATAAAAGAAAAGCAGCTGATGAAGCCAGAGGATTGTGAATATAAAAATACACCACTCAGTACCCCTTGTTTATGCAATGTCGATAATCGTCTCCTCATCCCTTCCACTTCCAGAGATCAACCTAAATCGAACATTTTCATTAATGGAATGAAGCTAACTACGCTCTGGGACACTGGGGCTACTTGTTCATATATAAGTCCTAGGGCAGCGGCGAAGATAGGCGTAGAAAGGAGACGATACCAGGTGAGCGTACCCGTTCACATGTTTGATGGCTCGGTTAGTGTTGCTGGGCCTATCACCGAGTTCGTCGAAGTCGGTTTTAGTTTGACAAAAGACGCCGAAGTGCGATCTGTTCGTCTCGATGTAACAACGCTCTGCGATGCAGACGTTGTAATAGGATGGGACTGGATGAGGAAGGAAGGGGTTGTCCTTGATGGAAGAGACAACTCGGTAAAATTCCCCATTCAGACACCCCCAAGTTCGGCGAAGTTGGCTGCCATAGGGCTACCAACTCCGACGGACGCGATAGATCTCCGAGACAAAGATGACCAGGATGAACTGAGTCCGGAGGAACAGGAGGAATTGTATCAGGTGGTTCCTGAACAATATCACCCGTTCATTGATGTGTTTAACCCGAGGAAGGGAGGTGAAGAATTACCTCCCTCAAGGGAGTATGATCTGGAATTTGACCTTAGGGAGGGGGCGAACCTGAAGGTTGCTCCACTCTACTCACTCGGAGAAGATCAGAGAAGTGCACTGAGAGACATCCTAGATCGCGAGACGTCGGCCGGAAGAATTCGACCCAGTAATTCGCCCTACGGATCACCGATGTTCTTGGTACCGAAGAAAGCAAAGGGTCAATGGTGAATGGTCATTGACTACCGAAAGTTAAACGAAGCAACGATACCCGACGCCTATCCACTGCCTCTGATCGGCCAGATAACCGAAGAGCTGGGAAAAGCGAGGTATTTCAGCAAGTTAGACCTGATTGGAGCTTATCAACTCCTACGAGTAAAGGAAGGACACGAGCACTTGACGGCGTTCAGGACTCAGTACGGTATGCTCGAGTCTCTTGTTGTTCGAGATGGTCTGCGAAATGCTCCTGCTGTATTCCAGCATTTTCTGAATGAAAGTTTCCGAGAACTGTTGGGGAAAGGAGTAGTTGTCTACATAGATGATATACTCATCTATGGTCAAACGTTGGAAGAATTGAGAGGAACTACGGCGAAGGTGTTCGAAGTTCTTCGAAGGTCGAATCTGTTCGTCAAGGCTAGTAAGTGCGAGTTGGAAAGAGATTCGGTAGTCTTCTTGGGTTTTGTCGTCTCACGGGAGGGAGTTTCTAGTAATCCAGAGTACATCGACGCTGTTGTGTCTTTTCCCCGCCCCAAAAACCTGAGAGAGAGCAGAGGATTTATGGGAGTCGTCAGTTATTATCGGCGTTTTGTCCCCAACTTCTCCAGAATTGCTAAACCGATCAATGACCTCACAAGGAAGGATGTACCGTTTGTCTGGGGAGTGGAGCAGGAGAGAGCCTTTAAAGAATTAAAGGATAGAATGTGTAGGGCCCCAGTGTTGGCTCACTTTGATCCTTCGTTGAAGACATTACTACAGACAGATGCGTCGTTCTTCGGCTGGGGCTTCATAATATCGCAGGTGAACGAGTTAGGACAAGAACACCCGGTAGCTATCGAGTCAGGAGCGTTTCAAGCGGCACAGTTAAATTATACGGTAGGCGAGAAGGAACTACTAGCTATCGTTGAGGCTTTTAGAAGAAGGAGGCACTTACTGCTACAGGTAGAGACTACAGTTCTCACGGACCACTTGAATTTGACATACTGGATGGAACCGAAGCAGTTAAGCCCGAGGCAGGGCAGGTGGGTCGAAGAGCTTTCTAACTTTAGGTTTAAAATGGTGTATCGACCTGGGAAACAAGCTACGCTGCCGGACGGGCTGTCGAGAAGAGCAGACTACCACTCTGGAAAAGGAAGTACTATGGTGCAAGAGAGCAACCTTATTCAAGGCTTGCCGAAGTTCGACGAACTTGACGAGACTAGCTCGGGGTTACAACACCTCCTTCGAGCCTTGCAAGGGACAAAGGAAGTGAGAGAGAACGACCTTATTCATCCCATGGACCTGGCAGTTGGGATACAGGAAGACGAAGAGGTGGAGGAAGTTAGAGGAGAGCTATTAGGAGTTATCTGCGCTGAGTGTTCTCATCCGACGTGTCACGATAATGTACAGGAACCAGCATCGATAACCGAACTACGCCGTAGTTCGCGATCTCCCTTAATACTTCGTGGCGGATGGACCCCAAGGGGTTTCCTCACGTTCGACCATCGCACATACGTGCCGAACTACGCCGATGCTCGACTGAAGATCATGAAGATGCGACATGATTCACCCTTGGCTGGCCATCCAGGCTCAGCGAAAACCCTTGAACTAGTCCTGAGGGATTATGTCTGGGTAGGGCTAAGGAAGGATGTCGAGGACTATGTTGCTGGATGCGCGGTATGTCAGAGGGCCAAGACTAACAGGCAGAGACCTCATGGAGAGCTTAAACCGCTGGAAGTGGCTACGAAACCTTGGTCCAGTATCTCGATGGATTTTATTGAGGAACTCCCGAATTCCCACGGGTATAATTCCATCCTGGTAGTGGTGGATCGATTGACCAAATGGGCGGTTTTCATTCCAACTACGACGAAGTTGACCGCAGCTGGCCTATCAGAGCTGATAACGGACTATGTGGTGGCTCAGCATGGGTTACCAGAGAACATGGTATCAGACAGGGGATCAAAGTTTACCTCGAAGTTTTGGAAGAACTTGACCGATAGTCTCGGGATAAGACTACATCTCTCTACTGCGTATCATCCACCGACTGATGGACAGACTGAACGAACAAATCAATCCCTCGAACTATACCTTAGAATCTTCACTTCTTATCAGCAAAACGACTGGTCAAAGCTGCTTGCTCGAGCGAGCTTCGCTTATAACAACACCCACCATTCTGCGATAAACAAGACACCGTTTTATGCGAACTATGGGTACCACCCTCGGTGGGCTGAAGAGATTAAGACCAGTGAGGTTGAGGTACCTGCTGCTACAGTAGCGGTAAAAGACTTAACCAAAATACACAAAGAATGTATTGAGGGGATCGAGAGAGCTAACGAGAAGTACGCCGAAGGATACAACAGGAAACATCGAACTACGCCGAACTTCGTGGAAGGTGACCTAGTTATGCTGTCGTTAGAGAATATCAAGACTAAGAGACCAATGAAGAAGTTGGACCTTAAGCAAAGTGGGCCGTACAAGGTAGTACGGCAAGTAGGTTCTCATGCTTGTAAGCTGGAATTACCAGGAACGATGGCAGGTATCCATGATGTATTCCATGTTTCTTTACTCCGTCCCTATCACCCTCCGGTATTTCCTGGTCAGCAAGCTGAACCACCTGGCCCAGTAGAGGTGGATAACGTAGGAGAATCGTGGGAAGTAAAGGATATTGTGGACTCAAGAGTAAATAAGAGGTCAGGGAAGTTAGAGTATCTAGTGGAATGGTTAGGTTACGAAGGCTCAGATGACGCAGTATCATGGGAACCAGTAGAAAACGTGGACGGAGCTAATGACATATTGGCGAAGTTCCACGAACTTCACCCGGATAAGCCGATGAAAGGACGAGTGGTAAGATCACGAACGAGGAAGTAATTCATACAACTGGTACAACATTAGCTAAGTACAACTCACTGCTGCGAACTTCCTCCCTGTTCCTCGTTCCCCGGTGCAGGACCATCCCCAGAACTACTCTCAGTAACCTTCGGTGCCACCGTCCGTCGGAGGGCTCGAGTCTCCTTCCATGCTGTGTTAAAGGCGAGAATGTGAGCGGAGTGGAGAGCAGGATCACGAGCGAGACTCAGACTAGGTGATTTCCACAACTGACGAAGTGCTCTAAGACAGTCTGCGGGAAGAGTTAGGATATCGAGGAAAGCACCATCCTGAGAACTGAGTCGAGCTGGTTGAGATGGTTTTAACCAGTTGTCACGGCCGTCGAACAACTATTTCTTAATAGACCGACGGTCGACGAACCTCGGCTAACTTCACGCTCTGAGTCGATGTCTCACCCAACCAGGAGGGCGCAGACGTCGAAAGGGGTGTAACTACGGCGTACTTCGGCGTAGTTACTCTAACTAGGGTTTTGTTCTACTGATGGCGATGTATCTTGATTTATAGCTATCTCTATCTGTCTTTCACTACTGACAACAATCAAGGATCGCTGAAGAACTTCAGCGATCTTCTCAGCTAATATTATCTACTCCTCCTAGACGTTCATCCAACCCTCTCGCGCTTTGACGTACTTCAACGCACTTCGTCCAACTTCCCCGAGCCCTCGGCCATCCTCTTCCTCCTTCGACTAACTCCGCCTAACATCGCCGCACTTCTGCTCCCATTGTCCCTACTTAGCCTAACTCCGTCTAACTTCGCCGTACTTCTGCTCCCATTGTTCCTACTTAGCCTAACTCCGTCTAACCTCGCCGTACTTGGTGTCAGAAGTCCTGAGTTACGTGTAGAGTAAAGAGGTTAAGGCGTGATGGGGTTTTGATGGCCAAAGGAGGGTCATTGTTGGTGGAGTAATCGAGGTGTCGCGACGTAGTTCGTGACACCAGTCCAGTGTAGGGGGGAGCATATACTCAGTGGGGTTCAGGAGGTAGGGAGAGTCAAAGAGATTGCGGTAGAAGTCGCTCATGTCCGTTGTGAGCTCTCGGGAGACTCTAGCTAACTCAGTTCGCCCTAATGGCCCTATGTCGGAGGAGTTCACAAGGGTTGCCATTGTCCGAGAGAGAGTATTCATCGCGGAGACCAACTTCACGCAATATTCGACGAGCTTCGCCGTATCTCGTCTATTGGCTTGTAATTGAGCGGTTAAGCCAATAATGACGGAACGGAAGGTGGCTAGCTGTTTGTCCTCCTCTGGTATCCGAGGATCGAGAGCGATAGTGGGGTGGTCGAGGGAAGGAGGGATTTCCTCTGGTAGCTGAGTACTTTCGTTTTCCACCACAGCCGGTTCGAACTGGACAGCTTTCTTCTTCTTGCCTTTCCCTTTCGAAGATTTCGGAGGAGTTTTCACAGGAGGGGCAGGAGTTGAGAGCCCAGAAGCAGGAGGAGCAGATGGTTGACGGCTTCGGGTCCCAAGGGCAGGAGGGAGACTTAGAGGAGACTCCTCTTCAGTTGACACAGGAGTAGGACGGCTCCTGGTGGGACGAGACGGACCGGCAGAAGGGGTAGCCGGGAGACGAGATGGGCCAGCCATAGGTGTCGAGGGCTGGAGGGAGGCGGAAGGAGCACGGCGAGGCGAGCGACGAGACGAACCTGCCGAAGGGGTAGCAGGGAGACGAGACGGTCCGGCCACGGGAGAGTTAGGCGGGCAACGGACGGCGGGTGACGGCGAGGTGGGGCCAGGAGAGGAGAAGTTCGCCGAAGGAGAGCGCGAAGGATAGTCCCCGTCTTGGGCTGTGGGGAGACGGCGGCGAACAGCGGCGGACGGAGTGTAGGGGGGACCGAGGGGAGCAGAAGGTCTAGGAGGAATATCCCGAGCGGTGTTGGGGGGACAGAACGAGCAGGGGCCAGAAGTGCAAGAAGCACAACGGGACCCGCGATTATGAGGTTTGACCGGTCGTAGACACGGCCACTTCGCTCTCCCATACGTGATAATTTCACGGCTACTGATCAGCAGATGTATAAACTTCTAGGGAAGGAACCTACCGACATCTATCACACGACTCATCGATACTGGCGACCTCCCATCGCTCCCTTTCATCGATAAACAACTTCCATAGCCTATCCTGTTCTCGCAACGACGCCTTGCGAGCACTCCCTGGCTCGTGGGAAGGGGAGGGAAACAATTCAGCCTGTCCTGTAGAGGACCGAAGGGTCTCTTTGACCCGTTTCACCGAAGGAGGTGTTACTTCGTCGTGGGCGGAAGGGGAACGGCGACGTTTCTTGGCTTTAAACTCAGCCAGAGCATCCATCTTCTCCTGTACGCAACCTGTTTCTTCCCGAAAGAAGTCTGGAGCCGTACGCGGAATTCGGGAGACCCCTCATTATCACGAACAGCTACATGTCAGCACTTACGAGCAGGGTATATGACAAGAGGACATACGGCTTAACTTTTCCAAGTCTGACACCCAAGTTTCTCTATCCTCAAACAGCGCCGGATCACCAAGATCAACACTGAGGATTTCCTCATCTTCATCGACCTCACCCATCTCATCATCATCATCTGCACCACCCGTCTCACCATCATCAACCAACACACCCGTCTCTTCACCACGACGAACACCAGCCACCTCCTCATCACCATCCATCTCTTCATCATCATCGTCGATTTCCACCACAGTAGCGGACTGACCCAAAGCTTGCAAAGGGCCAACAGGAGCAGGTCTGACCTCCTGTTGGCCAGAGGAGAGAGGGGTCGTAACCGCAGCAGGGGACGCGGTGGCAGAAGGAACTGCAGCGGAAGCTGCAGCAGCAGAAGGCGAGCCATCGGTGATGGCTAAGGCTCCAAAGCCCATAGACGACACTTGGCGGGGAGAGTTCCCCTGCTGAGCGACTAGGACAATCAGCGACAGAGTAGCTTATAGAGAGTACAAGTAGACTTACGGACAGCGGCGAAGCGATCTGCAAAAAAATTATGGGCGTTGAGCTCCGGACGAGAAGACATTTTGTTGAAATATATCCAATTGATATGTTTGGTAAGGTAAAGACTGGAAATCGATAGACGATGATAGTACGATTTAGGATTAGTCCTGGGAAAGAAGAAGAAGTGGGCCGAAGTACTGAGTATTTAGTATAACTGACATGGCTACTCGTCGTCAGGGCACTGGTAACTTCGCATAACAAGGTGTCTCAGCAACAACAAACACCATGACAACGATCAAAATTCCCACGCTACGTGTCTCACATTCATATAAGTTAGGGATACGCTGACGAACTTCGACGAGGTTTGTTGTACCCCAAATCCTCTGTCTCACTTACAACGTAACTACCACAGGGTAACAACAAGCAACCACGATGAACTTCGACGAAGTTTACTGTCCGTTTAACAACAAACCATGGTATCATCTACCAACAACTGTTATGTGACCAATTGTGTTTCCTGTAACCTGCTGAGTGTCCTTTTCTTCATTACATGCATACGAAGCTCACGAGGACGTTCGCGCCTAAGGAGGGGGCGACTGTCACGAACTACGTCGTAACATCCCTGACAACCACCATCACCGACCCTCCTTTCACCATCACCGACCTTCCTTTCACCACCACCAACCTCCACTCGAACCACTGAGACCAACTACGGCGAAGTTACGAGAACCAAGAGGGTATTTGTCACGATAACCCCGCCTAGCGGAGAACTACGGCGAAGTTAGGGGAAGGGAACCGAGGGAGAGCAGAACAGGGGAAGTTAGGCGAAGTTAGTCGAAGTGAGCGGAGTAGGATATCGGGGATATGGCGAGGTACGGCGAAGTTGAACGAAGAGGACTGAGCGTGAGGCAGTGCAGGAGTTGAGGGACGTTCTATGAGAAGAGAGGAGTAGTATAGATAGTTTACAGATCGCTGAACTTCTTCAGCGATCCTTGATTGTTGTCAGTAGTGAAAGACAGATAGAGATAGCTATATACAATCGAGATACATCGCCATCAGTAGAACAAAACCCCAGTTAGAGTAACTACGCCAAAGTACGCCGCAGTTACACTCCTTTCGACGTCTGCGCCCTCCTGGTTGGGTGAGACATCGACTTAGAAGCGTCAAGTTAACCGAGGTTCGTCGACCGTCGGTCTCCATAGAAAGTAGTTGTTCGACGGCCGTGACATGCATATTGTCAGCTGAAAGAGATATCACACGACAAAGTGGGACATCATGATTTCCCAGCCAAATTACTATGAAACACGCGGACATGACTTTTTACACCCAACTGTACATTGTCACAAATTATATATCCATAACCCCTGACAAGTCCTGACAACCACCATCACCGACCCTCTATCCATCATCAACCACTACAACCCCAGATCACTGAGACTGACTATGGCAAAGTGTCACGCCTGCGGGTAGACTGCGGTTGCAAAGTACTGCCTTGGGTACTGAAGGGTTTTAGTCCCTGGCTCGTAGAGCTTGATGACTGCCTTAGGTACTGAGGGTACTGAGGTGTTGGGTTAGAACCAACTAGGTGACTTTCAAAGATGAAGTTCAACTTCAAGATGAAGATACATTGCTGAAGAAAGAGGGGGGAGATGTGCTCCTTTTATACCCTTCAAAACTAAAGTAGGTGTACTAAATAAAAAGCGTGTGTGTCATGAATCAAGCCATCACGTGTTCCTTGTTGCGCAAAACAAGTTCAACCTCCACTTTTGTGTTTTAATATTTCACCTCTGCTCTCATGCCTATCAGGCATAAACTCCAAGTATCATTCTAGTATGTCGGTGCTTAGCTCCCATGCCTGCAAGGCATAAGTCCTCAGTACTTCTCTAGTCTCTAGTTCCTCTGTTCTAATGCCTGCTAAGGCATAATCTCTCAGTCTCTTGTTCTCGCAGCACTTCTATGTTCTACATAGTTATTCATAGTTCCTCATGGACCACCTTTGACAAAGTCAAGCGACTTCCGGCGCATCCCATAGGATGTCATAGTAGGATGTAGGTAAACGCAGACATGGCATCGTAGGATATCAGTGGTTATCGGTGGGATGCAAGGCAATGCATGCAGGACAGTGCAGGACGGTTCAGAGCGCTCGTATTCCGCAGGTCTGCACGAGCCTCTTGGAAAAGGCTGATTTGTCTATATAAACCCTATCTTGTACTTTGTAGTCTTCTTTAGTTCTTGATCAAAAGTCATTTCCATTGCCACCCATTTGGAGTCCAATCCATTCCAGTCCATTCCAGTCCATTCCAGTCCAGTCCACTCCAGTCCAGTCCAGTCCATTCCAGTTCCCTCTAGTCTTGTCAGACAAGCCAGAGACATTTCTTGGGTCACAGTCCCATTCCTTGTTGGACTCAGTCTTGTTATCTTAAGTATATTCCTTGTCACTCCTAGTCCTTGTCCCCTTGTCCTTTGTCCTCTGTTCCAGGGTGGGCAGTATCCTTGACAGTGTGAGGGATTTTCTAGCCAGTCACATAAATGCCTCAAAGTGAGTGCACCGCGGGAAACTAATTCCAGCCAATCACATAAATGCCTCACTCGTCGGGGAACTACGGCTAACTACACCGTTGTGGTACGTCGAGTGGTAAACAATAAGATGATCGTCAATGAACTGTGGCTAACTTTGCCGTGGTGCGTCAAACTGCTAGGTGGTAGCTCTCCTTGACTTGAAGGTGGTAGCTACTGAATATATCTCTTGCTACTGACAACAATCAAGAAGAGCTGAAGAAGTTCAGTGATCTGTAAACTATCTATACTTCTGCTCTCTTCTCATAGAACGTCCCTCGACTCCTGCACAGCCTCACGCTCAGTCCTCTTCGCTCAACTTTGCCGTACCTAGCCATATCCCCGATATCCTACTCCGCTCACTTCAAGTAACTGTGCCTAATTTCCCCTACTCTGCTCTGCCTCCCTCGGTTCCCTTCCCCTAACTTTGCCGTAGTTCTCTGTTAGGCGGGGTTGTTGTGACTAATAATCCCTAGGTTCCTGTAACTTTGTTGTAGTCAGTCTCAGTGGTTTGGGGTGGTGATGGATAGTGGTTTGGTGATGGTGAAAGGAGGGTCGTTGATGGTAGTTGTCAGGGATGTTACAACATGGTTTGTGACAAGAAGGGTGTGCAGTCTTGATCACTTCAATTGCATCTCTGACTCCAGGAAAAGCAGGGATAGTGTCTCTTGTAAATTTTAGACCTTTCGGCCACATCCAGACATTGAAGAGATGAAGAGAGTGAAAAGATCATAGCCAAATTGGGCTAACAGCGCAGAACCCTGATGGCCGCTCTCATTGCCTCCGCAAGTTGATACCCTGGTGTACAAAGTTCCCTCCAATAAAACACTACATACTGGTCTCTTACTTTTAGTGGGGAACTTCATGATGAGAAGTGAACAGAGAAGAAGCAGGGTGGAATGAAAGCTGTTTTTTGTCACAATCGTCGTTTCTTCTCTTCTACTGACCGACGGTCGACAAACCTCGGCTAACTACGTCGTAGTGGGGCGTCGAGGTCTCACTAGGACAGGGTACTCGTCGGGGAACTACGGCTAACTACGGCGTAGTGATAGGTCGAGTGGTAAGTGATAAGATGATCGTCGATGAACTGCGGCTAACGTTGCCGTAGTACGTCGAACTGCTCGGTGATAACTCTCCTTAACTCGATGGTTGTAGCTACTGAATATATCGCTCGCTACTGACAACAATCAAGGATCGCTGAAGAAGTTCAGCGACCTGTAACCTATCTATACTACTCCTCTCTTCTCATAGAACGTCCCTCAACTCCTGCACTGCCTCACGCTCAGTCCTCTTCGTTCAACCTCGCCGTACCTCGCCATATCCCCGAGGTCCTACTCCACTCACTTCGACTAACTTCGCCTAACTTCCCCTGCTCTGCTCCCCCTCGGTTCCCTTCCCCTAACTTCGCCGTAGTTCTCCGCTAGGCGGGGTTATCGTGACAAATAATACCCTCTTGGTTCTCGTAACTTCGCCGTAGTCCGTCTCAGTGGTTCGGGTGGAGGTTGGTGATGATGAAAGGAAGGTCGGTGATGGTAAAAGGAGGGTCGGTGATGGCGGTTGTCAGGGATGTTACGAAGTAGTTTGTGACATTTTTACACAAAGTGGCTGCATGGCCTACCCTGCCCATGATCCCGTGAGACAATCTGGACGCTGTAGGCTCCATTGATTCCCTGGGTTTTGAGTGAAGTGGCTTTTACTGTGGACAGAAAGTCTCAGGTTGAAATTGTCCGCGTCCAGCCTGAACTTCTGACTTTTTAGCTCATACCTATTCAACTCAAAGCCTTCATATACAACATCCACCACCACAGGCAGCATAATTCTCACTGCAAAGAATAACGGGAGTGTCTAGAGTCCTATTGAAGGTTTGCTCTCACTTCAAGACCTCCTCCTCCTAGTCGGGACCCAAGAGTTCACAGGGAAATGGTTGGATCTTCCTACCAACACCTCTCCCACCTTAAGTAGTACTGACCAACTATGCATAACAGTTGGAAAAAGATAGATAGGTCAAGGATCAAAGTCTACCCATGTGTCCGGACTGTTATTTACAATCTGAGAACAAGTTCCATCCCGAGCTCCTGTTAAGCCTGGTTGTCTTAAGGGAAAGACAGCAGGTGGACGAGTGTCACGGCCGTCGAGCAATTACTTCTTGATAGACCGACGGTCGACGAACCTCGGCTAACTTCACGCTTCTAAGTCGATGTCGCACCCAACCGGGAGGGCGCAGACGTCGAAAGGAGTGTAACTACGGCGTACTTTGGCGTAGTTACTCTAACTAGGGTTTTGTTCTACTGATGGCGATGTATCTCGATTTATAGCTATCTCTATCTGTCTTTTACTACTGACAACAATCAAGGATCGCTGAAGAACTTCAGCGATCTTCTCAGCTAATATTATCTATCCCTCCTAGACGTTCACCCAACCCTCTCGCGTTTTGACGTACTTCAACGCACTTTGTCCAACTTCCCCGAACCCCGGCCATCCTCTTCCTCCTTTGACTAACTCCGCCTAACATCGCCGCACTTCTGCTCCCATTGTCCCTACCTAGCCTAACTCCGTCTAACTTCGCCGTACTTCTGCTCCCATTGTCCCTACCTAGCCTAACTTCGTCTAACTTTGCCGTACTTGGTCTCAGGTGTCCTGAGTTACGTGTAGAGTAAAGAGGTTAAGTCGTGATGGGGGTTTTGATGGTCAAAGGAGGGTCATTGTTGGTGGAATAATCAAGGTGTCACGACGTAGTTCGTGACAACGAGTGATGAAGAGAGAAGAGTTGAGGATGAAGTGATGTAAAAGGATGAAGAGAGAGTGTGTGTGGAAATTTGATACACTGGACAAGATTACTTACTGACAATGAGAGAGTCTAGGATGATGACAAGAGGATGTCCAATGACAATATTGGGTCCAAGGTGTTGAACAGTAAAGGCTTGGGGCCAATGTTGAAGGACAAGTTGAAGTTGAAGTCAGTATCAAAGACTTGGTCAGTGAAGGGTGGAAACGTGTGATAATTGATCTCTGAAGAAAAGAAACTATGGAAAGAAGATGTAGGGTTTAAGTAGTCTACAGAGGGTCCCAGGAGGCCTGCTCCGCAGGCCACCGGATTTCTAGCACCTTCCTATGCTTATCATTGCTCTGCTACAATACATTTGGCTCTTCCCTATGCACTGCATTACTATGCTCTGAGATCCATCGAGTCTGGTTGGAGGTCTGCATGCATTGCGGTGCAAGTACATGTGTTGCACCACAGTGCTTTGCTATGCATCAAGAGACGGTCGTAGGTTGTCGGTGCTTGTCTAAGGATATCACTGGTGAGCAAAGGTTATTGAATGATATCGGTGGTTGTCGGTTGGTGATGAAGTTACTCGTAGTTTGTAGGAGCTATGAGGCGTGGTTGGGTTGAAGGGCTTCAGGTGGATTGTTCAGAGATCATGGGACTTGGTGTTACAAGCTGGCTTACCAGGTCGTGACAGCTCCCTTTCCTACCTACCATACAGTCACTTCTAGTAGTTCTATTTGCTCCGTGTGCTGTGGTTCCTCCCGCCCTTCTCCTGTTGCTTTCATTTTCTTCTGCTGCAATATCCTCTCAGTTGTCCTGTCTACTTACATAGATTCGAGAAGAGGTTGAGTAGGCTGCTTCAAGGTCAACATGCATCCCTCTTTCCCCTTGCTTGCCTTCCCATGAGGGAGATGTTTCCGATTATCAATAGACCACATCTTACTTAGCATCTGTTGTCATAGATCATCTTACCACCAATAACTCACCAGATTGTAGGATTGTCTGCACATGAGCCAGCCATCTATACCTTATATGACCTGTGTGATTGGTGAGATGCAGAGTCCTTGATGGAAGATGCCTTCCAAGGCATGGGTTACATAGTAACTAACCCATTGTCACGCCTGCGGGTAGACTGCAGTAGCAAAGGACTGCCTTGGGAACTGCGGGGTTTAGTCTCTGGCTCGTGGACCTTGGTGACTGCCTTGGATACTGAGGGTTCGAGAGGTTGGGTTAGAACCAACTGAGTGACTTATCAAACGAGGGGAAGGGAATTGAAAAGATACATTGCTGAAGAAGAAAACTACAGCACTAGATAGGGTTTAAATACTAAAATCAGCCGTTTCCAAGAGGCTCGTGCAGACCTGCGGAATACGAGCGCTCTGAACCGTCCTGCACTGTCCTGCATGCATTGCCATGCATCCCACTGATTACCACTGATATCCTACAATGCCATATCTGTGTTTACCTACGTCCTACTATGATATCCTACATGATGCGCCGGAAGTCGGTGACTTTGTCGAAGGTGGTCGATGAGGGACTATGAGGAACTATGAGGAACTATGCGGAACATAGAAGAGCTGCGAGAACAAGAGACTCAGAGATTATGCCTTACAAGGGATCAGAACAGAGGAAAGAGAAACTAGAGAAGTACTTGGGGCTTATGCCTGTCAGGCATGAGAGCACAGGAAAGATAGCCTTGGGGTTGATGCCTGATAGGCTTGAGAGCAGAGGAAAAATAGACTTGGAGGTTATGCCTGATAGGCTTGAGAGCAGAGGAAGAGAGTGGAGGTCTGAACTTTTGATTATGACAAGTCATTATTTGATAGTGTCATTCATGACACCCATGTGTGGATTTTATCAATCGATTTGTCGGGCTAAGAGCTACTAGCAGCTGAGTGATTCTTGCATGTATTGCAGCAATGTAGCCCACTAATTGTTAGCTTCCTATTACGCCCCGATGTATACCAGCCACTCCATTAACTTTGGGAAAGAGCTTACAATTATTTGAGCTCCCTTCACATTTTGACGCCTGCAAGTCTTACAGAGTGGTGGAATACACGGCTTGCTTGTTGTCTTTTGAAGCCATGGTCTTGAGGATGTTACCCGCAGTGCTTGCAAACATCTCTTAGTCGTAGACCACCCCAGATGGGCAAAGGACGAACAAGTCATTTATCGAGATTTGATGTGAAGGTTGAAACCAGGAAAGTTAACCTGAGACATCCCGGCCACAGTAGGCTTTTTGGAAACCGAAATTGCCGCGGCAGTTGGAAACTCAAATCGAGTCGTCTAACTCAACTTACCTATTCATCCACGCCTTTGACAGTTTCGGGCCTCTTTCCTTATACAATCCCACATCTAGGGGCTTGATTGGTCTGTCTTCTGATAACGAGGAACGTGCCAAGCCGACTACGACTGAAGCATCATCAGATTCCATCGGACACTTCGCCTACAGGCACTCTCCTTCCACCCCTCTGATCCCATCCAGTGCAACGATGACCACACTCAAATCGTTTCAAGCGGAAATAGCCCAGATCTCTACAGAGAAGCAGAAGCTCGCACTGAAAGAAGCCAAGGAGGCGCATGCAGCTGCAGAGCTTGCTAGGCACCATGGAAAGATCATCAAGAAAGAGGTTGTGCCCGAGGATCTTGTCGAACAGGATTCAACAGAGGTTCCATTGACAGTAAATCATCTTTACCTTTTGACCTATACGCTGGCTGACCGTCCCAGGATCTTGTGCTTTCTGAAGGAGATGGTGATCTCCTCCGGAGTAAAATACATAAAGCCCTCGCCAAAGGGCATGGCGAGCTCCTACTTCCACTTGGCGCACATCCTTCTCCGATACATACCTACAATCCTCCAGAACCCCCAATCACTCCAATACCCAATGAAGGTACCCCACTCTCCGTTCAAAAGCTCAACCAGATCCTAGAGAGATTACGAACTATTTGCTCTTCACTCAATACCGAGCTAAATGAAATGTATAGAGTGGAGGGGACAGAAGGACCTTTTGGCGTTTGGTTAATCCGGAATAAACCTAAGGGAGTCGAGCAAATAATGGAAGTTCGAGTAGCGGTGGTGGGAAATGTTGATGCTGGAAAGTCCACGACACTAGGAGTGTTGACTAGGGGATCATTGGATGATGGGAGAGGTAAAGCTCGAGTGGCTCTATTCAGACATCCTCATGAGATCGAGACGGGGAGAACATCTAGTGTAGGAGGTGAGATCTTAGGGTTTTCACCAACGGGTGAACCGGTCATACCTTCTGCTCATGGTGTTGATGCTTTGGATCCACATGGACATGTAATGGCAGTGGCCAAAAGGGAGAAAATGGGCTGGGAGGAGATATGTAGTAGAGCAGCAAAGGTCATATCTTTCATCGATCTCGCAGGACATGAGAGGTGAGTGATCTTCATATTCCCTTTTTCCACTTGGATCATCATTGGTGAAGCGAAACAGAGCCGAAGCTAAAACGACTAGATATTTCAAGACTACCCTGTACGGTCTGAGTGGATGTGCGCCAGACTACGTCATGTTGATGGTCGGAGGAAATGCAGGGTTGATAGGAATGTCCAAAGTGCGTCTTGACTACATATGATCGTAACGTGATATGCTGATTTGAGTAGGAACACTTGGGAGTAGCACTTGCTCTCAACGTACCCATAGCAGTATGCGTGACTAAGGTAGGCTCTGTTAGAATTGAGTCTGACAAGAGCTGATGTGCAGATCGACATGACGCCTCCCAATATCCTGAAGCAGACCGTCGATATGTTGGTCAAAGTCCTCAGAAGTCCTGGGTGCAGGAGAATACCTATCTTCGTCAATACACCTCAACAAGCCGTGGACTGCGCTCGATTTTTGGGTAATCCTCTCGGCAGTTCCACTTTGAGGTGTGTGAAATGACATTGTTTTTCTTCTCGAACTCACATACAACTGGGAGCAGCCATTGGGGAGAGTAAAAGGCAAGCTAATCGGTTTGGGCACTGACAGTCAGATTATGTCCCATCTTCATGGTCTCAAACGTCACCGGTCACAACCTTCCTATGCTTCGTACATTCCTGAACGTTCTGCCTTCATCTCAGTCAGATGATAAATACGTCGTGGATGCGCCTTTCGAATTTGCTATCTCCGACGTCTTCTCCGTGCCATTCGTTGGTACCGTCGTAGTGAGTAACTCCTCTTTGTGCCGAATTATTGCTGATCTGCAGAGCGGGGTGATTACAGCGGGTACGGTACATACCAACGACGCCGTGATGCTTGGTCCGGACTCCGTCGGTCAATTTGTCCCCACGGCCGTGAAAACTATCCAGCGTAAACGAGCTTCCGTTGAGAGTGGGGAAGCCGGACAAAGTGTCTCGTAAGTTTCATTAGATCTGAAGATTCAGCTGACAGGTTAGTTTCGCATTGAAACGGATCAAACGTGGCCAAGTGAGAAAAGGCATGGTCCTGATCGGTCGTACTGAGACGCCTCCAAAGGGTGAATACAGTAGACGAGACAGTGATGCAATGACGAATCGTGCTGATGCTTCAGCGGTCAAGAAATTCGAAGGGATGGTGATGGTATTGCATCATGCCAGTACCATCCAACCTAAATATCAGGCAATGATGCATTGTGGGGCTATTCGAGTGAGTGGCTTGGATGTCACAATTCACATCAATCTAACAAAGGGCTCAGACTGACGTCCAGCAAACGGTCAAAATATTATCCCTCGACCATCCATCCGGTCTCATAAGAACAGGCGATAGATCAAAGGTCGTTTTCGAATTCATCAGTCATGCCGAGTTCATCAAAGAGGGTCAACTTATCCTGTTACGGGAAGCAAAGACGAAAGTGTTGGGAGTGGTGACGCGTATCTTGGGGTAAACCTGGGAGTTCCGACAAGTATCGGTGTTGTAGCTTGCATAGTAGGCATTGATGATCTCATCTGAATGTCGATTCGCCACGCGACGCGTTTTTGCCACTGGTCGTGATGGTGGTTGCGTCATAAACGTTCTTCTGATCTCTGAGTTTCTCCCCAACAAATTTTCCCACTTCTCTCCTTCCCCGTGGCTCGCACACTGTTGACTGTTTCACTCTGATCTTGGGATCATATCTGGGCCTCCGCACCCTCTGGTCTCTGGCCGTATCCCCGTGTGGCAAGCCCAAATCAGATCATCCGTCTTTGACACAGAGAAGCAGAATGTCAGGCTCTTCTCCACCCCTTAACAAACTTTCAGATTCACCTCGACCTCCGTTGTCAAGGTCGAATTCTTCCCTCAGTTCCTTGTTGAGCCGACCGACGATGGAGAGATACGGTGAAGAATGGACGGGTGCTCTCACACTCCTCGGTCAGTCGTTCATCGGATGCTTTCGTTCCTTCCTTGCAGCCATCCTCATTGACACATTCCACCATCTCCTCAAGGATTACCATCTGATCGATCGGATCGTCATGAGCTGCTGCTGACTGTCAGATGTGGTAGAAACTTTCTTTGGTGAGGTGATTTCTTTTTGATAGATGTAAGTGTCTCACTGAGCGAAGATTCCCGCTTGGATCTTTTCAACCGTCGTCTCAAGGCGCAAAGTGCTCGTTTGAGAACTCGGGCTGTCGAGCTCATACCGCGTGGACTGAGAACACCTAAAGGGGGTGGAATACTTCTGGCCGACGATGATGAAGATGAAGAAGATGAGGATCGACCGGACCGGGGATTGTTGCCCGGTGAGAAGTATAGGAAGGATGTGGAGAGGGAAGTGGAGCGGATAAAGGTAAAAGTGGGTTTTTTCTCCATTCTGGTATGGCTCACAAATTACCATGATTTGCTGATCTTACTCTCTACATCGTCCTCCCTCATAAGTTATCGTCTGAGATGCGAGTATTGACTTGTCATCTTCGCTCTCAAAGTGCCACGACAAGCCATCATATCCTCTCGTCAGCCTGAAGAACTGTGAAAATATCTGACGAACAGCTAGCTGCTAAAGTTACCCACTTATCCGGTACCTGGCGTTCAGCGCAGATAGTTCGAACCAGAGAGAAAGTCTGTTAGTCCTTCTCCTTCCACGGTTTTTACGGGTGGACAAAGCTCACTAGCAGCCTTCTTATTCGGCGTCCTCTCCCTCTGCTTCACCTGTTTGTGCTATGGCATGGCACCTCAATGGCTACCATTTGCCTATACTGCTCAGGCGGCTTTCTACTTACCGGTCCGATTCTGGACGTACAGAGCTAAGAAGTGGCATTACTTTCTCTTCGGTATGTCTGTCACACCTACAGCATTCATGACTGACACGGACTGTCTATGTTCACAAGAGCAGAGTGAGTGTCTCGGCTGATAGAAATCGGAAGACTAGGCTGACTGACAGTTTATGTTACTTTGTCAATGCTCTCGACTTACTGTGGATTTGGATCTTCCCTTCATCCACAGTCCTTTTCATCGCCTGTTATCTTCTCACCTTAGGTATATATCTTAATGTCTGTTGCGGACCAGAAAAGGCTGAGACTACAGGCCCACTAGCTAGTGCCATAATCACTTGGCGTAATTCCTTAGTTTTCCACTCTCTAGACAAAGTCACCTCTCTTTTCATTCATATGTACCCTCCTGTAGTCCTCACCATAATTCGGTCAGTGTGCCACCTTTCCTCCATCAGCAGCTTTACTGAAATCAAGACATAACTATGACAATGCGGAGGAACGATATCCCGGCTTGAGCGGCGTGGCGGATTACAGTTGGTGGTCCATGATTCTCCTCAGTGGAGTTCCTTGTGAGTCTATAGTCTGTTCATCTTCGAACTACCGAAGGATGTTGAGACTGATACGATAAGATGTGTTATGGCAAGCGTCATACTACAAGGTAAGATCCCCCAAACAAATGACCACAAACGGTGGATTCATGAAAACAGTTCATATCGGTGGACAGGAAAGCTAAGATCGCTTCGGGAGAAAGACAAAATTCCTTCCAATAGTGAGTTTCACATTTTCCACACGAGTCAAGGTGCTGAATGTCAGTTTGCTAAATGATAAACGAGGTCCCATAGGTAAAGCGCTTCAAGGTATCAGACCAGAACATCGAGAAGAATGGTTCATCTTTGGTCAACTGAGTAAGTACAGCCATCGACGCAACTCATCATGCGCTCTATTTTCCGTTTCTATACTTCCACCAAATCGTTATCGGCCGGCTAGTCCACGGGGAGTATGAGGGAACGAATGACTCACCGTATAGTCTATAGCGTGATTTTCATGGTACCCCCCGCAACACTTCTCATCCATAGCTCTCGGGCAAGTTCCTCATTCCTCATTCTCATATTCAGTGTTTCAGCATGGAACGGAGCGTCGTTCTACGTGGAGGTGTTTGGAAGAAAGTGAGTCCGATCGTGCCCTTCACCGACATCACATACCCCACCTTCGAATCTGTTATCGTCCACAACTGTAGTAGAAGTGTCACGGAGAGCGTGTATTGCAACGCAGAATGCTCTTGCTGACCAATAGATTCGAGAGAGAACTCGAAAGGTTACGGAAAGAAATGGAGCTCGCCTCAGCTTCTGGAACATCGATCGCTTCTTCCGCTCCTACACCTTCTGCGCCCAGTTCCCCACTCGTCGACCTACACGCCACTCCCAGTGGGCATAGCGTCGCGTCACAGAGCTCTCCATCAGGGTTAGACAGCTCTCCTCTGGTCTTACCTGGTGTTAGGGAGGCCGCGACGGATATGGAAGTTCCCGAGTTGGTTTTGGACAAAGCGGAAGATCAGATAATTGCAGAACGAAAGAAAACTGTGTAAACTGTTGATGACTGTTATTTATTTTTATAATGTGTACATCTAAACCTGATGAGACATGTGTATGGATATACGGATAGCATACTGAGTAATTGGGCAATTATGACTATTCTTGTTATTCGAAATCTCACAAGCATAAGTCATTGTCCTGACATTTGACCAAGTAGACTATTGATCCGGCATGATTTCCCCCGGTTCCGAAATAGGACTCTCTTCCACTGAATTTTGTTCTTCCTCCGCATCTCTTCGTTTCCCACTGACGGATGAATGTCTGACATCCAAAGTAGGAGAGTTGGAACTAGACTCGGATGTAGTGTGCTTGATCTCATCTTCAATCGGTTTGACTTGTTCGTGGGGAACTTCAGAGACAAGGTGACTTTTGGGACTGGTGCTCCCGCCGCTATTCTCGGTCATATGTGATCCACTGGGATTCCTTTGACCTCGATTTGTGTCATTGGGAGGTCGGACGTTACCACATCGATCTTTACCATAACTGATGGTGAGATTCGTGTAGTCTGAATGACGTTTGATCCCTTGAACGGCTTTTATAGCTGCTGCAATTGACGAGCTGGTGGTCAATACTTTTTCTACAGATTCCCTCCAGGTTTTCCCCATTGAGACGTTGTGGTGTCCAGTGGGGACGAGGTGCAGAAGGAGTGCTAGGAAGGAAGGAAGGAGGATATGATCAGAATACCGAATAAACGTACAAATTGACAAAAGCACAATGTTTTTCTGGGAGATAATTGATTTGTTCAATATCTCCAAACCCCTCGAAATCCGCGGTGAGCTTCTCCTTGTGATATATATCCATGTCGGGTATCTTCCCGATATAAACGTTCCTACATGCTCCCATTTCTATACCCCTGGCCACATCATCCGACATCGCATCCGACATTTTCGCCCATCCGACAGTTACCAAGCGACCTCGTATATTAAGTTGATTGCTCCGACCATAATTGTAGAACATCTGTGCGGCCTCTGGTTCGACAAAAGTGACAAAAGCGATATTCTTTTCCCGAACGAATCGGATTTGCTGGAGGATACCAGCTCGGATATTGTTACAAACATCTTCGTACGTCGTCTCTGGGTCTATCCGACCCAAGAATACTGTCCGTATCCCATGTCCTTCGAAAGAGTCTCGTGGATAATTCGGATAAGATCTAGGTTGTGACATGAATCCAGGACTTGCGAGATCGGAGAAGAGAGGACTGTTGAATATGGTCGGAGTGAATTCACGACTGATAGGTTGGATAGGAGAGAAAGGCATGAAGGGCGAAGCGGGTACACCACCGAGATGATGTGTGATGAGTGTCTGGACGGCCGATTGTTGGGCTTGATGAACTGCTGCTTGTTGAGCTTTGGGAACGTATGCGCACCGATCCTGTCTCTGTCAGTTCAGACTGAATGCTGACAACACCGCAATCACCTTTCCAAAGTTGACACTTTGACCTTCCCACCCGGGCTTTTTCGGGAGATCATTGACGACCTGATCATGTCAGCTAGAATCGTTAGCATCATTAAAGCTTACCTTGATCGCAATGGCGATACTGAGGAAATGGATGAAGGCGCAGTTCTTGTCCCGCACGACTTTGACCTGATCGATAGGTCCAAACTCTTTGCTGAAGTAATCTCGGAGCGTCTCTTCATTCTCCTTCTCGGACAGCCGGCCAATGTAGACGTTTCTGGTAGCTTGATGATCCCTGACCGCCGCGGCGATATTGGGAGGAAGATGTGATTGCTGACCCCAACCGATTCGAAGCGCTTGTCCATGCAGTGCGAGCTTCTTGACTTGAGCGTCGGCGTGAAATGCGGCGGCAGTGGCACCTTGAAGGAACGATATGAAGACGCAAGACTTGTCTTTGACCAGGTGAACACGTTCGATAGGCCCAAATCGAACCAGATTCAGCAGCTCGTCAACAGAAGCCTCTGTAGGGTCAGAATTGTCTCATCAATGAGGACACCATAGAGACTCACCGGGAGGAAGACTGCCCACGTAGACGGTACGACCTGTAGTGTTTCCGGACAAAGCAGCATTGGCAGCAGCCGCTGCTGCGGCAGGTCCATAATTACCCGTCATCTCTCTCCGATCAAGTAATGGGGTAAGCATTTGTTGCACAGGAGAGGCCTTGAACCGTCAGCTTCAACCCATATCTACCCTTGTGTACACTCCATCCGGGCTCTTGTCTAGGTCTCTGCCTTATTTATCGGGTTTCTTCATTCTGCGTACATGTGAGTGTAAGGGAACATGGCTCACCATCATTTGTGGAGTGTAAGCAAAAGGAGTCATCGGCGCAAACCCTGGTGTCATGGCCGTAAAAGGTGTGTTTGGCATGACAGCCGATTGTCCTAGGGGAGGGGTTTGCATAGCACCAAAATTACTGCCTCCTATTCCCCCAAATCCAGCCAGAGGGTTGATAGCAGAAGGTAGAGACGTAGCCGACATGTTCGAATTGCTCAAGGAAGGCTGTTGAGAGTAATCGATGTTGGGACCCGCATGGTTATTCCCAAACGCCGAAGGTATACCGATACCAAGCCCTTGATCGTTCGCTTGTGCGATAGGGGTATCTCTTGCTTCGAGCCGACGAGATGGAGGATTACTGGGTGTCGAAACGGAACGGACAGATGAATTAATAAGAGTTGGAGATGGGTCTAACTTGGGAAGAGGAGCATTAAGAGTGCTATGAGGAGAAAATGAAGAGTCCAAGCTCTGCTGAGTATCATCAGCGCGATCTTAATGAATGTGATAAATGTTCACACTATCCTTCAAGGTCATCCGCTCATAATTCATAAGGGCGAACACGCAAAGGCGGACCACATGATGGATATGGAGTATGGTTGCAGAAAGACATGGGATAGAACAAGCATGAGGAAGGGAGAATTGAACCCACCTTGATCGGATTCTCCGGAACATGGGTCATGACACCGGGACTGTAATTCGGAAAGAACTGATTGAAAGGCGATGCGAACGGTTGTCTAAAGTTTCCAGTACGATTAGCCGGTGTGGATTGAACTCCATCGTGTATCTCGTGCGATCCTGTCATACCTGTTGAAGGGGTGGCCAGACTGGTCGAAGCTAACAATGTACTCGGGGGCGAGACAGGTGGCATAGGTGCGATAGACTGAGCTAGGGCCATCTTTCAAACTCGCTGGTGAGTGCTTGAAATCGTTGCGAACGATAACGAAGGATAGAACAAGTATGAACACCTTATGACTGAGGACAGAACGGTACGAAGGCAATCTAGGAAATTGGAAGGTGGCGATGGCGGTGATTATATGAGATGAGCAGGGGAGGAAAACACTCCTTTTGCGGAATGTGAAGATCGGGTGAGGTCGTAAAGTCAGACAAAGTGGGTAAAGAGTATGTTTGGGAAAGGAGAGATGAAGCTATAAGGAGAGTGTTTATACGATGACGAGGATTTGAGTAGGAGGAGGAATCGAATTTGAGGGCGGGAGGATGATCTGTGAAAGACGATCAGCATACATCTTTCTCCCTCTTCGGAATTGATTTTGGGATCGGTGTCACACTCACAGGTCGATTGCCAGTCTAGCAAAAGCAAAGCTGGGTTGTAACCTAGCTACCCAAACTGGAAACAGAACAGATGAGGTCAGAACAAATAGGCAGAGTACGAAATGTAGAGCCGAAAGAGGAGGGATGACATGAGAAAGCACAGAGAGTGGTCAGTGGTCAGTTGGCAATGGCGGGTGGTGGTGATGCGTCCAAGCGAGGAAACGCGTCCGTCGTGCCTGGCCATTCGCGCAGTCCAGCCATGCCAGCCATGTCTTGCCACTACTGCAACATTCCCTCATACCGTACAAATATGGTCCCATGATTCCAGGGGCTAGGGGTCAAGTCTTTCGACGACCCAGCATGCAGCATGCAGCACCACTCTCGTATGGTCATAGAATACATGCCAGCTACCTAAACGGATGCAAGGATCTCGGGCTCGACAAAGTCACCAGTGCTCTTGATAACAGTGGCACCTGTGGCGCTCTGTTCGCCATCAGCTCATATCGTTCTCTGAGATGCGTTCAACTCACATCCATAGCCTCGCCATGTTGCTCGAGAAGTTTTGACATGTCCATCTTTGGAACTCTGATGATTTTGGCCTTGCGAATGTAAACGTTGTGCAGGGGGAAGATGTTCTAGAATACATCAGTTTCGGCGCTCATTCAGTTTTAGAGACTCGACGCACTCTGCTAGCCTTCTCAATTTCTCTGCCTATAGACTCTGGCACAAACTTCTGAACCAGCTCCTTCAAATCACCACCCTCAGCCTCACGACGCATGATCTCGACCATCTTAGCACGAATTTCACGGATCTGAGAAGATTGAGCGTAAGTGGTCTTCTTGACCTGGTTGATGGCACGTTTGGTAAAGCCAATGGAGAAGAGTCGGAGAACGTATCCATCGGTGGTACGGACATCGACGGAGGCCTCTATGAGGGTTTGCCATTTACGGACGATGGAGCGGAGTTTGTCGGTGGTAAAGTCCATACCGAAAAACGACGTCAAGCAGTTCTTGCCCTGTTCTTCGTCAGCAATTGAAGATTTATTGCACGAAATGTGACCACTCACTGAAACATCCTCAATACGGAGCTTGATCTTTCGGAAAGATTGCTCCTGGTCGTTGTTGAGATCGGCGAGGGAGAGTTCAATCACACGACCTTTCAAGGAGTCATTGGCGTTTTCTGGTCATGTAAGTATGCGCAACCTTCCCCTCCTTCCACCACGCCCTCTACATACTTTCTGAGGCATTCTTTGAAGATGTGTTATAGGGTCAGCGGAAGAATTGAAGAACTCACTAAGACCCTGTGACCTGTTGACAAGGGTCTTTCCCACATTTCGAACCTCAAAGAAAGAAGGTGCTTTGATGTCATACCATTCTGATGTCCAGAGCCAAGGAGGCAGTACACAAGACCAGCATTCCACGACGTGTTCAGTTCGTAGACAGTAGAGGGGAAGAAAAGGCGAAGTTTGTGAGTCGATGAGGAGCAAAGTGATTGAAAGATAGGGATAATGTCAGCGACACTCAAGCATCAACGCAAAGACCAACCTTTACGTGAGAATGGGTCCACAACCTTCTTCTTGATACCTTTCTTGCCCTTACTGAGACGCTTATTCTTACCGACAGCCCTTCTACATCAGCTTTGGATCGTGTCTAGTGGAAGTAGGCTCACATTTTGTTGATGCAGTAAGAGGCAACACCTCAGCGTGAAGTCGAGGTTGGGGAGGAGGGGCGGAATCAAAATCGGAGTTAAGAAGAAAGGGGGCAAGTGGCAGCTTAACTCCGAAGCAATTCTTATCTCCGATTCCCTCTCACAGTCCCGTTTGACCGTTTGCTCAGTCATTGCATGCCAGAATCCAGTGCCTAGCTAATGGCACTTCGGAGGAAATAAAGCTGAGATGCATTTGTCGCAGAGCAGTCAGAGCACCCGTTGCATTCCGTATTTTTCAGACCTGCATGTTGGCGATTTCCTACAAGATGATAGTGTACGCCTCATTGACCAGTCTTCCAAATTTTATGAACCTAGATACTCAACTTTCGGATTTTCTTCGATCACCAGACCTCCATGACCCAATCACTTCCCAAGACTTCTCACTGCAAAAGATCCTCCAAAGCCTTGTTCTCGTTCGCTTCTTCCTTCTTGCCAGGACTTGAGGCAGTGATTGATCCAGTAGCGGAGACCTGGGTCGGCACAGGACCACGAGAATTGGATGGATTGCTAGCGCTTTGCCGGAGACGTTCTGGAGAGGCGAGACTGGGTGTGTGAATGGCGCTGACATCGGCGGACGAGCTGAGATTGGGGGATGCGAAAGAGAGGAGGTTCCCTTCAGAGTCATATTGATTGATACGCATCTCGAGTCGTTTTCCAACAGGTGTATGACGCATGGACGGCAAGACGGGCATGATCAGACCTAACAGCTGCAAGTCAATCGGTATAAGTCATCTCTTAGGTTGGACACTCACGCGAAGTCTTTGTGCACGATCGGCCGCTTGCAATGCAGTCTGGTGGGTCAGTAAGTCAAGTTTGAGAGGAGAAGACGACACACTTGTACAGCAAAATTCCCAAAAGCATCTCTCAACAAGGAGGGGATCTGATTTGTTCCGTCAGGTTTGGGACCGATGATTTCGTCTATAATGGCAGTGCGGTCGTTTTCGTCTGCATGATTGAGGGCTTTCTCTACTACATTGGAAGCGAACTTGTGTCGTGACACTGACATCAGCTTCGACCGGTAAGCTATGTTCGTCACTCACTCTCTTGAATCTGTGGCAACAACTTGTCAATGACTTTATGGCGATCTTCAGGGATACCCTTGTCTATGATGCTCTGCACAACGTAATCTAGAGGTGAGCTTCCACATTACATTCAACGGAACATTTCACTCACTTCCGAACTGATCCATTGTAAATTTGACAGTATGAAGGTGCATCTCATCAATGAGAGCACGCGTTCTTTCCACAGGCAGGTTCTCAAAAGTCTTCTGCAATACGCGACAGCCGTATGGGTGAGTTCCGAGTTCCAGCACATGACCGACGAAGGCTTTGGTCACAAAATCGGGAGGATCAAGAGTAATCAGTCGCTCAATCGTCAGTCGTAAGCTCTTCTGAAGCAATGGTTCCGACTTACTGAATTACATGGTTTGCGTTGCTTGACTTGACACATTCCAGAGTATGCGGACGTAACTCCTCCACCAATACATCGCGTTGCTCTGTAAGAACATACTCCAAAGCTTTCTGCACAACCTGATGATCAGATCGCGTTGACAGACACTACGGTCACTCACCCGACAACCATACATCTGCATCGACAGCTGCAAGACATGCCCTTCCATCTTCTTGGCGAGTCCAGCTTTTTCTGTTTGATCACACACTTCGAAGAGTTTCTGAATAACGTAATTTCCGAAGACATCAGTCATGAGTTGATACACATTCGGCTCCAATTCCTCTAGGATTTGTCGACGCTCAGCTTCCGTCGCGTTCTCCAATTTCTGTTGAATAAATCTCGAACCGTGTTGATCACCACAAAACTCGGCGAGCTGGCCTTTGATTTCCTGTACAGTCAGCTTGCCAGAAAGGCAGGTACACAAATGACTTACGTGTAACTCCCATCTTCTCGTGATTTTCGTCAACCTATAGTCTTCGAGGAGGGCGTTACGGGGTTCAAGATCGCGACGTGCTTGAGGTCCACGGGCCTGAGGATGAGACAAGGGCGAGTATGGGGTGTGCATATATGTGCCAGGGGGTATAAATTGACCTTGAGGAGTCATCGGCGCCATCGGAGCATAGGCAGAAGTCTGAGGGGTTGCGAGACCGTAAGGCCCGTGCGTCGGCGAAGTGACAAAATCGTGACCGAAATTTTGCAACGGTTGGCCCAAGCGATTGACCTGCAAAGGTGCGCTGTAGGACGGAATCTGCGATGTCAGCTTTGCACAAACGCATAGAGACTTACAGTCGTCTCCCGTTTTCTCTCCGCCTGATATCCTTGGTTCCACATTGCACCCTGTCGCTGATCCTGATAAGGATAATACGCTCCTCCCTGGTTTTGCGATGTCTGCTGTGGTATCGGGGCTTGTTGGTGGGGGGGACGGTACACGTTGGATTTGGGAGTTTGAAGCTGTCGATTGGGAGTATGATACGCTTGTTGATTCTGCGACGGGGCGGGCTGACGTTCGGTTTGCTGATGATAACTTTCGTACCCCTCATATGACATGGGGGCTGGTATTTCGGAAGGAACGCCACTGTAGGGATATGTCGCAGCTTGATTGTTGGTCGCAGAAGAAAACCCAGAGTTATCATACACGGGTCCAGTGGGGTAATAGCCGTATTGGGAAGCATCGGGACCGTAAGGATTGAACGCCTGGGCACGTGGTGTGGTCGAGTAAGCGTTGGACAAACCAGGATTGTTGTTATAATGTTGTTGATCATCGATGGAGATCGTTCCCAGACGAGATGTGAGGTCGTCTGTCACGTCACCTCCAACAGGGTGGGAGTGAGGCGACGACATGTTCGGCGTCGTTTTGGGCGTGTCTGGAAGGACCGGATCGACTGGAGACACCAAAATGACACTTGTTGATGGCTGACGAAAGACGAGCGAGAGAGCGAGCGTATCTACTGGGTATATCCAAGGATAAGGGAAAGGGGGACAAGTCGGATCGAGGTCGACAGGGCGGATATCGGGTTGACGGACAGTTTTGAGACTGACGGCGACAAAAGCAATATCAGCCAAGCGGAACAGCAAGGACAAGGTGAAAAACGACAGCAGATGAGTGAGATCGAAGGGTGTTGCACAAGAACGGGGTTGGCTTCTTATGCACTACAACCGAGAGGCGAAATCTTGAAGAAGAGGCACAGTTGACGGAAATGTTCAAAGACCGAGAAGGCACACCCAAACAAGGGATTAATGATGGAGCAAGATAGAGAAGAGAAGAAAAGAACAAGATATGGGGGGAGAGATAGGGGCCGAGTGTGTACGACAGAGAGAGAGAGAGATGGTGGGTGGGTGGGAGGAGACTGAGAACAGGGAAGACGTGTACGATAGAGAGCACGCAGCCCCTCTGACTATAGACGACAAGACCAGGATCCTAGCTAGGAGATTGAGGTAGGAAGAAGCTCGCCACACGAGAGAAAACTCGAGTTTCGACACGTCAGACGGCAAAGGAAGGGGAAAGGCGGCAGGGCAGGACAGGCGAGGTTCAAAGGACAGGCAAAGTAGAAAAGCGACGGCCGGGACATGGGAGAGCGGGGCCGAGAGAGAGTACGAGTCCGAGGTCCGAGCGCGGTGAAAGTCTAGGGTTTGACGATGAGAAAAACACGAGGCTAAGCACGGTCAAAGGACTGGACGCCGATGAAGCTAAGCTCGGAATGGTAACTGTATAGATCGAGAGATCAGTGCGGAGGACGGATCAAAGGAGGTGGACGTGGGGGCAGTTGCCGAAGTCAAGCGTGAGACCAGAGGGCAGAGGGGAATGAGCTCGTCACTGGCAAGAGAAAGATGGGATCGATTGGGGATTAGCTGGATTTGACACCGAGCCATTCAAACGATCGCAGCCGAGATGGAGGCTTTGATCCCAAGAAGGGTACTGGAATGAAAAGAGCATGTGGGGTTCTCGAATAGAGTAAACAGATACTCTTGCCTCTTTCATATGTGACAACCCTCTTTTCTTTCGAATCGAACCCAATCTGCGCCCTCCGTAGTGTCCTTTTCATATCATCATCAAACCCTAAACCCTTGCCCCACTAGAGTGGGGTGGGAGACGACTGACGACGCTCGATGAGAGTGTGGCAGGACAAGCAGTTCGGGACAATCGGGAGAAAGATGACGACAGATTGTTTCCCATTAAAGGGGATGAAGAGAAGAAAGAAGGAAAAGGGACATGAGAGTGAACGAGTTCGGATTATGGTAAGGGTATAGGGGATGAATTAAGACTTTTCTCAACCTTTCAAGGTTGGTGTGACCGCTCATGGTTCTGATACCCAATGGTCTAACTAGTTCTGAGATCGAAGGACACGACGCCGTCAATCGGGAAGACGAGAAAGGAGGATTCGAAAATACTCACCTGTTCAACTCGAGTTCAAGTTCCGTTCCTCCTTCGAGGTCTTCCATTGGCGCTGATGTCATCTGCTTCTACTTCGACCACTCCTTGGATGACGGAGTACGACGATGGGGCGAAGCGATACTTTGGAGGTAGTGTGAGAAGAAGCGGATATGGATAATCTTGCGCTGGGTGTTCTATTGATGGAAAGGATGTGTGGTTGGCGTGCGTATGAAGTGATGTTTCTTTTTTTGATTCTTCTAATGCACCGTGTCTCGTGATACTGATGTCGTCAATTGCTATGTTGATTGTTGAAAGTTGATGCTTTTACTGATTCTTTTCACAAGGATATTCACAAATCTTCACAAGTTGGGTGTTAAAACGGGGAGAGAGAGGTGGTCCTGAGGTCAGAGGTTAAATGTCAACGATGATGATCGAGAAACGGTGTTGCGGTGTTTTAAATGAAACATCAGGCTGCCTTTGCCTTTCTTCTCTTCGATTCATGGCCATCATAGAAGCCTCCGATGCTCCGCGGTCCGAGCTTCGCATTCTTCAGCGTACCACGGAAAAAGGCTAGAAGTGAATAAGATGTGTGTCAGGGATAAGCGTTCCTGCCATCAAACTGTAAGCTCTTTCTTTCCGAGCTTCTAGTAATATGTCAAACCATTGGAAGTCACTCACTATGAGTTGGTCTCACTCTGGATCTCCAAGATAGACGAAGCGAGTGACTGCTGATGATCCTCGTCAGAAGGAAAAACTAGCTTCGAAGGATAGAGAAAGAGAAGGAGTTCCGTGTCACGATAAGACGTTTCAATTAGCTTGTAGCATGATATCATACTTGCCAATATGACTCCTCCTCTTTTCCGCGGCTTCTCCTACCCTGATATCCGAAGGAGGGATGCAGGCGGACGAAGAGAGCAGGGGAAAGAAGCAGAAGAGGAGAGAAGACGCCCGGGCCTCCCATCATCGGATGCTTTGCTATGTGGCGAGTGGGTTGTATCTCGGTCCATCTTGTTTTTGCATTAGCATCCCACTCAAAGTGGGACTCCTCCGGCAGGCGATAAGTCGACATTGCAAGTAGGATGAGTCAAGAAAGAGAAGAGAAAGAATGAGAGGGATGATCGGGGCCGGAAGAGATTTTGGTGTTTCCCGTCCGAAGGGCATTCATGTGATCGAATGAGGTAAGTTGAGGCTCATGGGCGGTCACTCATCCACTTCATGCGGCTGAGGTAAGAGAATTGCTGGTGTTTCAATGCCCTCAATGAATCGACGGCATTTAAACAACTAGCAGAGCTTTGAACACGTAGATCATCGGGTGGATGGTGAGTCGTTTCACTATCCCCAACTTCTTTCATCATTCCCCCTTAGCCAATAAGCTCACTTTCCCCTTCCCATCTTAAATGGGGCGGCTAGAAGTCCCTCGCCGTCGTCGAGATCGTCGACCCACCTTGCTTGTAGCCAAAAATATTGCCTAGTACCGGGTCCGTCAAGGAGGAGCGAACATAAGGACGCTCTCAGATGGAAACAATCGACGTTTGAGACGGATTCTCTGACATGCAGATGAGTACCACACTCTCATTTTGTCTCCCCCTGTCATTGCGTCATCTGAACATTCGGCCTGGTCATCGCAGAAGGATTCCTCGACCTTTTATTGGAATAGATCAATACACATCCATACGAGATCTACAACAACCCATCGCACGGGCCCCTTCCCAAGGCCGCCGATCTACGGACCATAAATGGAAAGCTCCTTCATTTCTTCTAGTACGGCCTCCACCTGTCCATCCAACGCGCCATTCGCATAATCGTCCCGAATATTCTCGCTGAAATATCTGTCAAAAATTAGCCAGCGGTCAACATAATAAGTCATGACTTGCCTCTGCACGCCTGCTAATTTATCATATCCCTCTTGGGCGAATCGAAGTTGACAGCGGACCATGGCTTCGAAGGAAGGATCGAGATAAGCTAGAATATTAGTTTGGCCGCGATCTCCACCGCCTCATCCTTTTTGACCTCGAAAGCTAAGAACAGGACAGAAACCAGGGAACTTGTGAGAAAGAGGGGAGGGAGAGGGAGGAGACGCACGTATCCGTAGATCGAGCAACATGGGAAGCTCAGATATCAATTGATCGTTGAGGAGGTTGAAGATGTCACGAGCTTCGTCATGCTCCGCCTGGACCTTTGGTAATTTGGTAGGATCGTCTGAAGGCTTTTCTATCATCTTTTTCATTTTCGATCTGGCCGCATCATAGTCTGTCATCTGATTCTCAGCAGAATGAATGTCTCTGACTGAAAATGAGCCAACCTTATGATTACGCTTGACAATCGCTGCATTGATAGCTGTGTAATATGAATTGAGCTTGCCCACTGGCTCAAGCACGGTTGCTCTGAATGGGGCGTCCTTTCCATCAGCAGCATGACCAATCCTGACGACTTGATGAACTTACGAGTTCTCGACCGACACCAGCATCAAGTTCGTCCACTGCAGACTTGTAAGCATGCCCCGCCATAGCTCCCTATAATCCGTGAGCTAGATCCAGTGAACGCCGCTAGATGACTGACGTCGCTGGTCCTGTCGGCGGTGTAGAATAAGGCAACCGTTTCGGCTATACGAGTCTGTGATCCAGCCATAGCTACTTGTCAGATTCTCTCCCTGTACTTAGTAGCGCATTTTACACACCTCGCATTGCGTCCAAATAGGTTTTGGCTTCCTTCTGTAGATTATTGGTTTCTTTCTCCATCCTTCCACATCAGCAAACCCCAAGTTGAATAAGAACATTACCTCACTGTTTGAACCGTCTTTCCTCTTCTGCAAATTCGCTATCATTGGTCCGCTCAATTTGGCCCGTTTTCTGCATCAGGGTAGTGCTCGCCCTGGTGGCGGCTTTCTTGAACCTACATTGGGGTCAGCTGCCGTGAGAGATGACGTCTGCGTATGGATAGAGAAAGAAATAAGACATACCCTCCCCTGTGACATGATCAGCTTGCCTCAATGAGTATCGAAATCATCAACTTACCAGGACATTGTGTTGTGATGATAATCGTAGTTTACCAAGTTGAGAGTGTGACTGTGGCGAGAGAGGAAGAAGTAAGTGGGGAAGTTAAAGTAGGAGGCGATGGAGGACGAGCTGCGCTGTCACTCTAGCGGCGATCGCCGCGCTCTATCCTTCCCCATCTTTAAGAACCCGTCTGCAGTTCAACTTCTTACCCCCTTCAATCTGCATATTACAATGTCGCGGCATCGTTTTGTACGTGGCCTTGATCTGGATGGTAAGTTTGAAACAGACTGATTTGAAAACATCGATGGCTGACGTTGTAGAGGAGCGAGACGTTGCTGAGAGAGATGATACGGACGATGGCATGACCCCGGAACAGCAAGGTCAGTCTGTCTCGCCACGCAGATCGCGTACTGAACAGGGATAGAGCAGATGGCAACTTCGATGCCAATAGCGAAGGCTTTTCTGAAAGATATAAGGCCTCCAATATCGGACGACGCGATCGCACAGTCGCTCTGGCATTACTGGTTTGATGTGGACAAGGCCGTCACTTGGCTCAGAAAGGATTGGGAGAAGAAAGGTCGGTCTCTGCTCTTTCTCCTTCATTCTCACTCAATATGTTCTACCCCTCTCAGATCAGACTGAGGCCTCATGATGGTATATTGGTGATTCTATGGTTCGAGGTCTACATCTCCTTCACTGCAACAAGGACGAGCTGAGCCTGGGTTCCAGGCCAGCCGATACCGATCGAATTGCTCCCTTGTCCTGGTGGACCTCGCCAAAGGCCTCATCGACCCTCCCATTCTGTCACCACCAGTGCTGCACCCGATTCCGCTATGAAAAACCTTTCTATCAATACCACATCATCCCAATCATCCTCTTCGACTCACGAAACCGAAGTAACACCCCCTGCACAAGAGTCAAGCAAGCCAATGTCGAAACTCGCTTTACTGGCCCAGAAGCGTAGAGAAACAGCTCAAACGTCGTCTTCCCCTTCTTTCCAGTCTGCTCCAGCAGTCAATCAGCCCCTGACTTCTCGTCCAGAAGCACCATCCCCCAAACCTCTGTCCAAATTGGCCCAGAAGATGGCAGCCGCTCGTGCATCGAAAACCCAGCCGGGGACTCCAGCTTCCGATACCACCGAACATCGGTCTGCGGGGATTGTCTCGACCATGATGAGAGACGTAGATCATGCAAGCCATGACGAGCTGTATCCAGCTCCTGGCTCCACCTCAAACCCCATCATGGCTCCCTCCGCGTTTTTCAACATCCTTACGAAGTCTACACCGGCATCTGCACCATTTCCTCAATTCACTTACCACAACCATATACCCACCGTATTCGACGAAGACGATCTCATCAGACGTATCCACGCCGCTTTCTCAGACGCCGAGAGCCCAGACGACATTGTTCTACGCGCGCGTCAGGGCCGAGCTGGGACAGCGGCAGCGGACACGACTATCAAAACTCCCATACGAGAACCACCCGAGAAGCCTGTACCGAAGGGCAAGCGGAGAAAGCCATAGTGTCATGCACATCTCTGCTACCTGTTGTCTCGCAGGTTTTGACATTCTCATGTTCTCGACGCTGACTACTCATAGTTGCCAAAGCCTCTTCACCTGCCACACCTTCTACACCTAAGTCCGTCTCACAGCCTGGCAAACCTCGAAGCCAACCCGGGAGTTTGATCAAATCCGCGACTCAACCAGGAACACCACGCAGTGTTCCTAAGCCAAAAGCATCCAGTTCAGGTAATCGGACACCTACCACTCCGGGCCCGAGTGGATTATCCACCGCGCGACAAGATCTGGAAGGTTTGCACTTAGGTGAGAACGCAGATCAAGCAGACCTCGACAGGGAGAGGGAAAAGTTCAAGGAGAAAACTGTGGTCAGCGTGAAGCGAGAGGATCTCATTGCCAAGGTCAAAAGGGAAGAAGCGGAATCCGGGAAGCAAAATATGAGTTTGATCGTGGTCGGTGAGTGCATAGCTAGTGAACTGGTCTGAAACAAGCTTACAGGGTAGGACATGTTGACGCTGGGAAATCGACTCTGATGGGTCGGTTATTGTATGACATAGGCGAATTATCCGAAAAGGAGAAGACTGCCAATGAGAGAGGTAGCAAGCGTGTAGGCAAAAGTAGTTTTGCTTTTGCCTGGGGCTTGGATGCTTTGGGTGATGAAAGAGATCGGTGCGTCCTTCACCGTCTTCTGGATGGTCGTGCTCATGTCGTTAGAGGGGTCACCATCGACATTGCTACCACTCACTTTTCGACTCCGCATCGCAATATCACCCTTCTTGACGCACCTGGGCATCGTGACTTCATTCCGGCCATGATCTCCGGAGCCGCGCAAGCTGATGTGGCCTTGTTGGTTGTTGACGGCTCCCCCGGGGAGTTCGAAGCTGGTTTTGAGCGCGGCGGGCAGACCAGAGAACACGCTTGGTTAGTTCGAAGTTTGGGAGTCAAAGAAATAGTGGTCGGCGTCAATAAGATGGACTTGGTACGTGATGCCAAATCAAATCAAGATCTAGCACACTTATCTGTCTAGGTGGACTGGTCACAGGATCGGTATGACGAGATCGTCGATTCTTTGAAACCCTTCTTGGTATCTGCTGGCTTTACCGCCAGCAAGACTGTTTTCCTCCCTTTAGCCGCTATGGAGGGTACGAATGTCCTGGTCAACGAGGATCCGCTATTGAAAGCATGGTATGATGGTCCGACTTTGATCGATACATTGGGTGAGTACCTAGATTGCCCCCCTGCTATCATCGCGTTGCTCATTTGCAGACAAGGCCGAAGTGCCCGCACGACCCTACGAATCACCTCTTCGAATCCCCGTATCAAACGTCTTCAAAGGTCAAACCGCTATCGCTTCTGGCGTGGCAGTCTCAGGTCGATTATGTTCTGGTGTGGTTCAGGTAGGAGATCGTCTTCGCGCGATCCCTGGAGATGAGGTAGGTAGTGTTAGAAGTAAGTGTTTGTCCGTCGTCACCCGTCCGAGCTGACGCTTCAGCTATCGAGGTGGATGACGAGTCTGCTCCATATGCCACCGCGGGTCAAAATGTCACTTTGTATCTAGCGGGTATCGATCCGATACATTTAGCTATCGGAACCGTCCTCTGTCCTCCTTCCCAACCTGTGTCCTTGGTATCGAAGTTCACAGCGCAAATACTGGTATTCGATCTTCAGTCACCCATAATCTCCGGAACACCGGTATGTAACATCTCTCTTCATTTTCATGATCAGACTTGACGTACAGGTCGAGTTATTCCATCATTCTGTCAACCTGCCCGCCACCATCTCGAAGCTGATCTCAATCAGCGAAAAGGGACAAGTCACAAGAAAGAACCCTAGGTCAGTTGATGCATGCCTGAGGAAGCGTACCAGCTGACAAGTCAGAGTGCTACAGAAAGGCACGACAGCTACTGTTGAGTTGACATTCCGACCGACTGGCGGTAGTTCAAAAGTACCAACTTTGGCTCTGGAGACAGCGGCGGAGAATAAGGAGATGGGAAGGGTGTTGATCAGACGTGGAGGTGAGACTATAGCCGCTGGTGTGGTGATGGAGATCCTGGCTTGACGTTCTTAAAGTACGCCTCAATCTTGTAGCTGCTTGGTTTGCATTGCATTTTGCCGCTATTCGCGATGTGTTTCAATGCTCGTTGATCATTGTGACACATCACTGGCGATACGATCCATAAAGTGTGTGACGGATCGGATTTGGTTCCGCTTTGCGATTTCGAAAAAGTTGCTCCGTCTCCTGATCTCACCACGAAAAACCGACAATTACTTCGTCAGTATCAGTGATCAGTGAAGCAAGGGGGAGCAAGGTTAGATCTAAGGTATCAAGAGTGGTCAGCCATTCATCATGGTGATGCGGAAGATTGCCAGTCGGGGGCAGTTCAACCCCCATCGAGCTCTACCGCGTATGGTGAGTGGTTCTGAGTTCTCTCTTCCATGCCTCTATACTTTCCTCCTAACCCGTCCATTTTCTCACTGGGAGTAATACATATCAGTACCACCTCACCATCTACTCAAAGTGCTTTTATTTCATGAAATAGTCGAATATCTTTAAATAATCAATCTTCTCCAAGTCTCCTCCACTAACCCCAGTCATGGTCCCTTTCCAACCTTTACAACATATGGCAACAAACCCCCGGATCTCCGACTTACAAAGACAGGCTGGAAATAAAATGGAATAACATGTCACTTTTTCAACGTAGATGGTTGGCTAAACGTCTTACAAGAGGTTATCATGGTGATCAAATAACTCAAACGAGGTTCGAACGTTGGTACCTTCCCGATTCTTTACCGAGCATACGAGGAAAAACCCCTTCTTCTTCTTCCTCTTCTGGTAGTTTGGAATTAAGTAAATGGGTGGAAGGAAGAGAAAGAGCTGGTGGTAGAACTAGAGAAGAGAGGGAATCGAAATGGAAAACAGAAGATTCTAGAGCTCCAGTGGGAAGTTTGATGTTTTCAGAAGTGGAAAGAAGGTTGGATACTTTGATCTTCAGAGCTTGTTTCGCATCAAGCGTTTATTTGGCAAGACATTATATTATACATGGGAAAGTCAAGTTGAATGGGGTTGTCGTGAGTTGTATTTTATCATTGCCCTTCTCAGAATCTTCAACTTTTCTCTTCATCACTGACCCTCTTTCTGCCTTGCACATTCACCAAACCTCCATCTATCTGTTCAGTCCGCTCGCGGAGAGGGGGACTGGGTGGACATAAAATAGCAATGCCCTCATTGATTGCTAAATGTCATGTCATGACAGGACGTGGAGAGGAAGCTGATCGGTTAGGAACGGAATCCCAATACCCTGCTAAACCCAGGAGATCTTTTCTCCGTGGACCCAAAAGCCATCCCTATGTTACAACCCTCTCCTTCCTCCTCAACTGATTCTGCATCCATCGACGACCCATCGTTAACGAATCCAACAGAAGATACAGAGTCAGCTATCCCTACCGCGGAGCCCGCTCCTGAAATCTCGACATCTGAAAACTCTTTACCCGCAGAGTCTCCTTCCGACATTACGTCCGAGTCCAGTGAGACCACTCCCGAACCCGCAACCGCCCAATCAACTGAATCGACCCCATCCACTCCATCCACAAAACCACAGTCTAAACTCGCTCAAAAACCCAAAAGTAAGCCCCCCGCCAATTCACACTTCACCCTTCCCCCTTACGCCTCCCCACACATCTTCGTCCCCGCATATATATTGCCTTCCTACCTCACATGCTCTGCGGTCTACGTCCGACACCCTACCGCCCGACCGGGTTACTCGGAGATCCCCACGCCTTTCGACGCAGGTGGAGAGATCATGAAGTTGAGTTGGGAATGGTTCAGTCGTAAAGCTCCACGGATGCGTAATAGGGTGAATAGGTGGATGAACCCTCAAAGAACGAGTGATAGGAAGTGATTTCGAACTGTTCAAATTCACTGACGCCTTTGAGACTGCTTCAGGTTTGACAGATAGCATCTGGCATGATGATATGCATTGCATCTCTCCTTTTCAGTCACGTGTGACAAGAGTGGTATGTAGATGAAAAAGATGCACGAGACGATGAAGAGATCGAAATGACTATTGTTTTTGTTCTTCTGGTAAGAATTCGGGAACCAATCCTTCTTTCATCAATAACTTTTCTAATTCGCCGCTTTGGTGCACTGCCGTCAGTATCGTTCACACCAGACAACTGTAATGCCACTCGTTGCAAGAGACGCTTCTGTGATTCTATGATTGAGACAAGGAGCGAAAACGATCAGGCGAAAAATCTACCCACTTGACAAGATGATATCGCATCCACCGACAAATTCGCCCTTCACATAGAGTTGAGGTATGGTGGGCCAGTCACTGCTTCGTCAATCCCATACCAGGTCCGATACAAGTACCAACCTATACTCTTTGATCCCTTGTCGGAGTTCTTGATCTTCCAAACAATTGAACGTCTTCATCTTTTCCCTTGGCACTCCCTATTCGTCAGATTCAAATTCATGGAACATCATATCATAGATGACTACGAGACTCGACACACAAGTGAAGGTTGGATGATATGAATGTATTATTGATTCATCAAGTATGCAAACGGATGAAGAAGAATATGACTCACTTGAACATCTAAAATCTGACAAACGGCCCGTGAAAACCCACATTGAGGTTGTTCCGGCGTACCTTTCATAAATACCACCAAGGGGTTAGTATGTACAGCCTATCCATCAGCTCTAAGATCTTAGCAATATGAAAAGAGCCGACATCGTCAATGAGCTTTCTAGCTTCTGCTGACAAATGTCTTTGTTGGGCCAATAAGGAGGTCGATCGGTTTACCTGAAGACGGGGAAGGGTTCGCTAAGCTGAGTCAGCGTCACCAGCGGGGTCATTATTGGTGCTCACGAGTGTTCTCAAGCCTGCACGGGCGAATGACATGTTACCTAGTGTTGCTGATAGTTTATACAGATATGTGGGAGATGTCGGTGATCAGAAAAGAGACGATGGAGAGAGAGGAAGTCGAAATAGGTTGAAGGGTTTTACAGACCGGCGGCAACCGGGGCTCCGAAGTTGGTGCTCAGGAAGGAACCAATGAACGTCCTCTTCAAACATCTCTTTCAGTCTCTGCCTGGATCGAAAATCAAACGGACTGCTTCTCACAGGATCACAGTTCTACTGGTTCACGGACACTTGGATAAGTTACGGAAAGAAGACAGGTCGAAATCGTCCATAATAAGTCAATCAGCTCTCTGAGCATCATGTCACTCTCCCTGCCATACGCATATATCACAGCCAGAGTGAGTTTCCTTTTCCTTGCTCGAAACATTGCCAGTGTGTCTATCAATAATGTTGGCAATAGCTGAGTGTTAGGAACTAGCAACGATGATCAAGGCAAGTCCTTCTGCCGCTCTGAAAGATTATGCAGTGGTGGATGTTAGAGGTGATGATTTCGTCGTGAGTCTCAATCAACCAATCATCTCGAATTTCTCCCTCGTAACCAAGAACCCAAGCTTTGCTCTGACCCTTCCTACCATCATCCCATTTCTGTTACGTCTCTACGCAACATCTTCATACCATGCCATCGGTTTGGTGAGAGCTGTTTATCCATCATGACTCGTCGCGAGATGTTTAATGTCGTACGGGAAGGCTCTCAGCAGACTGCTGATATTGAAGTAGGGCGGAAACATCGTATCCGCTCTCAACTATCCCAGCGAGACATTCCATGACAACGTATCTGGTTTAGTGGAGCGGTTAAAGACAGGTGAGGTGCTTTTTTGACGAAGTCTCGGCGCTGACCAGTAGTACCTAAAGTCATCTTCCGTAAATACGTCTTTTCCTCAGTGAGCATTGCTTATCAGCAGACTGCGCTTTGTCCCAAGCTAGGTGAGTTTCATCATGTTGAACGAAGACCACGGCTCATGACCATTTAGAGGACCTAAAGCTGCTCGGGTGAGTGACGCAGCATGAGTCTATACTCGTCTCTCAGAACCCGACTCTAGGCCATTTCCCGACTTTGTTGACTGACAGATATACGCAGAATCTAGAGCCTCTCTGGTCCCTACTGCTCCTCCCCAACAGATACTCGTGCTGCGTGATGGTTTCTCAGGCTTTCAAGCTCTGTATCGCGTACGCTCTCGTCTGAGTCGATTCGACGGCTGACCTTCGCAGCATGACCCCGATTTGGTGGAAAAGTTCAATAAGTACTATCATGACTGATAGTCGTATGCATGTGGTTCTCCAGTCATGACGAGGTCATTCGACACCGCCAGGATGCATGTGCTTTGTACCTTAAACAAGACGTAGCCACAACCCAAAAAGCTGTCCCTAACAGGCTTGAACTGTTGACCTCCCGATACCGCAACTCAGCTCACAGAGTGAGCCGAAACTAACAGTCGGACGCACTACCAACTGTGCTAAAGGACATTAACTGACACTTGCCAGTTGAATAAAATTCTGGTTTTACCTATATATACTGTATTTGCCTATATCCTCGTCTGCGTTTCCGACCTTGCTCGTGCCCTGCTGTTCTCTCTCACTCGTTTCCTCCTCTTCCACCCTCATGCGATACGCGGTCCTCATCACCGGACCCGCCGGTGCAGGCAAATCGACTTTCTGCACCTCTCTCATCACCCATGCTCAAACCCTTGGTCGAACTGTTCATCTGGTCAATTTGGATCCCGCGGCAGAAAGATTCGATTACGATCCCGCTGTCGATATCCGTGATTTGATTTCTTTAGAAGATGTGATGGACGAATTGGAATTTGGACCTAATGGGGGACTTGTGTATTGTTTCGAGTGAGTTTGGTTTATTTTCTTTACTTCTTTTCAGTCCATGTACCGAGTAATCTACCACATTTCACCGTCCCGTGAGCACGTCGTGCGAATCCCTCATTAATATTCTCACGGGGTTTAGACAACATCAATCACATCTCTGGGTATATACCGTATGAATACGCTGTATGACTACAAGTATACCGAAAATGTTCAAGTGTGAATCTCGAAAAGAGATGGGAGGAATTCTTGAATGACAATCTGAAGGATGGAGTCGAAAAGGAGAAGAGAAATGTCGTTGGACTATATAATAAAATGGGAGAAACGTTCACTCATACCAGATACCTACTCAATAACTTAGATTGGTTAGACGACGAATTAGGTCCATACGAAGATGATTATCTCATTATAGATTGTCCAGGTCAAATAGAACTTTACACTCATATACCACTTTTACCAAGATTAGCCAATCATCTTTCCGTTCAATTAAATTTCAGAGTTTCAGCTTGTTATTTACTAGATTCACAATTCATGCAAGATAAATCGAAATTCTTCGCAGGTGTAATGTCAGCTATGAGTTGTATGTTGGCATTAGGAGTTAGTATGTTATGTGTCATGAGTAAGATGGATTTGGTAAAAGATAAAAAAGGCAGGTTTGGAGGACAAGTTGGAAGGTTTTTAGAAAATGATGTTAGTTTAATGGATGAGAATAAAGGGGTTCATGAGAGGTATCAAAGGTTGAATAAAGCTGTCGTTTCGTTGGTGAGTGACTTATCGATTCTCTGTTTGTTCAATCCTCTCTCTCTCTCTCTCTCTCGTTACTCGTGTATATGGACAATTTTGAAAGATGCGTACGATCGTTCTATTCCCACTCATTTACGATACCTCAAATGACTCGCTCTTCATCCTCTTCGAGCGGAGACCCTTGGTGGCTGCAAATCTCACTATCCTGACTATGTATGATGACCCTTGTTCGGCAAATGCAATCATGACGTGAAACTGACAAACAGATTGAAGACCAAAACATCGTCTCATTCCTCCCCTTAGACGTCTCCGATGAAGACTCGGTCAACACTATCATGAGTCATATAGACAATATGATGCAATATGGGGAAGATGAAGAACCTCGAATGCCAAAAGACATGGACGAGGGTGAGTCTAAACCCACCTTATTGAGACGACTAACTCGCAGGCGATTTCGCAGATGAATGATAAGTATAGCATATTCCACAATAATCTACCCCGTAAGAATGTATACCATGCACATACTACCCATCTCGACTTTCCTAGATCGAAATTCTCAACGAACTGTATCGGATGAATCAGCTTTTGGCTCCCAATCGCGGCTGACTTGAACTCACATCTTCCGGATTGTCTCGCCATCAACCGTTCTGTCCTATATCTCTCGTACAACACCTCTCGAGTTGAAGACTTCATCGCCTGAATGTCAGTCTTCCTCTAATGTTTCATGAGGATCCCACCTTGACATGTGTCCCGAATATGGCCTCGCGCAAATAAACAAAATCGCTTTGCTCAGGATCCATCACGTCCGCTATTCCCCAAGCAAACTTGCGACCTAAAATCTTCTCTCTCGACGGTTCAGGGGAGAATATCGCGTATGGCAAATCGGGCAATGGGGGATCACTCCTAGTCGTGGAGCTTGGAGACGGTGGAGCGCCATTGGTCAAGGGTTTATTGGGAGCATCCATGTCGACATCATACGATTGCTAGACGTCAGCGTCGGGTCGAACACGAGATATCTCATTTACATCCGCCTCCTCGTCGAGAAAGATCCCAAATCCTCTCCCTCCATCCTCGGGCATTGCCTCGGCAAGGTCACGTCGCACAGCCGCTCTGACTTCTGTCAATTGTGATATGGTGAGAGCATCCGCATGAGCCAGCACTGGCAACACATTGGCACGGGTCGATAAACGGTGGATCTTTCTGTCAGCATAGCTGATCCCGAATGGACAACGTCACACTTACAATGTCTAAATCACCTCGTGTCATCTTCGATCTCGATTTTTCCTGTTCGACCACGACTGACGCTTCGTCGAATAAACCAGCTCCTGACCAATCGACATCTTTCACCTCTCGCACAGGGTTGAGCACCCCTCTGGCATCTATCAGATAAACGACTGGATATGAGCTTATATGCAATGTGATTGGGTAGCTCACTCAGATGTATCACCTCATCATCCGCTCTCGCTTTTGTTCTTAACACTTTACTTTCCTCCCTCAAAGTCTCCTCATACCTCTCTTCCAACATCCGCAACAATCCTTCCACTCCACGATTCCGTTCACTCCTCCCTACTGCCGTGTCCGCAAGTTCCAATCCCGGTGTGTCGATAACTCTCACCAAAGTCTTTTCGTAGTCTGGCAAAGAGGCGGTGATCATTTGACTTGACATCCGTTTAGTAGGGGATGGTATCATGGATTGAGGTGCTGTCTGTGGCGGTCCTGGTGTTGTCTTTGCTGACGGTGTGGGATCTTTTTTGTCTGAAATTGATTGATGTGATTCCAAGGAATCTGCCAAGAGTGTGATGAAGCTACAATTTACATCAATTCTGTGTCCTTTGAAATCTCATTTCTGATTATGCTGGGGATGATTTCCATCATCTTACAAAGACAACAAAACCGAGGCAGAGAAACGAGATCAATTAAATCGGATTGAATTGGTTTGGAAGTAATGTCAGGTGGGATTATGTTGAAGGAATGTAGATGTAATGTGACTCACCTGGTCTTACCGACCCCCTTTCCACCAGCAACAACAATATTCAACCTAGTCAAAGCTTTTGCTTTTCTTCCTCTTCTACGACTAGCTACACTCATAGTTCTCTCAGCATATTCAGCTCTTCTTCCACCAGCTGTATCTGGAACAGAAGTAGTAGTACTTATCATACTTTCTCTAGCCCATCTTGCCGCCGGATTTCTGAAATCAGGAGAGACCGTCTGGGTCGAAAAAGGTTTATGAAATTGTACCGCCGCTCCTATCAGACTAGGTTTCCTTCCTCTGGTATTTGGCACCGAGTTGGTCTCTTTGGGATTTGAATTGGAAGGGATGACTGGGGAACCATTAGGTTGAGTAGGTGGTGAGAAGAAAGAAGGGAATTCTTCCCATGCGTCTGGATCTATAAGGGGCGTGGTCAGATCAGGTAAAGAGAGTGAATGACGAAGGATTGGTTCTGGTCGGTTGGGTTGAGTTTGAGAAGGAGCTCTTTTCCTTCGTAAGAGGGATGGCATGGTGAGTGGTCACTGACAACTGAATAATGAGAATAGAGAGGTGGAGAGAGTGACATTGTCAAAGAAGTGAAAGAGGGGTTGAATCTGAGACTTGGATGGATGGGGGCAAGGCTCGTGCGTCGCACAGATCGTTTTATACTCGTGGTCCGAGCTCAAGGCACTAGTCGCTACCGCTGTTTCATCTCTCTTTGTCCCCCACTGCATATAGCATCTTTCACCTCTCACCTCTCACCTCTCACCTATTCCATAGCCCTCGGTTTTGAAGCCATGTGGATTTGTGCAATGTAGATATAAAGTAATGATCAACACTGATAAAGAATGTAAGTATGCATACCATCTAATTCCAATGAAAGTTACTCATACTCATAACCTATCCCCCACCCCCTCTAAGCAGTACAGGTCAAACTGGCCTTTTCGACCAAAGCTAAACCGGCACCCAAAGCCCAACCAAGTTCCACATCCCTCAACTTCTTCTCAACTATCATTTCTCTATCAGGTGTCAACTCGTATCCCAATCCAAGAAGAGCGTTCATAAATGTCAAATCGAGACAATATTCAGGTCGATCTTCTAATTCAGCCATAGCGACCGCGTTTTTACCCCATCGTTTCGCCCAAGTCTTGGGACCGGCACATACGTCTTTAGCCATGGATGTGAGTTCAGCGATGGTGAGTTCTGAACCGTCGAGTAAAGGTTTGATCCGGTCTGTAAAGTAAGACAAAGCGAGGAGTTGACCACGGGGGAATGTATCGAGTAGGGAAGGTTGATAAACTCCGTTGAAAGAACATGGTTTGACTTCGCAGATACTAGATTGATCAATAAAGTCAGAGATATGAGGAGGAAGTTCGACTTACGCGTCTTTGGCCATGACCAACTCCACCACCCTGTTACAAGCCTCGAACCCACCGGTAGCACCATGCATAGTCACATTGACGGCAGTACGACCAGGTGGATCTAATTCCACTCTTCTGCTTGTGCCTTTGGAAAGACAGGGGTTAGGGACTTGAATGTCTTCGCTGAGTGCGTCCCATTCTACTTCCCCTCGACCAAAGCTCCATGTGAACGCGACGAGATTATGTACGCTACGACGAGCACGCATGAGTCCGTAACCGAGATAAGAATGTTGATACAGGGTGAATTCTTTACCACCAAAGTTGAGAGAATATTTATGTTCACCTTCAACCAAAGCTTGCGAAGAATCCGCAGGGAATTTAGGTTCAAAGACGATTTGAGTTGAAGCTCCTCCGAGATCCATGACTGCTAACGTATCGGTCGAGTCTGATCCCTCCCCGATCTTACCCAAGAGGTAATTCGCGGTGATCCATGCGTAGACGCCTGTCGTTAGTCATAGCAGGTATACTTGGGATGACATTGCTCACCCTCATCTTTCCCATCCATTATCTCCACAGCCTTTTCGCTACCTACCGCGAAAGGGAAATTGGTCTCAAGTCTGTTACGTACTTCTTCCAAAATCGCTTCACTTTCCTGTTCACCCAATAATCTCAAACCCGCCGTCGCCTTGACCTCAACGGGCGAGCAGTGATGGAGAGATTCCGGTACGACCCTCATTGCTTCTTCCATAAGGGGATCGAGAGAAGCGGCCGCAGCGGTAGGATCACGAGCATGAGCCGAAAGTCCAGGATTGATAGACATGAAAGTTTCGTACTCTAAAGAAGGGGAAGGATCGCAATTATGGAATTTGTAAACGTGAATTCTTGAACCTGTCGATCCAGCGTCGATAGTCAGAGCATATTGTACCAAAGGTTTTTCAGGAGAATACGCTTCGGTACAATGGACGGTAGATGACGGATCTGGATCAGTTTCGAAAGAAGCGATGGTGGAAGTTGTCTCATCGGAAATCTCTGTGAAATCTTCTTCAGCGCCCGTCGCGTCTTGCGCCTCGTTGGATAGAGGGTCATGTGGGTTACTAGGTTGTTCTAAATCTTCTTCCGTATCGTGTGGACTAGTATCGATGGGGAGAGCATGGAAAGTTTCATCTTCGTCATCTCCAGACTCGTCGACAGGCATGAAAGGAGGGGAAGAATAATCGATGTCATCCATCGTTTGAGGTGTACCATCAAGGTCGGGAGTGTAAGTGTCTATGATCAGAATTTTTTCCTCATCCATTAGTAACGACATCCCTGACTCACTTTCTTCGGTCCAATCTAAATCGTTCTTCCCATCGTACTCTGATCTTCCACCATATCTAGTCCATCCAAGTCCAAGTACGATGAGAACAACAGTCCCTAAAATGATCCATCTTTTCCAACTTGGCAACCCCCCTCCAGAACGTTTCCGATGCTGGTTCGAACTCGTTGGTAAAGGTGAATATTTCCGTGATGAAAACATGTTGGGAGATGAATTTGGAGGGTTACGACGACGAAGTTGGGATGTATGAGTTTTCAAAGAAGATAAAGGAGAAGTGGAAGGAGATGTCAAGGAGAAAACGGTTTGAGAATGTGAATGTGTGATAGTGTCGACACTGGGTCGAGGGCGTATGCCAGGGTTCATACAAGGGTCTCGAAAACCTGTACCGAGAGTATAAGCGATCAATCTTGACTTGGCGTTTGAGTCTTTGAAAATTTTGAACCTCTGATTGATGGATGGGGGCGTTGGGATGTGACTACCTAAAGATCCACAATAAAAGCGTTTCGAGATCAGCGAGAAACGTGTTTAAGTACGATAAGTGATGGTTGGGGATGATAAGGATCATTAAAAGGTATGAAAGACTCACCCGCAAGCAAACTTGTATGTGCAAATAGGGACTAGGAGTATGAAAAGACTGGAAGAAAAGGAGACGAAAGTGGAGTAGCATAGTGGGACACGGTGGTATCGAAAGCGTGGCGGAAATTTCCCCTTCCGGTAACAAATAGCAGGCTATCATGCCAAGGTTTCACTTTCATATCGGTGACTATCTTTATACTATACTACAATAGACTTACTCCTACTGTGCAATACAACCGATGAAGAGAACGCTACCTGGTTATACACTGACTTATTATTCAGATCATACCAATGACCACCTCGACGGAGCCACCACTGACCGACCCTCCAAGTCGAACGACCACACGTTTACTCCCCTTCACCCAACCTTGTTCAACCCACCACCACACATCTTCTCTTCTTCCTTCACCTCCGTCCAATCCTTTCTCAAAAGCTTCTTTCTCTTCTTCCGTCTCTAATCTCTTCAACTGTATTCCTCTACCCTCTTTAGTCGCTGAGACAACGCTCCATCGTCCCTCCCATCCCCATGCCGCTTCCTCAGTGACACTCACCACAATCTCACCTCCAAACTTCTCCGGGATCATATTCACGTACAAAAGTTTCTTGTCCCAATCGAAACTATACGATATCAATTCACCCTTCACAGAACTGGGATAAGGTCTGGAGAATAATTGACACATGTTTGATCTATATTCTCCCGTGTTGGGATCTACTAAACTTCCATATGACGGAGAACCCTTTTCATCAGCTGACACGAACACCCTAACAAAAGGCTAACTGACTGCTATTTTGACAAATTGTTTGTATTGCCAACCACTGATCGTCAACCAACAACATTATCCTTCTTCCGCCTTCCGACCCCAGTTTACCGGCAATTCTCATGATTTCAAAACCAGACAAATCGAGGTAAGGGTCGAAATGGTGAGAGAACTCACATCCAAGACAATTTTGATTCATCAGCTAGCTCCATCACATACCTCATTCTCTCTTCACCCCAACTAGCTTCCACATCCCATTCAGTCAACATAACCCCACCTCCTAATCTCCTCACCTGCTTCTGCGCTTTCTCAATCGCTTGATGTATGAACAACCCATCGACCAAGTTAGGTCCATAAGAATGAAAACTCAATACACTTCTTCCCTCGTCATTCCCAGGTACATGTGTGAAACCTCCACCTAGAGATCCACCAGACCCGCAGACCGGTTCCCAAAAGATGAGCGTCGATGGGTCTTGCAGACGGATGGAAGAAATGATGGCATCGTACATTGGTTGAAGATAATACGTCTCGGTCTGGTCTCGTAACATCCATGAGAGGGGGATATCAATGGTAGATCTTGCAGCGATAAATGGTTCGTTGATGAGTTCTTTATGGTCAGTCTAACTAAACACCTCATTCCTCTACTCTTATGTAGATGGGTTGAGTTTCGTCATGGAAGCGAGCCTGACTGGAAAGAAATGGATAGCCCAGGGTCGAGCACGCAGGGAAAAGTCATGAGAATCAAAAGAGAGGCGAAGGGGTATTGGAGGAAAGTCGCACAGACACATAAGCTGGGGAAAAGACCATAATTTGTGACGAGACTGGTAAGAGATTAGAATAGTCTTCAGATGAGGAAGAATACAAATACTCACCATACCCAAACACATTACTCATCCCTTTAAAAGTCCTCGCAATCTTTGACCAAAACCTAATAAACTCATCTTGCACACCATCATAATTAGTATACAAACCCCAAAAAGCTCTCGTAACAGAATCAGAACCATAAAACCAACCCCAATCATCCGTATATTTCATATTTTCCGGTCCCTTATCTGACTCGTTATACCTCGCTATCATCGGTTTCATAGGAAGAGGAAAAGGTAAAGTATTAAAATCCTTCGTTATTGCCCAAATTGGAAAACCGTCACCCATAAACCCCTCTGCGAAAAGATCTTGATGACAATCTAATAAAACGTATATTCCATGTTTCTCCGCTTCTTTCACTAAATGTTTGATTTGTGATAGATAATGTTCGTTGAAGCCTCTTGAACCTTTTTGAGGTTGAGCCGCAGACCATGATATGCCTAAACGAATGATGTTGAGGTTTAGTTTATCGAATAAACGTAAATCGTCTTTATTAAAGCTAAGAACAGGATGGAATGTTTTTAGATCGGGTAGATATGGATAGGTTTTGTAACTTATTGCTAAACCACGAAAGATACGTTGATCATTGTTTTCATCATAGAATATACCATCATGAACGTGGGTGATACTTGGGAGACGACGAGTGATGTTTGAGGGAGAGGAGGTGTTGTAGTCGGAGATGATCCCTGGGAAAGTGGGGAGGATGGGGGGATTAGGATTATGACCATGGTTTTGAAAAAGACGACGGGGTTCTGTGGAAAGGGCAAGGGGATGGGGAGGAGGAGGACGGTGAGAAGGAAGTGGAGAAGAAAGAATCAAATGGAGATACGATAACACACCGAGAAAGGTAAAGAGATCAGCTAGCATGATGGAAGGGGTGGGAAGACTGAAAACAGATGTGGAGGGAAAGTGAGTGAAATTTGTTAGTCAAAACATCTTGCCGCCGAACGCGGATCACGCGGGGCCTTTGAGGCAATGTCGTAGAAGGCCGCTCAAAGGATATGAGGTTATGAGACATTTATGAGTGTTGAAAAGTAGAGACTACGTCCTTCATGCGTCAAGTGGAGTGTGATCGTGGATGAACTAATGGTTTGATGATCGGACCGAGGCTGCCGAGGGTCATCTTTGGATCTTGACTTGACTGGTTGGATTTTATTTTGATCATCCCTCTCGTTGTCGGCGGATTAGAGTGATACAGGCCTTTTTTTTGCCTGAATGGGATACGTGCGTTGGGTTAGAAACGTCAAGAGAAGTGCGATCATTCCATAATGTATGTCATTTCAGAAATGTCGTGGATTATATGGCAAAGACCGTGTGTTCACTTACAGTAGCTTCTTCTCCAACCAAGACCTAAACTCCAGACACTCCACGTTGGCATCCTCATCAAAAGCATGATCGCCCCCTTCCTTCACATCCAAAGTGAAATCACTAATGATTCTCTTGAACACCTCCACCGTCTTTTCCTGTGGCTGGACCTTATCATCCACCGTCCCGTAACACAAATACACCGGAGGTTGTCCGACCTTCTTTCTTGCTTTTTCACAAAGCTCCAAACGATGTAAGATGGAAAGAGATTCTGGAGTAGGTCTAAAAGCATCTAAACTGGATCCAATTGATCGTTGTTTTTGAAATAAGAGAGAAGGAAAGAGAGCGTGTTGTAGCATGTAGGCGTAGAGGACCGAACGGGGTCCACCTGAGATGGCTGTGCATACTGGTGCAGCTTTGAGATCGAGATGAGGTCGAGCTTCTTCGTGTGAGACCCTTCTTGTTAGACAACAGCTTTTATGAGATATTTGAGGAAGAACAGAAAGAGACTTGAAGACTTACGTTTTACCATACCACGGTACAGGATTTGTCTCCGTACTCCAGAATGGATGTGTTAAATCTGTAATGGGATAGAACGGAGCGAGACATTTGATACCTCCTTTAGATGATTCTCCACGGTATCCACCTACCACTTCATCTGACAAACTCTCAGAGACACTCAATCCAGCGATGAGAGCTAGGTATCCTCCGGTCGAACCACCAGAAACGCAAATTCTTCGAGTATCAATCACGTTTTGTTTCCCCTCTTTTGCGATCTTGTCGTTAAGTTTCGTGTGAACATATGTGAACAGTGCTGAGATATCAGAGAGAATGTCAAGGATTGGAATTTGAGGAGCTAATCGATGATTTGGGGAAATGACAGCTACATTTTCTTCACCATTCGGTCCGGATAAAGGATATGAAGGTAATCGTCGGAAATGAGGTGGAAGGTTCTCTTTGTTCCCTTGCAAAAGGGCACCCCCATGAAACCAGATAACCAGTGGATGGGGTGTAGTGCCGGGTTTATCAGGTAAATAGAGATCGAATTCAATGTTCAGAGGTAAAGCGTCGAATGTAGCAGCGGGACAAGTACGGTATGTTATCGTCATTGTTGGTTTCGAAATTGGTAGGTTTGCCTCGATAGACATCCCTGTCTTAGGGTCTGAAGACGAAGATGATGGATTTGTTTTGAGTCCATCTCGTCGAGAACGAACATCACTAATGCCACAACCAACCATGTCCAACTTGACTCCATCGGCCAGAAGGCCTTTCGTACTTTGAAGACTTGAGTTTCCGTTTAGATTCAAACTCATCAATTCCGGCATGGCCTCTTTGATAATCCCACACTTCTCCAAATTCAACTCCCCACTGAGTTCATTATTCTCAAGGTTGAAAACTCGTAGTGATGTCAAATTAGTCGAGCATAGCGGTTCGAGCCCTTCATTAGCGATCAAGTTGTGTCCTAAATTGAGGTTTCTGAGTACTGGCCAGATCTTCAATGGACCTTTGTTTTGAGCTCGGGAGAAAGAAGTAGAGAGGAAGCCAGCACCATAATCCAATCCATCTTGAGAAGGCTCGACAGGAGATGAAAAATTGATGGAGGTGATTTGGTTATGAGATAGATCTAGGACTTGTAGAGCGGGAAGTAGTAGAAGACTGGATGGAATGGAGGTGAAATCATTATATCTACACTCATCAGTGAAAAGTTATGGACTGAGTGGAGAGATGACTTACGAAAGATCAACAGTCGTCAAACGAAGAAGATCTGCGAAACTATCAGGTAGAGAAGATAATTTGTTCCCTTTGAACTTCATCTTAGCTATTTCTCAATGATGAGTATACACCAATAGCTTACGTCGAGAACCTTCAATCCGCCAAAAGAGCCAATTTCTAGATCTATCCGAGTGATTGTATTATCCCTAGCTTTGAAAGATACAAGTTCTTCAGGTTCGGTCCATGTTTCAGAACCGACCTTTGTATCTGTCGGTGGTCGAGAAAGAGAGGAGGGAGGAATACCAAGGAGAGTGGTATACACCTGACTCGGGATTTCCTCTAGAGACAGAGAAGATATGTCGAGTTTTCCTTGAAAGATCAGACATGGCTTGGTACGAATAACAGTTTGATAAAAGACATACCAGTTCGAACTGCATGTTTCAACTGAGAGGGAAATGTTCGGTCTTCAATATGAGTTTGATCAAGGGAAGCCGCTAAGGACGAAGCAGCCGAAGCGGCTTGTCGACGAGAAGCAGGGGAAGATTTGACTTCTAAACGTTTAGCAGCAATTTGATCCTTGATTCTAGACATGGGGGAGATCGTTACTTATTGTGTCGTTATAGTAGTATGTTTGGTAAGGTGAGAAAGTCAGAAGAGAAGAGATGGGGGAACCTTAGGAATTGCACTTGGTGATCGAAGATTCACCCCCACTAAGCTACTTAACTTTGTGACCATGACCGTGCTTAAGGTAAGTATAGAACCCCTTTCTATCACATCTCTATCTCATTCATATATGTACCCAAACCAAGCATATATATTCTTCATCTCAGTAGAAAAATACTTACAAGAACGCATGTCAAGCTACCTCTTCAAGACAACAATACGAACATTCCATATCCCGATGATCCGAAGGTCCTTTCACTCGCCAATCACTCCCTCCCTTCCCACGAGGTTCTATACTGACGAGCTACTGAAGTCTTCCTTATTGTATCTTTCAAATGCATGTCTAACTTCTCATTCTTCTTTCTTTACATAGCAAAAGTCATTAACCTCCTTATGAGATTGAGATGGAGGTGAAAATTGGACAGACCATCGATCAGACGTTAGATCAACTATTGAGAAGATTATCTTGTCGAAGAGTCCTCATCAAGGTCGTGACTTATCTATTGGACGAAATTCGAGAATGTCAAAAGTGTATCAACTCTCTTGATAGAGGGAAGAACGTGACGAAAGAGTCAAATCTTATACCTCATTCACAGAATTTGCCAATTGACGAATGTTGGGAATCATCATCTACAAGGAATGGAAAAGGAGATGGAGATGATCATGATAACGTATGTTCCCCGACTGAGACCAGAAGAGCGGGGAGATCAAAAGCTACAATGAACATTCCTCCCAAAGATGAGGAAGATTATCGAGATACACAGATGAACAATGAGAAGAAAAGTTCAAATGAAATAGACGGTCAAAATGTGAGTCACACAGTCGAAAGAGATGAAGATTAGACCTGATCGGTCAGTTCGCAACTCTCAATCAAATACTTTCAGCCAGTTTAAACTTTGGAAATAAACGTAAACGTCCTCAAGAACATTACGAAGGAATACCCATTTCTATCATTCTTTCTTCTTCTCTTTCCACACCCTCCATCCATCCTGAGAATCATAGAGGAAGAAAGATAGCTTCTTCCCGTCGAGTGAATCTTTTTGGTAATCTTAGAATCACCGAAAGACCTGTATGTCGTCCTACGCCCATTTCAATCAAACTGATCAATAGGATGAAGAGATGAGAGAGGAAATTTTGAATGAGAATAACGAACCACATGGTGATGATGATAATGACGGTGACGATGAAGAGGATGAGGATGAGGATGAAGACGATCTAGTCATCTTGATTTAATGGTTGGATAAAATGCCCTGTAATGCATCCTTGTAATTGTAACCAGATTGTCCGATCAAACTAGATATTTGAAAACCCTAAACTCCTACACCACCTTCGTTACATCAAACAATACAAATACGGAAATATCACCCAACCCTCAGACGTTTCTCATTGCCCATACTATCCATACCATCTCTCTCCCTCTTTTTTTCATTCTCATTCACGGAAGCTGGACTAGGTAAAGTAGGAGGTTCATTTGGCCACATGAAATCTCCTCCTATACCACCTACTAGATCCAAACCTGTCGGTGTGTTTTGAACATGTTGATTATGTAAACCATGTCGAGTATGTTGTATGGAAGATCTAGTTCCTGTATCTTGTTGTGTTGGCCAAATGAACGGTTGTGGTGTTGATATTTGTGATTGTGATTGTGATTGAATGTTAGTGATAGGAGTTTGTGCGGAGGTGGAAGGATTTCCAAATAATTGATCTATCAATGATCCATCATCTATGGGAATACCAAGTTCGATCAGTTGTTGACGTTGTCTTTCTAAAAGTTGGACTTGTTGTCTTCTGTGATTCTCTTGAAGTTGAACTTCTGCATATCGCGTGAGAGCTTCTTGATTCCATTGCATAGATGGGATATGAGCTGGTTGATTGTAAAGATATGTTTGAGAGTATGTTTGAGAGGGGTAAGAGGGATAGTATTGTTGAGGAATTTGAGGGAGATGAGGGTGAGATGGAGTGTGATGAGTTGGTAAATTGTATTGAGTAGGAAGATGAGGAACCGAAGGAATAGAGGGATTGGAAGGTCCTGCGGTATTTGGCATTGTGTTTAGTCGATTAGTTGTTTGAGAAGTATTCTGATTCGGTGTTTGTGATCGAGTGGAGTGAAGATTCAGAGCATAATTCAAGTTTTCCTACATTGTCAATTGTCATCCACAACCTCTGACAATATCTCCGCTTCCCGCTTAGTCTCTTCCACCTTGTACCCGACCTCTGGGTGCTCCCTCTCATTACCTGTACATATTGAGAGAAGAAAGACCCCTTCCTCGTGATACAAAGATTAAACTCAAAAGTTCACCTGCTTGAGAGACATGGAGCAGAAGATCTCTCCCTCGAATCCCACCGGCCACCGGCAGAACAGAAAAACTCGCTCCCCAGAAGCCACGGACAAAGTCACAGATAGTCAAAGAAAAAACTCACAGTCGCCGCATCTTCAACAACAGAAGGTGTAGCCTCCTCACTCGCTTCATCGCCAGAAGGACTTTCACCCAATATCCCACCTAAAAACGATCCATCTTTTTCCATTTTCTCCTTTCCCTGTTTCGCTATCAAAGCTAATTCTTTTCTACTGGTCATTTTCGCCTTGTACGTTTCTTGTCCTTTCAGACTTCTCGAGGGTCCAGGAGTTGAGGTATTCCCTTTTGATGTCGAACCTCGTCGTGGGAAATCATCATCAGAATCATCTTCATCCGCATCTGCCATAGCTGCGAATTCTGCACCTCGTCGACGTTCGATAAGACCTTCATACTGATTGTCAGCTGGTGAGCTCTATGTCTTGCCTTTTCATTCAACACATGGTTTCACCGCTGACTTTAAGAATGAGATGAGTTGCTGATGTTATGAAAGGGACAGAATGGAAAGTCGCGAAAACGACTGCGTAAAGGACGGTGCATCCTCAAGTCATCAAGAAGCACGATACTCAAACTGGGTAAATCACCCACATCAAAGAAGCCAGCGAGTGTGAAATGACAAAGCAAAAACAAACAGAGAAAGACGGACAGCTGAGTCGACTGGGATACTTTACACCGGATGGGGAAGGGAGGAAGAAGATGCTCACATCGAGATAACGATCAATTTCCCCGTCCAAATCTTTTGTCGAAAATTCATAAGGTTTCCCAGAATTCGAAAAGATGAGTAAAGATACGTCTGCACCTGTCAAAACGGCCAATTCCCAAGCTTTCTTCATCAAACCGGCTTTCCGCTGTCCATCAGCGTCCGAATCACCTTTATGAAAACATGTTTGATCCTCCCTCGCATCTTACATCTGACCGATATGTTTGTTCAGAGATCGTAGACTTACCTTGAGGAAAGTAACATTACGATTCCTCTCGTCCTATTCATTAGCACGGGTTGTAATAGGGAAAGAAGACTCACGACGAGAGGACGGATCTCGATCTTTTTCCTACCCATGGTGTAGGGTGTTTGGATCTTGGACAATGACAAGGATTGAGATGCTATCTTTCGCACATGCGTCGACTGAAAGGGGCTAGCTGCACAAGCGCCCGTTTGAAGAGCAGCTTGTGATGTCGGATTTGCAGATTAGAGCACCAAGATGGATGGAGATGAATGAGAAGTGCCAAAGGGTAGGTCTATAGGTGGGCCCGTAGGTGACGGACGGCGTAGGATGCGCAGGTCAGAAAAGATCGGAACATGCCGCTTTTATGGCGCTACTGACCAGATCTAAGCGGCACCGCAGTTGCAGGCTGCCGAGTGCGAGTAGAACATAATGTGGGACATACAATGCAACATTGACGATAGTGTGAACCTATGATATGACCAAGATAGATGCAGTAGGTGAAAAGAGAAGCGAAAAATCAAGTCTGCTCTCTTCTTGCTAATTGATACTTTTCAAAACCCTGAGATTTCTCTATCACATCCTCCGGTGCATCGGGAACGGTATGACCTCTATCGTTTCTTTTCGCCCTGCATGTCAGCATGATCGTCTAACGCAGCGATAGAGTGAGAGAGAGAACACACTTGAAAAATGTATAACTTAAAACGACATCGTCCACACCGTCGAGAGAAGGATCATCCATAATGTCTTTATCGATAAAGAAGAATACAGGTAAGTCGACTTCTTCTCCAGATCTTATTTTTTGTTCTTCAAAACAGAAACATTCGACTTTGGCGAAATATGGTGCAATCTGAATATGAGCTCTCGTCCCCCTTCCTCGAGTCTTCCATGTTTCATCCACATACATCCCATCCCTTCACTCCCATAGTGTATGCAAGTGAGAAGTACTTTCCTTCTCTCATGCCAATTTAGATGTGAGGTAGTGAGTCGGAATAAGAATGACGTGGTGAAAATTATGTTAGACATGGTAGGGCGAGGTTGAATTGAAGATGAAGGAACCGGAGGGAAAAAACACACCTTATCGGGAGTCATATTATAAGTAGCTATCCCAATCAAATCCCTATCACTATCATTCCTGGCTTTATAAAAAGCTAAAGCAGTTTCACCAGGTAAAACTCTAACACTTCTTTGTTGAGGTTCAAACTTCCAAGGTAATGCGTCACTGGAAGTAGCTTCGAATCTGACTGTTATACGTTTACGTGTTTCTGTCTCTGGTGTGGTGTATAATCTATCTGGGGAAAATCGAGATCGATCCGTCATGGGTGTTCCGGAATATCCGGTGGCAGAACAGAATGCTCGGTAAAGAGGTACGGCAGCGTATGTTAGACCGATGGCTAGGATTATCTTAAGGGTAAGTATTGGCATTCTCGTAACTTTTGTCTTGGTGTACCGAGATTTGACCCTTAGACCAAGGAAGATCCCCACGCTTTGAGTTGTCAAGAGGGAGCAATAGAGGTGATTGACTTGAGGGTGTGAAGCATGGGGCGGAAAGGGTGGTATGTCAAAGAGAAAAACCTACAGTTCCAGCTCCATACAACATGACACTCCGACTTTGCTTTGCTCTCTCAGCATACATCTTCTGTTGACTCATCTCAACGGCTCTTCGAGTCTTTTCGAATGCTATGGAGTCTTCCAGAGTTGAGGTTGCGCGGCGGGGGATAGATGAGGAGATATGTCGAGGAAGTTGGTGAACGGGGTAGCATCGGGGGCGATAGATGGGAGAGGAACGAAGGTGGTAAGCGTGAGTAAGACGGGATGAAAAGGTTCGTATGGAAGATCGTGAGGAGCCTATGTGTGGTAAGAGGGGAGACAGGGACATGGTGTTGGGTACTTGAATGGAGACAGGAAGAGATGTAGGGAAGAGACTCGAATGGTGTACTTAACTTAATAGAGTAAGGGGATCGGAACCTCATGTGGCATGTGGCAACATCTACCATTCTGTTAGAGTCTTCTGACAGTCCCCAATCTTCGGACAAGTTGATGGTCATAGACGTCGCCGTCTTGTCTGTACGGACACATCTGGAATGACACCACAGTGATAAATGATATGAACATAGATGCATGCAAAGACTCGACCCTCAATCCTTCTCACCAACCCTCACCAACCATTCCCCTCTTTCCTCCTCCCCCATCTGTCTGAACAGACCCTTACCGCCCATCCCTTTACCCTCTGGTGCTGGTTCATCAGGAGACGTCGAAGAGATCCCAATTTCAATCTCCTCAGCCTTAAAGTCCGTCATACATACCGTAGATAGACATTCAATGGCCATCTTTTCATCAGCATTTCCCTCAAATCTTCCCAGAAAATAACTCACCTCAATGACGCCAGCTCGGTCCAGTAGGGTATTCTCACTTTCCATAGTCTTCCATTTCTTCTCCAACTCATAAGTCAGCTTGACACTCCACATGTCTGACCAATGCCAACGGATAAATTAGGGGACATACGAAATTTGTCGCTTCCGTTGCTTTTTGACCTGCGGCGGTAGCTTTGAAACCTACGAAAAATCCCGCTGGGTCCAATTTGAAAACCTGTGGTCCACGCTCGTCATCTTGTCCAATGAGTATCATAGCTATCTGTGAGCCCAATAACAAAGATTTTCAGGCCATAGCTCACATATACCCAGGGGTCGCATACCGGCACGTTGTGTATACACTTGATTGATATTTGCCATACGTTTCGCCACTGCTGTCAGCATTCTACAGAATGTAACACATCATGATGCTTCAAGGACGCGGTCGACTCACAGGCATCTGGGGTGATTTCATAACCGTATTTGTACCTGAACGAAGCTGCTTCTGATCTTGTCCTTTGCACTTGAGATCTAGCATCGGCTATTCATTAGCAATCGCCAGCCAGATGGTTAAGATGACAAACCTATCATACCAGTCATGACGCATCCAATGGTGGGAGTGATTTGGAATAAGTGGGTGATGGTGCTTGGGTCCAAAAGCTTATCCTATGATATCAGCTTTTCAGTGTGAGTGCAAAGAAGCAACTGACGGGAACTTTACGTTGGGTGATAACTACTGAGGTATCTTTTCCACGTACGGCGACGGCTGTTATACCGGAGCCTGAGATAGCTTTGAAGGCGTATTCTGCAAGGTCAGTCGGTTGGCAGGACAGTCACAGGATAAACTCACCGACTTGGTATAGCTACGTGAAGGTAGTGTCAGCATGACATGCTTGATGAGAACGATACTCAAAAGGAAAAAGAGGAGAGAAGATACATACCCGACCTTCAGGAGAGAATACCGTGAGGTAACTATAATACAATCAGCACGACCCGACTACACATCCAGGATAGCTCACCGGTCGTAAGATGAACGAGACATTATGAGGTGTCGAAGTGGTAGCAGCTAGCAGTGGAGACAGATCACTGGACTGCAGACTCTGTATAGTTCCTGTGAGGATGAAGACTTTCTCCAATCGACTTGGTACAAGACTAGAGAAGGGAACAGGGAGGAGGTGTATCAGATGAATAGAGGTGGAATGGACCTCACTCAGTCTCGCACAACGCGCGTTCGTCATGGTTCAATAGGGATGCTTATTCTTCCGTTAATTCTTCTTAATTTATCCCAGATCACAATTCTCCAAAATGTTCGATCGCTCATCCTTCCCGTCATAGACTGTAGAATACACAACCAACCAATCATGGCAAAATCATTACGTGCGAAAACCAAAATGGCGGGGAGAAGAAAGAAGAGAAATGACTCACATTATGCCGTCGTGGAAGCCGCTAGGACAGCTAGGGTGTCGGAGAAGTTATTGGGAAAATCTCAAAATTCCGAGGAGGAAGTTCCGGCTGCAGAAGAGGAGATCACAGGTGAATCATCGTTATTTTCTCTCACCTGATCTTTTTATCAATCATATTGAATCGTCAAAGCTGGACTTAAGGGAGGACTTAGCTGATAGTACAGATGAGAGGATGGCAGAAGAACCCAAGAAGATATCCACAGCCGGACCGAGGATGAGCAGAAGAGAATCTTGGAGATTGAGTAAAGGGATGAGCGCTCGGCCAAAAAATCAAGGAGGACAGAATAAAGCTGGGTATAAACATGCTGCTAAGGGAGCTGGAAAGCCTGGACGGAGGAGATGATTCAGGACCGAGAGTTCAAGCAAAGACAGGAGGATGGACATAGAGAAGGGGGTGAAGTAGGAGACAGGAGACATGTCGTGTATGTATTTGAACAACTGGCTAATTCCAAAAAACAAAACAATGCTGCATTATAATATAACTATAATCTATGCTACTGAGAAGCTACATCACATCTAGATCGTATTCTAGCACCTAAACGATGGAATATGAAAGGAAGTGGTATGGTAAGACACATTAAACCGCCTAATAGACAAGTCCCCCCTACAGCACCTAATCGTTCGTATAATTGTTCACCGAATCTACGTCGTTAGGCTGACTACTACTGGGGATGTAAGATACTGACAAGGGAAACCCAGCTGCGAAGGCGGATCTCATGAATGAATTAGAAGCTAAAGCGCTGGCGGCCACAGGTCTATATGCACTATCTGATTAGCGCCAATATCATGTCCACTTGGGAGTATTCAAAAGGAGGGAGATGCTCACTCGACCAAGTAAGTAAAAGTACTGGTGAAACTATATACCATACCCCAACCGAAAAAACTCGAACAGAGGATAGGGATAATCCATGGGACATTCTTGAAACTTGTCAATCCCATGAGGAGCAATCCGAGAGGACAGAGGACGGCGCCGTAACAACCAGCTATGAGACGAGCTTCTGGAGGAGCTTTGCCGCCATTGGCAAGGGCGACTCGTTTGTAGTGTCTGCCAGTCAGCGACGTGTGGAGGAGTGTTTCCGGTCTGCTTGACTGACCTATTGAAATACGGTTGAGTGAAGACAGCTATGACCTGACCGGCACCAATACCTAAGAACGCCAGACCGGTCTGCTCTAACGTGCTACGGATCAGCTTTGGGATTTGTGAAGGATTGAGAGGGACTGACAATCCATATTGAGTTCGAAAGATATAGTTAATACCACCGAAGGATAGATAGAGGATTCCGAGAATGATGGAAGACCAAAGATCCAGGAATAACACCATCAATTGAGTGGACATCAAAACTATCATCTCAGCTTGGTTCCAAATGGCATGTTGAAAACCACTCACTGAATGGCGTTTGGATACTCGTCTTCAACGCTTGTACAAAAGTCCTATCCGATAACTCTACAGGTGCTCTCCATCTTTGTTCCCCTGTCTGCTTACGGAGCCTACCCGTTAGTTGACAAACCAGCGGAGAAGCAGAAAACGTACCTGATAGCTTTTCGTCGTAAAAGCTCACTGTTGTATGTCTCCGGAACGAAAACCACCAGCAGAACGAGCATCACGCCAGCCCATATCAAGACGACGTAAAACGTCCAACGCCAATAAGCATTTTGGTTGATGAACCCAGATATCAAAGGTCCGAGTACAGGTCCGATGAATGGACTAGCGGAAAAGGCAAGCATTGGTCTGTATATTTAGCATAAAACAAATGTAGTCGATGAGAAACTCACGTTCCGACCTTCTCATTTCGAAAGACATCCGTGATTGCTCCTCCTGATACTGAGAGGAAAGCTGAACCTCCGAATCCTGTCAACTGAGGGTCAGGTTTGGAATCACAGGGAGATTAGAGCTCACAAATCTGAATACCAAGTGAACGGCGATTTTGTTGGCTGAACCATCAACAACTGACCAGTATTAGGGGGTGAGAACATGCCGAATGCGACAGGAAAGTTAAGTACTGTTCCATCAGTATTTGTTACATTCAGAAGGATGAAAATACTTACAAAAGAAAGCACCAAAGCTGTAATGTAACACCTTACTTCGACCCACAAACTCCGATATGGGTCCAAGAAACACTGTATCATCAGTCATTGACTCCTGAAACCCATTTGATGTATGTAACTCACAAGGACCAACTCCTAAACCAGCGACGAAGAGAGAGACGCTTAATATACAAACCTCCTGTGAAACGCCAAATCGTTTTTCCATCCCCGCATAAGCGTCTGCAGCCATGGACGAACAGCAAGTTACACAGGCGCACGCATTGGCCAAGACGGCAGTCATTATCCTTTCACACTCAGCTCATCCTCAAGCTGATAGGGTCGAGAACTCACCATTTTTTCATCTCAGGTGTATTTAAAGGATCTTCTGGATCGTCAGGTCCATCCCATTTCACAATCCATTCATCTTGCTGCTTCTCCTCATCACCCCCCGACTGGATACGATCAGTTTCGACCAAAGTCGCATCGTCTTGTCCAACTTCCGGATCTCGTTCTTTTTCTTTCTCTTTGGCGATACTAGAGGTCATCTTCGAAAATGTGATGAGTGTGGGATGGTGAGGATGACTGCATTTGGAATATAAAGGTATGCATCTATGGTGAGTGAGGAAAGGTGGAGGGGTGTTATTTTAGTCAGCCTTCCTTCCCACTTTGATGTCATCTGATGGCCAATGATCCAAAGAGCCAACCCTGGCGGCAAGCGGCAGCATGCGCAGCTTCGGCATTGACGACCGGCTGATTGTGAATCCTCGTGAACGGTGAGTAACAAAACACCTCCACTTGACATGCTTTTTGGAGGTGGATATGGACCCACTCTGCATGATCACGGCGTGTGCAAAGTCAGTTGACTCACTGTAAGCCTGACTTGCCTCAATTCTGTGTCACTCCGCGCCTAATGTGAAAAGGGGGACCGAATAAAGAATGATGCAATGGGTCCGTCGCGACCCGTAAGCCTGACCAGACAATTCTTACCTTCTGTATACTCTACATATATGAAGATTCACCCATGGTCGTCCGTGACTTTGGTCGGTTCTGGTGAGACTCTAATCTCCTCTCATAGATCCTTCGAGAAAGGAGATAAAGCTGATAGAGCAGGGTGGTAGGGACTTGCACACTCATCTCCTTCATCTCATTTTCTTCTCAAATATTCGTCATTTGGCCATGGTACGGCTCGACCATCTCTCTAGATCTTCTAAAACTTCTCATCCCTTTCAAGTGAGCTCCTTGTACTCTCCTGGACTGATGAGCTCACCTTAGCTTCTTTGTCTTCATGGTTTTCTGGAACTACCGACTCTGTGTGATCACTTCCCCGGGAGGTGTGCCTCCAGGATGGGTCAGTCGGCATTGACAGATCCCTCTACTGTGAAGCTGACCCATGAGCGACCGAACATTGGACAAATGGACGGGATGGAGGTGAAAAGGGGTTCACATGCTCCCAGATATTGCAAAACATGCGAGCATTACAAACCTCCCCGAGGTACATTTTATGCCTCGTATAGGATATGATCCACGCTGAGTAGTAGCTCATCATTGCCGGCAATGTAGAACATGTGTAGTGAGTTAACATCCTTGTCATGTATGCGTCATTGGTAACGCTGACTTTGATAGCTAAAGGTATGTGAACTTATGTGTGAGCAGCTGAGCACGGCTCAAATCATTGTAGCTCGATCGTTAGTCTTTCCCTGTCATATTGAGATTTTACTGATGCTCAGATCATTGTCCTTGGATCGCTAACTGTAAGTCACCCTTGACATTTCTTCGTTCATATTATAGAGTCTGTGCTCATGACAGGCGTCGGTTTCCACAATCAAGGTCATTTCATCCGGTTTCTCATCTGGGTCGACATAGCGACATCATATCATCTCGCCATGATCGTTTTCAGGGTTATGGACCTCGTTCGTTCGTATTATGTGCGTCTCTCCCTTGATATCAAGCGCAAGTAATGCTGACTGGGATAGGAAGAACCAAGTGTAAAAGACATGTTGTTCATGATTTTCAACTTCGCCGCTTGTGTACCGGTATGGCTTTGTGTCGGCATGTTCTCATTGTATCATTTGTATCTGGCAGCGGGTAATTCGACGACTATAGAAGGGTGGGAGAAAGATAAGGTTGCTACTTTGGTGAGGAGGGGTAAAATAAGAGAGATCAAGTATCCATATGTAAGTACCACCTAAGACAGCGGTCCTTTCTCACCACACCCAAAGTCCGTTCCCCCCGTCATCTATCCCCAGTGTTTATCTGTGCAATTCTCGACAACGTCTGTCTCCGCGGGTTCCAAAAAGGGTCAACTATTGGCTCACCTGCAGAACCTAGGTTTTATGCGCAACCTCGAAAGCGTCCTTGGTCCCAACCCTCTTTTGTGGATATGGCCCCAGAAAATGCAAGGAGACGGTCTTTCTTTCCCCGTCAATCCGGCTGCAGGCGGTGAGTCTGCAGAGGAATGGGCAGGTGTCGTAGCTCCTGATCAAACCGTCTCACGTTCTTCCTCCAGTCATTTGGGTCATGAAGGTGTAGACGATAGATACCGTTCACATCGTTCTTCACAATCTCATCTGGGGGATGGGGAGATGGTATAGGCTTCATCCTCACTCCCCTCTCTTCACCTTCCCAGGGCGTTTCCAACCTCACGGAAATGGTGGCTGGGATGTGCGACTAGTGACAAAGATACCAGTCTGCATCAATGAGACTGGAACGGAGACGTGTTAAAGAGTAAGCCTTTCGTTACCTGAAAACATTTGAGCAATTCTGATGTTCCCCAGATCCAGCTGACGGTGACAGGTCCCGACGCCCAATACGTTTGGCCACCTCAAGATCCTACTCGATATCGTGATCCCAACCCACGAATGATGGAAGGATCGCCGTTTGTCTATGGGGAAGAAACGTTGAACCCGGCATTACGTCCTACGTCTCTTAGACGTAGAGATCATGCTCAGCAGACCATCAAGGCCGACGACAACTATCCTTTCGACCCGACCTCTGAGCCCAACTACCAATCTCAAGGCTATAATCAACCTGATAATTTCCACCGCACTCATCATGATGGTTCCAACCTTCATCTTCATGGTACGCACGACCAACCAGTGAACGGTGACGAATCATATCAATACGACCCTCAAGACGTTGATAACCATTCGAGCCAAAGTCAATCTTCCAGCCCTGAACCTTATCTGTCCGATTATGACGAACATAACGAAGGTCCGCTCGTGCCTGGAGAAAGAGAGACGAGTAGGATAAGAAGAGGTAGTGAAGGATGGGAGGTGAGACCGATGGGTGTTTGGCAAGGTGAGGTGGGAAGGATGAAAATGCCTTGGTTGGAAGAAGGAAGATATAATGTTTATGTACCTAATGATGAGGAATGGGGTGATGGGGAAGAATCTCGTCTACCATCTGTTTGAGTCGACGGTAAAGAATGACGAATTGTAGAAAAATGGACATACCATTGTATATTAATGCATATTCACATCTATCATATGTCCAGGTAAGTTACATCTAGTTCTAACATGTATGTACAGAACCGTGCCATCCACTGTATCCGCTTTGCTCAGATGAAACAAGTTACTTCTAGATGATTCATTCCGCCCCATAATCCTAATCTGAACCACGTCGACTGGGAGAGTCCCACAAACAAAGTACGAATGAAGTACAATACTCGTATCCCTATAATGGTGACCGCTCATTCCTCTCCTTGATACTCTCCAGCATTTTGGAGAATAGCATGAACCCATTTAACGATTTGGAAATGACCACTGATCGAACTTCTTTCGTCGACGGTATGAGCATTGAATGATTCACCCATTGGTCCACCCATGAATCTATACACGTTTTTGGTCAGATTGTAGTACATCTTACAATCTGTATTACCACTGGAATATCAGCGTTTAAAAGTTTATTGATAGGAAGAAGGAAAGGAGTAACTGACGTAGGTGCGAATGGAGATACGTAACGTTCTTTTCCATTCGGACCTGGTAATACTGCTCTATTTCATCAGCTCCGACTTTTCCTCCCTCTACACAGTTAATCGTTTCTTGTAAACCCGCAACAATCTTGTTGTGATTTCTTGAGGGGTGCAACTTCACAGCGCTTTTCTTTTATCTGATGGGTCGTTCTGAAACTTACTGAAACTCCCTACAATAGAAAGAGGCGCGCGGGGGGGGGGGGGGGGGGGGATATGTCGATGTATAGAAGAAGAAGACGGCAAAAACGTACTTTACAGTCCCAGCAAATAATTCCCAAACACCTCCAACAGCCGGAGTCCTCGGGGCAGGTTCAATAGGTAAACCAATCAAATCAACTTTAACATAACTTTCATTCCCCTCTCCTACCCTCACTTCCTCATCGAAAGCCATAAATTTCAACCCATGTTTCTCAATCACCCCTTTCAAAGTATCTTTAACATGTTGTTTTGTAGATTCAACACTTTCATCAAAATCGATACGGAAATTGACCATTGCAGTAACTAATTCCGGTAAAGCGTTCACTTTCACACCTCCATTTATGACGTCTACAGCTGTTGTGGTTCCTACCATTGCACGTTGGATTCTTGATTGTGATGCGAATACTTTTGCTAGTTTTGGCCAAGATGTAGGACCTTCCGATTTGAGGTATTTAGAAAGAGATTTTGGGAAAGTAGGTCCATGTAGGGAAGCACACATTAGACTTGTCAGTATAGGTGATTCGGGAGTTAACTTCAAGATCAACGTTGATCTTCATCGTAGTGAGGGCGAAATTATTCCAGGCGTGTAGAAGGGGGGGAGGGGTGACGGTGACTCACTTTGATAGGGAAAGGGTTTTCTTCAAGACTTAAGACTAATTGTGACATGATACCTATTCCTGTATGTTCAGGAGGGATTGAAGAATGCTAGTTCGTAAGCACACTATGAACGCGTTCATTGAGATGATGGAAATGAATAACTCACTCCTCCTGCAGTACCAAGTGTAATCTGATCAGTCAGTGATGGTTCTATGATAGGAGAGGAAGTACTGACCTTGACATCCATATACCCTTTCTCTCCCATAGCGGGAAGAGCGAAAGGTGCTCCGAAATAATCATCAATCGTTCCGAACCCTTCGTCGATAACCATCAAGATGCCATTTTGACCATACCGTTTTTCAAGAAAAGGAGCAATGGTTCCTTGTCCTCGACGGGCGAACACTTCTTCTTCGTCAAACCCATGAGAGAATATGATGGTTCGGAGAGGTTTCCAATCAGATTGTAATAATTTAGTTATGGCTTCCCCTACATCGTCAGTGAGATCTTACCGGTGTATATTTCTGTCGGTGTGGGAATATTGGTGGTTGTTATGCAAATTAATGGCGTGGAAGTGATGAAAAGATGTTTACTGACATTGAGCAACGAGAAGAGTTTTATCATCCCCTGATCCACGTCCCCAGATATAAGTACCGTCGTTATAACCTGAGAAAGGTGGATGAGTCCAGCGGTCATATGTCGACGAAGGAGCAGGTACTACGTCGTAATGTGACATCCTCTCCGTCAGCTTTTACATACTACTGTGCTTGTATACACATTTGACTCGACAGTTCCAACAGCCACGATGCGTCTAGAGCAACGGAATGTAAAGTAACCAGAAGAAAGTGACCAAGAAGGAAGAGGCAAGGAAGACACGAGGTGAGGCGAAGAAGAGAAGGCAAGGAAAGGAGGGATAGACGTCAAACGTACATGACTACAGGTTTCAAAGACGGATCCTCTCCCTCAAAAGTCGCTAAGATACCCAGAGCTCAAAGTCAGCAAGGCTTACGGACGAAATCGGTCATCGACTTACTGTTGATATATTCAATTTTGGCCTTTTCGTGTCTTTTCATCAGTCAATGCCCCATTCCAGGTCTTTCACGGAGGGGGCGAGGTGAGAAGATGAGATTGAACGTACGCCACAGGAAAGCTCTTTCGTAGCCATTGTTGAAACTCGAAGAAAGGTTCCCATCTTGGATCCTCGTTAGGTTCACCATTATCGTCGTAGCTTTGAGTAGGTATGCGCTGTCTGTTCAGCTGAATATCTCGTGGCGCAGCTGACCCAAGTCGCTCGCTAGTCCAGTGAGATCAAGTGTTTTCTATGTAGATTGTCCCCATCTAATCGGGGTTCCACTCAGGTACCTGCTTCTCTCCCTGAATTTTCGCCAATAGTAGGTAGAGGTGTGTGAGCATTCTGGGAATATCATAGGGCGGTGCAATCAAAGACTCACCACAGCTTCCACGAACAACTCTATCGACCTTTTCTGCTCCTCATCTGTCATATTCCACGTGAGTTTGGGATAGACCGGCTCTGGCTGCTTAGGACATTGAATCTTTGCTTTCAGCACTTCCATCTGAGCATGATATTCTGCCTTTTGCCATCTCATGAAAGTCGCAGAATGACCGACCAAACCAGCCACAGGTGAGATCTTGTGGTGGAGGGAGAAGGCCAGAGCTAGTGTCAACAAGAGAGCGAGGAAGATACGAGGTCGCCAGTTCTTCTTAGGTTTACCCAGTACGGGGGATGGAAGATCGTCTTTGCTACCCATGTTGATGAGACTGAAGTGAAGATGAGGTAAGAAGTTGAAAGTGAGGTGAGGCAGGTATATTTAGGATGACCGGTTGACCGGTCAACCTTTTTTCGGATAAATCCGTCTACCGTGCGTCATATCCTTCTATCCTTCCCTTCATTGATCGATGAAGCAGTGAAAGTATTGCGACCTGGTCTCAGATCTTATGCATCTATTCCAATATCATCTGTCATATCCTCCTGAAATATTTACACTTCCAACTTGTTCCAAGATATACCAAAGCTGATGACTTATTCTGTAGGTCCTTGCCAGACAGGCTGAGCTTCCGCGTCGATAGTAGGTGGCTGCATGGTCCTATGTCGTCAATATATAATAGGTCAAAATGGGAAAAGACTCACGAGGGAGGTTCAAACATTGGGATGAAATTCAATCCGACAAAGGCTAATCCGATGGCACCCACTATAGTACCGCAGACATAGAGAAGGGTATAGTAGCTGTCGAGTCAGTACAACAATCTAGACAGACAGGGTCACTCACTTGAGCATCAAGACACCTAATAGTACGTAGACTAACGGTCAGCATTACCCCCAAGATATACACGTGAAGTGGGGAGAACAGAGGTGGAGACAATACGGAGGACACAGCAAGGAGAGAGAGGAATACTCACATACACCCCGACCAATGAAAGAGTGCATGAATGACGCGTATTTGTGAACGAGAGCTTTATGCTCTTCTGTAGGTTTTCGAATTTCGAGGAAGATGGTGATAGCGCCAGCCCTGTCTCCTTAGCTCATCCCATGCCGAGGTCGGAGGAATAGTAGTTGATCAATGTTGCGGAAGGCCGACAAGCTATTTTGACTCACACAACCTCATATATTCCTATGATGATACTGCTGAATGAATGGTGAATTAAAGATCCTACACCTCCAGCAATGGCTACACCTCCGACTACCCTGTTGATCAACCCCGCATTCCGTGACCGATACCCGTCTGACATCGATAGACCTTACTCGGCCGTGAAATGACACGCATGGGGTGACACCGGAGTGTGTGTGTGTGTACCGAAGTACGACTTACATGTTCACAAGCCTGTCATAGTCAGCATCATGGCCTTGCAATCACGGTTCATAGAACATATACGAGCTGAGAGATGAGGGAATACCAGGATACTCACCTCAGGAGCTCTGTTGGGTTTTGAGTTATACGGTCCATGTCGCGCTGAGGTCAGATCCTTTTCAGCAGATCTGGGAATGAGGACACGGGCAAGCCAACAGTTGAACAGAGTATGATAGAAAAGAAGAAGGAAAATCGCCCAGATGTGAGAAATTCAACTTGCAGCTGAGGGCGTCACGTTAGAGCAAAGGGCGGAGTGAATGGCTTGTCGCCACGTGGCATTCGAAACATCTCCCACGTGGCACTCGTTCTCCTGTTCCTACGCGACTGTTTGAGATGCATAGATACAAAGTAAGTACTAACTAAGTACTAGAAACGACCAAAATGGCGCCCAAAAGAAGTGCCGCATCACGCCAACGACAATCTACCCCTCTCATGCCTTGCCCGACTTCTTATCCTGCCAAGAAAGAGTCTGGGGGTATGGAGGAAGCTCAATGGATTGCCTGTCGGGAGATGTTGAATGAGGTATATATTGCACTGGACGCAGGGTGAGTGCAGGACGGGGTTTCCCAAAACGACGATGACGCTATGAATTATGACGAAACGGGGTGAGTCAATGGTGATAATTTGACTGACGTTATAGTCGGTATCTAGCCCCGATATTTGCTCAACTCCCAGATAAAACGCTGTATGAAGATTATTATTCAGCCATACCCGAGCCAGAATGTTTAGACAATGTCTCTGTCCGTGTTTCACTTCTTCTTCTCTTGTGCATTCAATTGACTGGATCAAGCTACAGCTAGGTTCCCAAGGATATTCCACCCCAGAAGACTTCTTCAAACAATTACATTTGGTCTTTCTCAACGCCAAACACTGTCAGTGACATTCTGGTGTTTTACTAAGTGACTGAAACAATACAGATAACGAAGAAGACTCTCGAATCTGGTTGGACGCCAAAATGCTCGAGGTTGGTGTCTCATATCGCATATACAGTGATCAAGAAGAATCTCGAGTCGCATGCTGACGGGTAGGATCAAATACATGAAAATTGGCGATTGAAAGCCTCAGAAGGGATTTTCTCGCATTCCGATCCATATCATTTCTCCCCACGTAAACCACGTAAACCCAAGAGAGAGAGAGGTACTTCTTCTACTAGAGCATCCACAACACCTGGTCCAATCGTAGATCCAGCTTCAGCATCTGTATTGCCTCTTGTGGCTGAACACCCCTCTCCCATCCCTACGACCCCCTTCGTTGAGCCCATAGCCACGTCCACCGTCCCACCACCCAGATCATCTGTTGCATGGAGCTTGACGCCAGCTATGCTCGCTCAGGTGGAGGCGGACAGGAGGATTATCGCCGATTTAGAATCGCGATTACCTCGATGGGAAGGACCAAAGGAGGTCATTCATGGTGATACGGCTCCGGGTGGTATACCTGGAAGTGGGTGGTTTGGCGAGGGTGCACCACAGTATGAGCAGAGTGTTGGGGGTCCAGCTTCTTGGCCTGATGGGATCAGGAGAGTCGTCCATGCTTTGTCGGAGTATAGAGATATAAGGTATGTTGTCATTGATTGACACCAATCTTGGCTCATAGACAGTGGCCGTCTTTTGGTCGATACATTGAATCAGGTCCCTACTCTGGTCGACATTCCATATCTATCTTTCAACGTCAGTCCGTCCACATTTGATTGCCAAATGGCTGATGACCTAGGCACCCATATCATTTTCTTCCATCCACACCAATGCCCAATCCTCCCGTTATCGCACCCTCCGAGCGTTCGATCTCGACATGGTTCGATTATTCGAAAAGTCTCGTCGATGGTTTCAAGGTAGAACGCAAGAGTATGGACATGTGCTAGAACTACAACGACTTTACAACTCTCTCACCGCTCCTTTCCCTATGAACCTCCCTCCTTCCGGAGTGCCACCTCCATCCCCTACTCACTTCGCATCAATACCGGCGGGGCCAGGTAACGCTAGATTCACTCATGAACTAGCCCCCGACGCCAAATCATCTAGCGAACCTGTTGGACGTCATTTCACAACTTTCCGTATCGGTACCAAGGACCGAGAATTCACTCAAGAGGCAAGACATAAAGGTTTGACGTACAAACTTGGTGACTATGTTCATGTCATGAACCCTGATGATCCCAGTCGTCCAATCGTTGGTCAAATCTTCAAAACTTTTGTACCTACCAAAGGCAATCGTACTCATCATATCACCATATGCTGGTACTTCCGACCGGAACAAACTGTTCATACGGCAGATCGAACTTTCCACGAAAATGAAATCTTCAAGACTGGTCATTTCTGTGATCATCCCGTCGAAGATATCATCGAGAGAGTATCAGTATCATTCTACGTCAAATATATCAGAGGAAGACCACAAGCTCCTGAATATTATCCAGGTTGGCCAATATATATTTGTGTAGCTCGATACAACGATCAAAAACAAATGTCTGTGAGGATTAAGAACTGGGCGAGTTGTATACCGGATGAATTGAGACAAACGGATTTCATGACTGTCATCCCTTTCGCCAGGCAAATAGATCCTATAAAGGTTCCTTCTCCCTTTTTGCGCGGTATCAAAGGTCCAGGATTCCTGGGTGACCCTCAGGAATCCGTCGGTGATGAAGATGATGATGAAGATGAGGGGGAGAATCGGCGTATGGCTAGGGTATCGACTCGGGAGGTACAAAAGCCTGAACAACCAGTTGTTCCAAACATCGGGACTAATGTCCAGGCAGGACCATCACGTCCTACCCAATATATCCCAAGCCAACCTGTTCCCACAAGACAAGTTTGGTCTGCAGCTCCTACTCCACCTTCTAACTCTACCAAATCATTCGTCAACCTCATGGGCGGTCCCCAAGTCATCGACCATCTGGCAGTGAGAGAATTGTTACCACCGGAAACTGGTATGTTTCTCATTCATCACGTGCGGGACAAAAAGGAGAGCTGATGATCCAGCCCAATTGTTTGAACGTGACTCTAGAGGTCATGTCTTATGGTTCTCAGGTCCACCACTACCTCTTGGTGCGATACCAGTGCCCGAACAACCCTCTCACAGTATAGAATATCTGGAATATTTAGCAAAACGTAAGCGGGGGCAGTCGGGAGATGACGGAGGATCGAAAGGACGAAGGAGGTACACCGGCAATGCTGGCTTGTCAAATGGCCCAGTCAACTCGGGGAACAAAGCGGGGGATGGGGTGGAGGTGGAGGTAGAAGACCTTACGAAGATTTGGTGGGCACAGGATCAGACACCCGGGAAGATATTGGACGCTTTGCGGTCTGTTGTTGATTCCATATGATGGGCATGATATGTCTAGTTGTAAAGTGTATCTTTCGTGGGTAGCTAGCTATACATGTCACACCATAACCTTATCTCAAATTATAAGAAGACTCGTACTCCAGCTGTCTACCTCAACTACTGCCGCAGGCCGCATACTTGCTGCATGCTGCAGGACTGCAGGACATAAGAAGGGAAGCTTGGTGCCCCGCATCGTCGCGTTTCAAATCGTCATCGTCATCAATCTTTCCTCCAACAATTGTCAGTATGAACGGTACATAGTATCAACGACTGTCATGCCTAATAATGTCCCTCCTTCTCGTTCTTCACGGTTCATAGTACCTCCTATGCCACCTCGTATCCATCGACGATTACGTCTCGTCGCTCGTGAGGATGGCCTTGTGATCACTCCCTCCGATCCCGAGTCACACGATGGGGTTATGATACGATGGGGTGTGGAAAGCAAGTTGCAACCGATTGAAGAACACCTTGATCAGGGTTTAGAGATTGGGGGTATATTAGGCTTGGTCAGATTATGGGATAGTGAGTGACACTATTCCCCTCAGTATCATTCTCTTTCCTACACTTTCGTGCGCTTGGAGGAGAACTGACAATTAGCTGCTTATTTGCTCGTCTTCCTTCCTCCTACCAAACCACCCTCTCCACTTTTCAGCTCTCACTCCGACTCTGAAGAGACTAAAGACGCTTTAAGTGGATCTCGCCAAGTGTACACTATAGAAAACATACATCCTGTTCCTCTATCTTATGACCTAGCTTCGAAAGTCATACAACGTCTTACCGATTTTCAAGTCAGTATCTTCATTGCTCATTCAGACACGTTTTTAGCTGATCTTGGATTCAGACAAAGAAAAAGAAGAAAACACAAGGACTGAATATTCGATGGAAATTACCAACTATCACTGGACCAGGTGCTGTACCTTCCGCCGACCCATCAGATCCGCCGGACGAAAGTGAGGACAACTCGGAAACTTCTGATGAAGAGGACGAACCTCGAGCTTCTACGTCTGGTACTAGCTCGATAGCTCCGGAAGCTGATGACTCCCCTTTGGTCCCTACGATCGACAAAGAGGTAGGGAAGAGGAAAAGGTTCAGTATTGATTGGGAAAAATTCACGAAACAAGTTGGAAGACGAAAGAAATCTCAACAGACCTCAACTACATCGACTGACCCCTCCACTGTCCAGGTGCTTTCACCCAACCCAAATCCACCAGGACCAGTACCACAGGACCTTAATTCATTAGCCCTACCATCACAGGAGGAGTCTAAAGAGAAAGAAAACGAAGAGGAAAAATTTGTTTCTGATATTCAAGGACAATCAACGTTGGCAGACCCACCTAAACGACATGATCTCGAAACGAAGATTATCCGTCAAATATGTAGAGAATTCTCTTCTGGTTCTTTCTTCTATAGTTTTGATCTTGACCTCACTCATTCTTTACAACATAAAAGAACTATCCTGATTACCCGAGCTAATTCCTCCACGGCTTTGTCTCAACTTTTGCCGGAAGATCACACGAATATCCTCAAAGATCACTCTTCTACGACTTTCGAAGATGTCGTCGAACCGGATATCAGATTACCCCTTTGGAGAAGGGTCGACAGGAGGTTCTTTTGGAACGAACATCTTCTGAAAGACTTTCTTGATGCAGGTTTGAACTCTTTCATATTACCCGTCATGCAGGGTTGGGTACAAAGTACTACTTTCAATATCCCAATACCTCCCAATCCTCGAAATCCCGAAGCATCCACAATTGTACCGGTTGATTTGACTGTCATATCGAGGAGGAGTAGAGATCGGGCTGGATTGAGATATCAACGTAGAGGGATCGATGAAGAAGGACATGTAGCCAATTTTGTCGAGACGGAAATGATGGTTCGTGCCAAGGTATGTTCATCTTTGAAGGTATGTCTACTTCTAGGGGCTGATATTTAGATTGAAGGGAAAGTCTCAGTTTTCAGTTTCATTCAGATAAGAGGATCGATACCACTTAAATGGTCACAATCACCTTACTCGATGAAACCTCCTCCAGTGTTGGATCAACCGGTTGAGAAATGTTACTCCGTCGCCAATTCACATTTCGATGATTTGACCAAACGATATGGTCCAATTACCATCGTAAATCTTTCAGAACAAGTGGGAAAAGAAGCAGTGGTCACTAATGGTTATCGACAATTGGTGAGAAGTTTGGAAAGGATAGATATTAAGTATGAAGAATTCGATTTTCATGCGAAATGTAAAGGTATGAAATGGGAGAATATAGCAGAGTTGGTGACCAAGTTGGATCTCAGTGATATGGGATATTTGTGGACTTTGCAAGGGGAGGTGGTCAGACGTCAAGATGGAGTGTTTAGGACAAAGTGAGTTTCCCTTCTCTCAATGTTCTACTTTACGCTGTGACTCAATCGTTGGTGTGGAGATATAAATCCATGATGGGGCAGTTTCTTTTCATTATCTGAAAACGTTATGGTTTGGGTCAAATGTTATGATTATGCTGATGACAGCTGCATTGACTGTTTGGACCGCACAAATGTCGTCCAGTCCGCCATCGCTCGACAAGTGTTGGGCACAATGTTAATTCAACTTGGATTCAAAGCCGACTTGGACCCCGAGGTAGAAAACGTTTTCAATGATGGTAAGTCGGTTTCAGTCCCTCAACATGTCTTTACTCCCTTTGATATTGAATGGCATGCTGATATTCCAGTATGGGCAAATAACGGAGATACTATAAGTCTTTGCTATGCTCATACTTCCGCTCTCAAAGGTGATTTTGTTCGGACAGGTAAAAGAGATCTAACAGGGATGGTAAGTCAATCTCTCTGCCATTCATCCATCATCAAGCTTATACGAGTCAGTTGCATGATGGCGTCAGTTCCCTAAGTCGAATGTTCTACGGAGCCATATCCGATTTCTTCGCTCAAGCTGTCATTTCTTTCTTCCTTGGACATCGCAACCTTGGTATATTCAGCGAATTTTTAGAGACTATGCAAAGTACCGACGCATCGAATCTTGTTCAATTGTCTCGTATTCGGACTGCTGCTAGTGAGTTCATCTAGCTCACCTTTAGCACTCTTGACGTGGTACACTCAAATTCATCCCGTTTTACTTCTTGCACTCTTGACGTGGTACACTTGAAGTTCATCCTATTTCACCACGTACACCCTTGACGTGATATGTTTCAGTCCATTTCCCTTACGTCTTACAACCTTTACGTGGTATAGAGGATACTGACGGACAGTTGAGATTGCTTCTGCTAGAGTTTTGTCCGAGGGGGAGATACGACTGGCAGGATGGACATTGTTATCCCCCGAAGAACGTAATGTGAGAATTGGGACTAAGCTTGAAGAGAAGATCTTGATTTTAGTCAGTACATCTTCCGACTGTATGATCATGAGTACTGATTTCAGACACGAAAAGCAGTCTATGTGGTTGTATTCAATTTCGCTTTGGAGAAAGTAGTTCAGTTCACTCGTATACCATTAGGATCCATCACTTTGATACAGCTTGGTAATTTCTCTCTTCCTTTGTCAGATTTGATCTGATAGAAGGTGCATATATACTCTCTCCATTGCAAGAAGCTTCTCGGGATCCACTCGAGGTGAGTTGAGCATCTCTCTTACCCATATCATCAGAATTGTCAAAATGTGGAATCTCCAAAGAAAGACAGATGTTGAGATCAGAATTACGGTTTTGTGTTGAACTTTTCACCTTCCAACGAAGATACTCGATACAACACTTATTCCATTCGTAACAGACGTGGTCCAGGTCCAGATTCATCCCCTTCCACTCCGTTACTCGAGGACAAATCATTAGATTCAAATCAGTCATTCGCATTCAAAGTCCTCCCTAGGGAATTTATAGCCAAAGGCGCTTCTTCTGGACAAATTGACGAAGATGACATATCGATAGATAGTGGTGATACGTGCAAAGCGGCTGCTGAACGTATTGTAGAGAAAGTTAAATTGCAATGTGAACAATTGGGTGGTGGAGGGAAAGGGTTTGTGAAATATGAAGATATTGTAAGGTTAGTCAAAAATCAATCAAAACAAAGAGAAATTGGTTGACGTGCAGTTTAGAAGAAGCTCAACGATCTACTACTTTGTTGGAGAGGGTAGATTATGCTTTGAAAAGGTTTTTATGGTTGTAGCTGTATTAATGACTTTTACGACCCTACGGTTGATATTGATCACGTCCATACGAAGATGACATGAATGTTTGTATTGTCTGTCTACAGTATGTGATTTGCGTCTCATTCACCGAATGATCCGGTGGGATTAGTGGGTCGGTCAGGGAATGATTCTAGTCGGTCAAACGTTGAACCAGTATCGAGACGATGGATCTACGCCAAGGAATTGATAGAGTCAATTACACTTTGTCAATGTCAACAGCGGATGAGTTTGCAAGACGTTGAGATGTTCTCGTATCGATTGTTTGATTGTACATGTGTATAAGGAAGAAAAGACGAAGGATCAAGATCCAGATCGTGACATCCAATCTTGTCTTATTTTGTAAGTTTCTCTCGCATCCTGTCCATCAGTCCCAATCAGATCCACCAAGTCTACCGACCACCCCTGCGCAGAAAGCTCAATGAAACAAGCGTCAAGACCTTGACTCACCTTCAAAACATCCAAATCCAAATCGACCACTTTAACATTTTCTTCAGATCCATCGAACCCGCCTAATTTACCCAGGAACGGAACCCAGACACCACTACCGCCCATGAATCCCTCTAACTCGTCTCCTCCTGCATTACACATTATCCAAGCTGTTTCAGTCTCGAACGATCTGGTCATATTGAGAGAAGAAAGGATGGAAAGTTCGTAATTTTTAGGATGGTCATGTCGGTGGATTAACCTAACATCAGTGTCTTGGCGTTCCTCCCTATTCTTCTCAATCCTCCTTTCCCTCCTCCTCATTCTCTCAATCCAAAGATGTAAGACGCTGTTCAGGAGGGGAAATTCATTACGCTTGATCAGGGGATCAAAGGTGCGGTGGAAGGTTAAGCAGATTACTGTTCAGTGAACAGGAGACGATACGTAAAGAATTGTACAGTGAGTGTCCAAATCAACTCACGGTTCACTGTCCGTTGACAACCAGTAGGTCGGTACGAAGATCATATCTGCTCCTAAATCCGATAACATTTGAGCAGCATCAGGATGTGAGATATCCCAACCTATCTATCAGTTTCCATTCCTTTTCATCTCATCCATCCTTCCCAAGGTCATTTTTGAGATTTGCTATACTCACAAATGAGAAGTCCAGCTTTACCCCATTTCGTATTGAAAACCTCGTGAGGATCGTCTCCTTTTTGTAGATATTTCCTAACACATCAGCCAAACACTGGACTATATGGACAATAATGGGTAAAACGGACCTCTCGGGATGCCAGAGATTACGTTTGACATACGTCCCAAGTACGTTCCCGGTGGTTCCTTCGATGAAGAAGGCGGTGTTTTTCAAAGACGGTTGAGATGTCTCTTCAGTTGTAGGAGGGAAATGATGAAGGTATTTTGCCCATTGTTTTTGTGCTGATGTAATGTTTCCTTCCAGTTGATGTATCCTTCCAGTTTCTTCTATTCGTTCAGAAGGTTCGGTTGTCACTACTGTTGAGGTCGATGCCGCGTCAATTTGAGGTAGTCCTGTTTCCGACTGTGAGTAGGGTTTTGTATGAGGAAATAAATGATCGAATGGTGAGATATCTGGACAGACGTTCATCGGAGTAGAACCATGAACAATAGTTCCAACGATACAGATGTTGTATATCCTTGCTAGTGATTGGACGAAGTCCAGGAGGTGAGAAGAGGGAAGGGTCAAATACTGAGAAATGTCAGCTTACGATCCTCTCGGATCTTCCTGCTCCCCTGGCCCATTTTCAATCATTGTAATATATCAACAGAATGAAAGACGTAATGGAGAATCGTGGCCACCGATCACATGACTATACAATCATAGGGTAAGAATTAAGGCTTGGGAATGATCAACGATCAACGAGGTTGCAAAGCAATTTCTCGGTACTCACTTGACGTCCATTGTTAAGTACGCCCTGGAGGAAGTATTCAGGAAACACGACCACATCCGCATTCTCCTCACTAGCTTTCTGAACCGCCTTAGTGACCTTGAGAAGGTTATGATCCAAAGTCGGGAATGGAGAAGACGAGAGGGGTCTTTCGTGTGATGGAGGCCCTTCAGGAGCTGAGATGGGAGAAGTTTGTGCCAACGCTATTCGGAGGTGAACCATGGGTGATTTATTGATGGTTCTCTCCGAGAAATCCAGAGTGACTATCGATGTAAGAGTACTTCTAGCTATTTGCAGAACCTATGCAGCGCGTAAGATAGGTTGTTTAGATGACAATCAGCAGGGATGGTCAGTGTTGAAGATTGAACAAGGAGGGATAACCTTAAACGGGATGGACCACCTCCACTCTGAACATCTAAGTTAACATCCCGACAATTACAACTCGTCTTTGGAATTCTATGGAACGCGGAAAGGGCCATTCAATTTTTTTTATTTTTTTTCATCTGCACGCTTTTTTTTCTTCAGGAAGAGCATGCATGATGATCTTCTTCTCCCTCTATCTCAGTCAATATTGCAGGTATTGCGGAGATCTCTTTTGAACATAGCTCAGTGCACCTAGATGTATCTTTTGGTGCTATCTAGATGCATGCAAACAGCCTACATCAGACGCTTCAAATTATAGGTTCTCTATAAGGAGGAAAACAGCCTTTCTCCATCTCCTGTTCCACAGGAGGTAGCTGAATGCATCAAATTCCTACTGTAAGAGAAGGAAACCTATCCAGAGCCTTCTCAGGCGTCTGCAGGCCTCAAAGAAGACCATGGAGATGGTAAGTGATGACAGAATGATATTTTAGTGATATTTGGGGGTGGTGAGAAGGAAGTGCCACATTAGGGGTGCTCATTTCTGATACGCCAAAATAACACGTGTTAAAATGACGTAAAATTTTCCTCTTCGGGTAATTTTGATGACAAACAAACGCGACATCACCACAGGTGAAAAGTGACCGTTGAGTTTTCATCATCACCGTAGAGTTATCGTATCTTCTTACAGAGACACTTTAAAGCGATAAAAAGCCAAGAATCTGAAAGAGGAGAGCTGTAGCTTCAAGCTGATACTATGGACACCTCGGGGGGTGGTAATTTGAGGTCACCGTCACCACCTGTAAATATGTCGTTAAACCCCCTTCGCATACCCCTGCTAACTTCAGTAGGTTCTGCATATCCCCTCCACTGCTCGGCAACCATCTACTAGAACTCAGCAAAGGAGGAACAGGGACAAAGAGGATAGTCAGGACAACCCCCCAGCAACTTTAGGCTGGACAAAAGATCAAGGTACCGGCCAATACTGCTCGCTCGACTACCTTATTGAGTGGTTAGCTATGGGAGATAACTTCAAGAAGTATCAACATGGCCTAGGGGGTAAGAAGAAGCTGGGGATGGCTAGGGAATGCTCTGAGTGGATGTCCAAGTCAGGATGTCCAACTACAAGATCGACTGATCAGATACAAAACAAGGTAAGTGTGATTTCCTTCCTTTTCTCCCCCCCTAAAACTCTGCTGATGTCTTCTAGATTCGTGAACTCTTAAGAAGGTGGCGAGAGGCCCGTGACTGGCTAAATCACACAGGGAAGGGTTTATTCGAGAGTATGGTGGATGGTAGTGAGGATCCAGAGAAGATAAATCAAGCTGAACAGACGGTTAAAGGTGAGTCCCCGTCTCTCCCTTCTCCCCTTCTCCCCGAATACCTCCTGTGACCTGTGTATCATCTGTCTCCTGGCTGTTCATCACTCCTATGCTTCCTTAGCTGATCTGCAGCCACTGTACTGAAGAAGTGTCCTGAATATGACTCTGTGGACACCATATTTGCCGAAAGAGACGGCGGGACAGAATCCCTTCGCACAGGTACCACCGGAAATTCGAATGTCACACTCGAGACGATTATGAGGGGTTCTCACCACCCCTCTCCTTCTCCTGAGAGATCTCCACACTCTCCTAGGCCTCCATCACCATCTCAGATGTCATTGAATGACTTCCTAGGCCAGCAAGAGTCTCAAACTGAAGATACATCGACTCAGAGCGAAAATACACGTCCTGCGACTAGGGAACGCAGTTTTAGTGATCATAGGCTGACCAAGCGAGCTGCAGGTACGTCAGGCACGGTGACATGGACTGCATAGCCACTAAGGTCAGGGTATAGCTGATTTACAGGCCTTTACACATCGTCCAGGAGGGGGGAAGGAAAAAACAATGCTGGAGGTATTGCGGGGTTGTTTGAGGGGATTGCTGCGAGCAGAAGGGAGGAGATAGGCCTAGAGAAGCGTAAGCTAGCTATCCAAGAGGAAGAAAGAGAAGATTCGAAGAGACAGAGGAAGGAAAGGGCTAAAAATGAGAGGTTGGTCATAACATCGAAGGAGGCTCAAGCTCGTCTCACTGCAGAGCAAGGACTACCGGTAGAACTTCGTGTTTCCTGGGTTCAGGCTATCGCAGATGCAGAGGAGAGGTATGATAGAGCTCACAGGGACAGAGAAGAAGGGGAAGGAGACGTTCACACCGAATATGATGAGTGGAGCAATTGGTCGGAGAGTGATAGGTAGTTGAAACCACTCACCTTTTTTCATGATAAAATGAAGTTGTCTATGTCGATTTCCTCTGTCTCCAATGCTAACATTTGCTCCACCAACTCATGACGTCTTCTCATGTGTGGCCTGAGACGACCAGCACCTAAGAAATCGTCCTCTGCTACCTCCTCTGCAGGCAGGTCATCTCGAAGTGGTTCAATTGGTAAATTTCCAGTATTTTCTTCGGTGTAATATTCGTCGGTGTTTATGAGGATGTTGTGGAGAATTGTACAGGCTACAATGATTGCGTGAGCCATAGCTTCGTCTCTTTTAGTTCGAAGTCTCATAGACATTGATCGAAGTATCGTCCATCGAGCCTTTAACACACCTATTGAATGTTCGACCCCTACCCTCATGACAGAGGCTCGAGAGTTGAAATACGCGGTTTTACCTCGAAGAACCGCTTGGCCAGCACTCTTTTTAAACATTGGTACGACGACAGACGATGCTGTAAAGCCAGAATCAGCCAGGAGGTACTCCTGGTTGCTGAAATACTGAGAGGGCGTGTTAAGGGGTTCGATAGCTCGCTGAACTCGTTGATCGCTGCTGGAAGCGGGATAGCCGTAATGAATATATCGAAAACGCTTTGTATGATCGACGATAGCCATGACATTGAAGCCATACCTCTCCTTGCGGCTATGATAAGCCCCTGCATCATCTCTAGCAGGAGCAGTTGAGAGGTTCACATGATAGCCGTCGATGAGGCCTACGCAGTGAGGAATTGAGTATTCAGAGAGAAATCGAGCTTTGATTTCAATTCTTTCGGTGGGGGACGGCCAGGAGATGAAGTAAGATCGTTTTTTCAGTATAGCAATGAGGGCCCGGTCACACCACTTGAATACAGTGCCGGCTAACTAATTAGCAAAATGGACAGAGCAATTGGAAGGAAAACTCGCTTGAGACCCCGAACTCGCGATCTAATGTCCTGCAGTCATGTCCATGAGCCATTCGGTAGACCAGTAACCCTATCTGATACTTTGGTGGGGCCTGAGGCTTGTTTCCTCTTGAAAAAAAGACAGGATCATCCTTGAAAAAATCGACGATGTCATCAAGATGGCTAGGGGACATGCGAAATGCTTGTTTATGACGAATGCCTCGTTCTGCGAAGAGGAGAATGTCACTGTGGTAGAAAGAGGGTCGGGGAAGATTGTTAGAGACAGTCGGGTATCGATCTAAGTAACGATTTGCTGAGATTTGTTGATGTGCTTGAATTATGTCTTCCAAACAGGCCCTTGAGGTATGATCGTCCAGCAGAGGAAACAGAAGCAATGCGGCATCTTCTAAATCGTGCAGGAGGTGAGCTCGAGGGGTTTTGGAAGGCATGACACGAAATCCGAGGGGTTTTGCTTAGTAGATAGTTGAGAAATGCAATGGCCGAGATACATATACATAAACCTGCATGAGATGACATGGGGGAGGACGCGAAGGAGGGGTTACACGTGGCATTTTCTACCTCACACGTGGCATTTATGACATAAAAATGGCTCGTTATCACAGGTGTTCACTTATCTGTGATAATGTCGCGACTAGCCATTATAGAACTGAGCACCCCTATTGGGTCGATCCCCCCTTGGGGCCCCACATCAAAATATCGAATCAAGTGATCTACTCTCTTGGGTCACTTGAGAGCTTCATATTGTGACAGATGATGCATCAAGGTGTCAGGAGTACACCCTTCAGTTTTCAAGGCTGTAGCTGCATGCATTGTGGAGTTGTAGGGAGGAGAAGTTTTGGATTATACCATCTGAAAAAAAAATCCGGGTGAGGAAAAAAAAAATCAAAAAAAAAATCGAATGGCCCTTCGCGCGCGCCATAGTATTCTGTCAACTTTCTCCTTCTCACAGCAACTACTTAAGCTTACAGAATTTCAGTGTTGTTCAAAATCACTTACGATGCCTAACTCAGCTTCAAAACCACCTCTCCCACTCAGACAATACTTTGCTCTTCAATCCTACCTCTCCACCCTTCTTCTCCTCTCCGTGCTATTCCTCCCTCGCAGTTCACATTCCTTCTTTAACCCCACAGATCTCCCTCTACAACGTTCATCCGCCGATCGACCCGAACATCCATTCTTGACCCCTCTGACCGTCTCACCTAGACGGACGATGTTATGGATATTAGCTGGAATGACGATATGTATGTTATGGTGGGGACATCATTTACGTACTTGGGTCAATAGGTCAAAAACGAAATCAAAAGGTACATCTGGGGAAGTGAAAAGTTCATCAAACGGTGGACATGGGAATGGCGAGAAAAGTAAGAATACGAAAGTAGATGGGGAGAAAGAAAAGGTATGGGAAACGGCTAATGTGAATTATCATCAATTTGAAGAAGTAAGGGTAGGGAGCTGATACATAGCGTATAAAAGAAGCTTTCTCATCTACCGTCGTGGGAAGTGCGGTCATTATGATTTTGTTATTAATACTTGGTTCTCCTATGGATAGGTGAGTTAAATGCTCTCTACCTGCTCTTATCAACTCATACTACTACCGACAACCACGACTATCTCCAATACCTCTACGAAAATAACAGATCGAGTAACCTCAGTTTCTCAAGGGATGAGAGTAATCAGCAGAACTGATCTTTTAGTCATCTAATCGAAACGTATTTACTTTCCTTACATCTCTCCTGTCTCCTCGTTTGGCCCATCGTACACTCTATGGGCATTCCATCAATGTACGATCCAGGTATTCTTCATCGATATCAATATACAAAGTTATTTTCGTATCTTGAGTGAGTCTCCCGCCCTTCTCTACAATCTCTCTCCCCCCACTTCCATTGATCCGCACATCAATAGTACTACGATGGATGAATTCTCTTATCTTCACTGGTTTTTCTGTAATTCGAAAAACTGTGCATTCTGCCATGCTATGAGAAGGAGGGGAGGGACTACGGTCATATCTGCATTCAACAAATTCGGCACTCTTTACCCCAGAAGAACCGGTTAGTGGGACTGACGATAGTCCTGAAACACCCGTAGATAGAGCTTTACTTTACCCTGCTCTGGGAACTATGGTAGGAGCTTGGATAGGTGCTTTGCCTCTTCCATTAGATTGGGACAGACCGTGGCAAGTAGGTTGTCTTTTCTCTTTCTGGTCTCCCTTCTCATTCCAGTTATCTCTTCCCTCAACCTCTCACTTCTGCAATTTTTATACTTCCCTCACGGCTTCCGTCCCATAAGCCGTCTTTCTCTCTTTCCCACCTTTACATCTCTCTCTCCTTTCCTTCTCTACTCGTAGTGATTACTGAAATTTCCAACTACTCACAAATCGGTGAAACCACCGCGGTCAATTCTCAATCATGCCGTTTAGTGCGGCTTGATCGCTTATGCACCAGAGCTACCCTTTGACTCTGGCTTTCGGTAGTGTACTCGGTTTCATCATAGGCGGTTGGGTCTCTTTCCTTCACTCAGCCACCCGATCTCTTGTACAACAAGTCCAATCTGAGAAATTATAAGAATAGGAGCATAGATGCATACAAGATGTACGAGTGATGATATTTGTGATCACCTTTTGACTAACCTCAACCATACCTGACCTTGTAATGATTTCTCCCTTACCACTTCCCAAGGCCATAAAGTCCTACTTTCACCCACATTAGATCTGTGTAATCTATTTTCTAGATCTATCCTTCCTTCCGCCGTCCCCTCCGCTTCTAGTGAGATCATTCCGACCCATTCTGGTGCCAAACCCGGTCGAGAGAATACCTCAAAACCAGCTACGTGTAAATACCGCTTGGCGCTTAGACGGACACCGGAGGATACTGTCATATCGCGTCGATCGTAAGCTAGACGTAATGATTTCATCGCTTGTTCGCCATATGGTGTGAGATCGAGGAATATGTACTGAGGAGAAGGGAGGAAAGGATAATAATAAGATGGAGGGATGGTGAATGCGTCTAAATAAGCTGGGAGATGACCAGTGGGAGTGAAGGTGTATTCAAGAGGTACCAATAGATATTTGATCGTAGGTACGAACACTAAGACGTGTTCGGTACTTCTGGGATTATGTATGGCCGTGTTCACCTAAACGTCAATCATCTCTATCAATTTCTTTTGATTACTCTTGCTCTTTCTGTGGTCCACACTCAGACTTGGGGGGAATTGCCAGGAGTAAAGAGCAAAGGGGCAAGATGGAAAGCAGAATTCAACATACAACAAGATCACCCATTTTTAATCGTTTCGTCGCCCCACATTTGTCCAGTTCGCGGACAGCGGCGGCGGCTCCTTCTGCAGAAGGCCACCTTCTTACCTTTTCCGATAAAGGTACGAAAACCCGTAATATAGGTGCTCGACCGTGTATGTAAGGAATGGGCCTATCGAAGGCCATCTCCGTCCTACTCCGTCAGTCCACTCATCTATCTAGTAGAGATATAAACACGGAAGCTGACTCACCTTCCTGGGACTGGAGGTGTTGTGCCATGTTCTGATCGTCGACTAGACCTTCCAGCGTCGCTACTGACCACGCTACTTCTCTGACCCCCTAGCAACGAGGGCGGAAGGGCCAATGTATTAGGTAGTCCAGGAACAGGAGGAGCATGTCGATCGAGAAAAAGGGATTGATGAGAACTATGACTCGTACTACTTCTCATCTGAAGACCGAAGGACGGGCTGCTTTGAACTGAGAATACCGATCCAGGTCGACTTGACTCGGATGAAGTTCGTGAACGAACTCCATTGGGGTTCGGGTCCCCGTGACGTTTGAAGCCGTATCGTTTAGCCGTGGGGAAACTGACGGGAGGAAGTGAAGCTTTCCCTGAAGTCAAAACGGACGGCACGGCGGGAACAGAAGTGGTGATGGGTGATACTCCAGCTGTCGAAGTACTGTTACTACGTTTTCGCCCAAACGAGAAAGAAGCAGCAGACGCGAGAGATCCAATGGAGCCACGTCGACGAGGTTTGCGTGATTCCACCACAGAAGGTTCGTTAGAAGTTTCGTTGGGAAGTTGAGCTGCTAATGGTTCAGGCATTATGATTTCGACCAGACGTTCGCGAGGTGGTTTAGGTAATCCAACACTACCTGCTTCAGAACCCGCGACGCTGCTTTTCCGCGAACGGGGTATGTTGGAGGTCAGACTAGCAAAAGATGGGGAGATTGGCACAGGAGCGGAAAACATTTGACCCTCCTCTTCGAAAGGCAAAGGTGGCACCGTGGGGAAAGTATCGGGAGGGAGAGTGCGCAGATGGAGGACAATCAATGTGTGTGAGAGGGATAGATGCCGAAGTAAATTATGCCATTGAGTGGGTAAGTGGCGTAACTTGCTGGGTCATGAAGAAGAGATTCAACTGGTAGTCAATTATAAGGACTCTTCGGCAAAATCATCTGGACTCACGAAACCCTTCCCAGACTGTCATATTGGGCCAGCTCCTACCTTTTTCACGTTCCAGTTGAATTCCCCACTCTCGCATTACCCATCGGCCCACAGTCTCCCCAGAGAATTGGGCGCGTACCTCGTCCGACGACCCTATTAATGACAGAAAGCTGTTAATTCCGAGATGAGGCAGTAAGCCGGATTGTATGCGGGAAAATGACATCAGATATGCAAGGGGGTTGATTCGGCGATCAGGTCGACGTACTAAAGTGGGAGTTGGCGCCGGACCAAGAGAAGCTAAGGATGATGCCATTTGGGAAGGTGTTTCCGTACGAGAGCGCTGAGAGTGAGTGATGGAGACTGGTGACATGACAAGGGGCGTCCCGTTTTGACGAGTGCCTGTGGAGATGGAGGATGTCCGTAAGGCCGGCAGACCGTTTGGAATTTTCCCATTAGGATGTTTAGTATCGACTCGGCGATCTGAGGTCACTCTCAAAGAGGATGAGATAGGGTCGGGGGAGCTGGTAGATTTCAGAGTCCGCTGGTCATCTTTCACATTGTCGGAAATGACTCCTCCGTTAGGATGAATGGGAATGGAGGGCGGTGTGGCTGATATTGGATTAGCCTTAGGGCGTTGTCGCTCCTGTGTTTCATGTGGGATAACCGAGGCCTTGTCGGGTGTTGGTGGTAAGGTTCCCTTCCCATGTGTATATGAAGAGCTTGCTTTCCGGCGTTCCTTATCTTCGCTACTCGCTATGATATGGACGACCGGAGAAGACGTGGCGGGGGATATCTTGTGATCTACAGGACTTGATGGGTTTTTGTGAGGACCTGAGACACTTGGAGGTTGCGGCAATGGTCGGGAGGAACGCCGAGCAGTGGGTGGAGGTTTGATCGGCGATGAGATCTCTTTCGAGTCCTCGGGATGCAGTGTAGGATAGATGGCTCGTGCATAAGCGCTGGCCTCAGTCAAGGTCCCGGTCTGCTGGTTAGGCATTGAAGGAACTTGTGTATGGACAACAGGAGGCGGTGGAGAACGAGGCGTGATAGTCAATGAGGTTTGTCGGACTGAGATCGCTGTAGGATCTGTCACCTTGACGCTGGAGGTGCCGACACTGGGTTGTGAAACGTATCGTTGCTGGGGTACCTGGTAAGAGGTTGAAGCTGCAGATACATCGATAGGTACTCGTGGGAGTGCGGCAGATGGTCTACGATGTGGAGTGACAGTCGGTGAAATGGTTTCTCCTTCTGACGAAGCCGGAATTCGTACAGAAAGATCATGTCTGATACTTCCTGATGAACGCCTAGAGCTCCGATGCGGACGAGATGAAATGACCTCCAATTTGGTGTTGAGGAGCTCGATGTGGTCTCCGTGTTTCGATTTGAATGACGAAGGATCATATCCCGCTTTTGTCCCCAGCTTGTCGTGAGATGATGACGCAGAGATGACCGGAGCTTTGGAGTCTGAGATGGCAGGGTTCGGAAGATCTTTCTCATACCGAGAACCGCTGTCACGAGCATGTGAGGGTGTGTTCGGAGCGACTGAACTGACCAGACCAGGATGGACGGACTGACGACGAGGAGGGTGATTTATAGGTTCACGTGGAGGGGTCTGTGATGAGTGCTGTGGGCGTGGGGCAGGGCTTCGAGAAAAGGCGGCAGCGATAGGGGTAGAGTTTGAGGGGATAGCCGGGAGGGATCTGTGAGCAGTGTTGCCGACTGTGGGATCAGACAGATATACATATCAACATGAAGAGCATACCAATAACAGATGAACCCTCTGAGCGACCGATTGTGACCTCATGTGCGTTTGATAATCCATTGGTGAACCCCTTCGGAACGCCGTCAGAATTCTTCCTAGCATGTAGTCCACTAGACCCGCTTGGACCAGCATTGGCGACATCCGGTTTGGAGGTGGACAAACGATGGAAGAACGAACGTTTCTGTGGAGACTCCATGAATGTGAAAGGATCCGTAGAAAGTGGAGTCGATGTTCCTTTTCGATCAAATGTAGCGATTGTCGGCGTCGAAGATGACCAGGGAGTGATGGGAGTGACCGCAAGTAGGCGTAAACTATCATGCAACTCTTTGGATCTTTCCCGTCGGTGAAAGGAGGATGGAGGAGGAGAAGAAAAAGTCGAAAATGTTGACGAGGCAACGGAAGCCCGAGAGCCGAGTTTTCTTAGTGACGGTGTGCTTGGCTGTTGACACGGCATGGGCGCGAGTGAGAGTAAGGAGAGAGGAGGTGAAGAAGCCATGACGGGTGAAGAGTGAGAAGGAAGAGCATAGGATCAGTGTTAGAAGAGAATGACATGAGATGGGAATGCTCACTTTGAACAGAAGACGGTGGAAAGGCACCCTCGGGCAAAAATGTATGGCAGGGATCGTTCACTTTGACATTGAGCAAGAAGAGGGCGTACAAGTGTCGATCTCGGAGAGAAAAGAGATTCTATGATCGATGTGGTCTTTTGTTTGTCATTTGTTGGCCAGGTTTTCGTACAAAAAAAGATGCATGTTCGAGAGAGAGAGGGGGGAGGAGGGATACCCGAGGGCCGAAGGAGGTGGCGGGGGAGGGGAGGGGGAGACCGGGAAGGAAGGGGTTTGTTCCTATTCTAACCACTTTACTTTCGCTACTTTCCCTCACATGACGACACTACTACTGCTGACTCTTTTCCTCATTCTTTATACTCATCTTGACAACGCTCATCTAACTTACTAATCCTACAGTATAGTTTCACACTCGACCCAGCCTCGTCGTACGGTCACAGGGCCAGCCTTTGGGAATCAGATCTACATATACGAGTGCCCGTGATGGACCCGGACGTCTCCAGGCGACCATACATCGAGGAACGATGGAGGATGAGGAACAAGGGGTCTTCCGTATCAAAGGCATCTTCGTCAAAAAGAACCCGGCGGTCATTGAAAGGCACTGATGTACTCATATGAACGATTTACACTGATGCCTCTTCTTCAATCTTCGAGCTCACGGTTTGAATCTCTCTAAATGCGTTGACGTTTCAGCTCCGATTACACCACTCGAATCGAAGACACTTTCGTCAATGAACACCACTTGGACACAGAAGCTGTGCTCGACCCTTGTCCTCCCCCAGAAGACTCTCTCGACCGAGAAAAGCAATCTCTCACGGCATTCGAGTCGCTCCACAGTCCCTTTCCTCGTGTACCCATATACCCATGTTCCCAGGTACCCAGGTACCCACATACCCACATACCCACATACCCACATACCCACATACCCACATACCCACATACCCACATACCCACATACCCACATACCCACATACCCACATATCCACATACCCACATACCCACATACCCACCACCAGGGTTACCAAGAATGTCATGCTAGCTGAACGCCTGAAGACCGAAATCAAACAGCACAGAGAGCACCGTTACTACTCTACCTCCTCTCGTTTCCCTCCATCCGACAGATGCGAGCAACATCGCGTTCAATGAAGTGACCCGTAAGATAAAAGGGTGGGAAAGAGAGGCGATGCTTTACGAGTCATCTAGCGTGTCATAGCGGAAGGCGTGGACGTGGAGAGTGGACCACGGATCATGACGTCAAGAGACAGGCTTTATCCACCTTTGTGAGTCCATCATCGCCCTCGATCGAATTGGGAGAACGTAGGTGCCGAATCATTGTCCGATGTCCATGGTGCAGTATACAAAAGCTGATTTGTATGTGACAAGACGACAAGCCCCACCCTCTTCCTCTTTTCATCTTTCAACTGACTTTACAACCCGGAGAATCCACCGCAACCGAGGTCAGCTTCTTGAAACGATCGGATAGCAATCATGGCGAGTACCCGACATCGAGTTAGAAATCATTTACTGACAGACAGGCTTTCATCGTTCCCGGAACTAATCCCAGTGTCCTCTCACAGGCTGCTTTGCAGATATTTAAGAAATATAGAAAAGAACATAGTGATTATGATGCAGCCACTGTCATCGTCACCCTCGTATGGGATGAAGCTGACGAAGACTTCAAGGTTGCCATTGAAGCTGGTGCAACCTGCCAGACAAAGGAACTGTCCCAAGCGTACCAGAATTCGTTGCAAGAATGGTTCGCAGCTAATCCGACGATCCAGCGAAGGGACCCCGTAGCAGTCAAAGATCTGGTAAGAAGAGCAGGACAGAGGGTCCATGACAAAGGCAAAGACCTGGATTTACTTGTGCTACAAACCCGACACCCCAATTACAACTTCCCATACGATAAACCACTGGGGGATCCCTCTACAACACTTGTCGCCACTCTCTATTGGTATAAAACTCAACGGAGATTCATGTTTGCCGTTGATCCCCCACGTGGAGTTTCTTACACCACACGCACAACTGCATTAAAAGAAGCTTATGCAAAATTCCTCGGAAGAACACATCAGCCAGAGATTACAGCTGATCCCTGTCGAGCTTAGAAATGGGCCTCAGAAACCGCTGAGCAACTTTCCAATGACATCCTTTGGAAAGGACTTTGCATCATAGTACCTCCCATCACATCCACCGAAAGCCAGATCGAAAATACAAGAGAGACCAAGGATACGTCGAGATATACAAAGTCATCCACCAGCCAGCCGAACCTGATGAGCCAGTCAATGTCGGATTCTCACAAGCCACAATCTAACATGCCACAATCCGCAACATCTGTCAACCTTCCGGCTCCCATTGACAATACTGCTGCACTAAGGCAGGCGTTGGCAGACTACTCTGCCCATTTCCCAGAAGGATATCCGCTAAAGCGGCTCATCACCTCAGTTGCTTGGGATGTCATCACCAGATCTTGGAAGGTGCAGGGGGTGTTCGGCCTGAAATCGATTATTGATGTATCCCTACTGAACGCCAAGTATAAGAGTGTCATGGAAGAGATGGAACTGAGTTCTGTCACAAACTTACGAGACGCAGGGGCGGTTCACAAAGTCGCCAGAGACGCCAGAAAGAAGGCTCTTGAAGGATGGGATGGATATGATATAGAGGTTCTTCCCCTTGACCCATTTGGCATGGCAAGTTTACCACGGCAACCCCAAGCATCTTCCAGAAAGAAGAAGTCATCTGCGGGTGTGAGTACAGTCATCACAACATTACAGGTGCCCCCATCTGCCTCAGCAGAACTAGAAAATTCGTTGTCAGCGCTTGTGCCCTCAATCTGTTGGAATGGGAACACTTGGGTTGTTGAGGCCAACTTTGAAGAGAAGCCTTATTTCCTGAGTAGAGACATGTTTAATGCCATAATGCTATATATGAGCACGGTGTGGGGAGTGCAGGAGACAAGATCCTTTGGTTCTCCTCTTGATCCAAAATCACTTCTAAAAGCTGCTGGAGCAGCAAGGTCCAAACTTCTGAATGATGAAACATTCAAAAGATTCACGATTGAAGTTCCTAGAACGGTGTCTGTCTCTCGGATTGAAGTTCCTTTAACCAGTGTTGGGACTTTACGCCGTAAATACAATTGGCCGTAGAAACACCAATATGAGAGGCCGTATTTACGACGTAAACCGTATTAACTGCCTCGTAAAAACTCCAATAACCTATGGACAACATCAATACCACAATACCATAGTGGTTGAACATCTACTGTACCTCTCTTGGAAGTCCAATTGAGAAGATCCTGAGTTTGAGTCCCATGCTGACCAAACCTTTTCTGTCTGTGATGGTGGTAAGCGATTGTGAACTCCCGACTGCTCCACCTGAGACCCTGCGAAGCCTGACCCGCCGAGCAGACCAGCACACATTAGTGTGAGAATTGGCTCATCATGCATAAGTACTTTCATAAGATCACCTCAAGCGACCGGATTTACTTGGTTGAATCTCTTGAATATCAGAGTCACTAGAACCCTCCTTGTCTCTGTCACCGCCCTCACTTGTCTCTCCCTCATCATCATCGTCGCTTACACTACCTGCTGCGAGTCCCTCCAAAAAGGTCTCGTCCTTCTGAACCTGTACTTCTGCTAGCTCCCAAAACGAAGGACCAGTATGGCCTGTTTCCAGAGGTACAGAGAGTCCGGAGTCAAGAGTAAAGATGGTGCTAAGTGGTGTTTTAGAATTTAGACTAGTATTTCCTGTACCTTCCTCAGCAATCTCATCTTCCATTGTGGCAAACCATTTCCGAGCCAATACTTCAATCGAGGCTTGTCCGTCTTCTTCACTAAACACATCTTCATAACTTTCATTCATTATACTTGAGGAGTGGGTGTTACGAGCTGAAAGGGCAAAGTCGGAGATGAAGGATGAAGCGGTCTTCCTTTTTCTTGCAGTTGCAGACTTTGTTTTTGTATTCCAATACGATGTTCGGAGACGCTGACAGATTGCCATTTTCTCTGGACTGAGCCAATTGCGTTTCTTTGTTGCTATGTCACTGTATTGAGAGAAGATCCTCTCATTCCCTGCACTGTTTGGGACAACAGCATACAGACGAAGGGCAAGTGCTTTGAGTGGGGATGGAGATGGAATATCAAGCTGGCGCCAGATTACGATTGGATCTGGTGATGTGTTGGTATTTTTGGCGTGCCGGAGAGCCGTTTGTAGACCAAGAGCAGAATCAGAGAAGTGGACTGACGGATTAACCATTGTGTATTCAAGCCAGTGCTGATATAATTCTGGAGGTTCGAGATTGGAAGGGGGCTGAAATAGGCGGCAATATACACGGCGTATGAGTTCATATCGAGTAGCGCCAGGGAAGGCACCAGGGGCCATGCCCAGTCGATGGCGCCCGAAGAAAGGATTTAATAGTGCGGCTGCAACAAAGAGATCCTGGAAAACCTGTCAGTCAATGTTCTAGTGTCATTTGGAACTCACCTGGTCTGTGAAGGCCCAGCGTTTCTCCAGACTTTGTATGATCCAATGTGTGACTTCATTTTCCCCTGGTGTCCTTCCTTGTGTATTTTTTTCGCTGGTATACTGAGTGTAGAGGCAACCTAATGTGAGAAATACTTCATCCAAACGAGTGGTATTGCTTTGGAGAGCATGTGCCGCAATAGTCAATGGTTGTAGGATCCGGGTGAGACTCTCAAGATCTGTCCAGAATGTCGGTGTGGCAATGAGCTGGAGGACTTTGTCTGCAATCTCAATCTGACGTCGATCTTTGCCGCCACAAAGACGGAGCTCTTGTTTGGTTTTCTGATTCGAGACCATTGCCTGAAGGACCCAGCGTAGTTTGTGGACTCGGAGTACAGCTTGATAATGAGATGTCCACCTAGTTATCACTGGTCTGATGAAAGATCTGATTTGTTGAAGCTGAGGATCATGTTGAGCAAGTGTAGACAGATGATGGCGAAGGATTCCGAGAGCACGAGAGTGGTTGGAAAACCATGTGATGAGCATGAGCATGTCATTGGTTACCTTGGTAAATTGATGGGACGCCTTGAACATGTCATTGACAACTAAATTGATCTAATTTCAGCGCCATTACATTGTATAGACTCACCTGATGGGCAAAGCAATCCAAAGACATCATACTTGGATGTTCCTCCAATAACAATTTGCGTGCTTTGCGCATTTCACTGCCAGCATCCATACATATTGCAACAATGGAGACACCCATGACGTCCTCTAATCTTTTGATTTCTTGCTTCAATAAAAGTCGAGTATTCTGGGCGTCTTTAGGCTCTGCAGAAATGTCAAGTATGTTTGTTGAATACACCTTCCTCATGAGCAATGGGACATGATGATAATAGATGGGATGTACTGACCTGTCCCTCGGTAATTACAGCAAAAGCAACCAAATGCTGATGGGCAACATTGTTCCATCCATCAACTGACATCGTGACTTCCTTCCCTCTGATGATTTCTTTGAGCTTACAATTCCACTGCTCGTTTTCTGTGTCAAGGTACCGTCCACCAAGTGACTTCCGACTAGGCAAAATTGCTCCTGGTATCCACTTTTGGACAAATTGTTCAAGGAGCGGGCTCTCCACAATATTGAATGCAATATTATGTCCAACAAAAAGACGGAAGATGTCCATTTTGAACTCCTTCTGTAGAGTAGGAGTGAATTTGGGTCTGACATGTAGTTTGAGGATAGCTTGAGAACTCTGTGACGACTCAAAAGGAGATAATTCTGAAGAGCTTGGGGTAAGCCGGAAGGGGCATGTTAATCGATGGTAGTCCAGTGAAACCTGCACGCCTGCCTTGGGTAGCACAAGACGCATGGCTGAGGGTGTTAGCCTGCTTAGCCTGCAATACAGCTCCGTGATCACATACCTTCCCAAATTCTATGCTGCTCTATTGTCGTTGAGCCTTCCCAACTCCTTGGCTGCCAAGATGATGTCTTGATATCTTCAATCTTATGATCAAGACAGAGCTTGCACCACGCTCGCCAACGTGTTTTGTTCTGCATTGCTGTCAATCCATATTGGGGAATATCACCATCAAGCCGGACAAAACCTTCCCAGACCCTACTAAGTGGTCGAGGCATGCTGTGATAGAGTGTACTGTGGATTGTCTTGTCTCTAAACCAGACTGTTTGGCAGGCCGGGAGATATTCTAAGTAATTGCCGATTATGAAGGTGAATGTGGCAATTGTAAATACGATGAGTCCTCTGGAGCAGCCGTATTTACATCGTAAAATACGCCGTAAACGTAAAACATATTTATGCCCGTAAAAATAAGGTCACAACACTGCCTTTAACGGTGTTTGCCTTGCAGCTTTCACAAGAGGGAGAATGGATTGATCCATCCGCCCTCTCTGAGAGTGCAGCATCTAGCGCACAAGGCTTTACTTACGCTCACACCATCTCAGGTGGAGTAGTGAAGTATCACGGTTCATAGCTGTCAGTTGGAAGAAAGTTTACCGTTGATACTTCCTGCGGATCGGGCTAAGGAAAATGAGGCCTGTAGGAACAAGCTTTCTCCGACAGGAGTACTCTTTTCAAATTTCCTGGGTTCGCTCTGGCGAAAGTCGCTTTTGGAACAAGGAAGATTGACGACCGAATTTGGGAGAAAAGTGGTATGGAGAGGGATTGACAGAGACAACTGGAAAGAATAGTTGTCCCAACTAGTCATTCAGCCCTCAAATGTATTTATCCCGTATATAAGTTGTCAGTCAGATTGAAGCTACTTAGCGACCTGTGTCATTGTAGGACGTTCTGACGGATAGTACTTTGGGTCATCAGGAACATCCCCGCTTTGTTTACTTTGACACCGCTTGAACATATCCAATTGACAGATGACAATCACACCCATAAATGGATTGGTCAAACAACTTGGGAAAGCAAGGTACTTCAGCAAGCTGGACCTGATTGGAGCGTACCAATTACTGAGGGTGACAGAAGGACATGAACACCTAACTGCGTTTAAAACAGAGTATGGTATGTTTGAGTCTCTTGTTGTTCGTGACAGACTATGAAACACCCCTGCCGTTTTCCAACACTTCCTGAACAAGGTGTTTAGAGAACTGCTGGGAAATGGAGTTGTAGTCTACATTGATGATATTCTCATCTGTGGGAATACATTGGAAGAATTAAGAGGAGCTACAGCAAAGGTCTTTGAGGTGCTAAGGAAGGCGAGCCTGTACGTGAAAGCCCGGCTTTCCCTGACCTCTTAGCAATCGCACGTCTCGACAACACCACTTTCGGCCAAGCGACTTATGGAGATATGGGTTGTGGATGTGAGAAGAGGCGATGAATACATGAAAGGCTTTGGTGGAAGGCGAGATGAGAGGAAGGAGTGCAGAGGTGGAGCAGGGCTAAAGACTAGACTGCCACTCCTTTCATTTCATGACATCACCCTGCCTACCCCCACCTTTGTCAGTCCGTCATCGCCCTCAATCATCAATGAGGAAATGTAAGTGAAATCGTTTGCCACTGTCTCCGGTCTAATCTTAGTAATCTGACCAGCGGCGTTGGAAGAATCAGACAAGTTTCTCTATCCGTCCTACCGTTGACGTTTCGACCCGGAATATCTATCGTCAGGTCACCTTCTTGGGACATTTTCTTATTAGTCATGGCTAGTGTCCGACCTTGAACTCAGAGACCATTTACTGACCAACAGGCTTTTGTCGTCCCCCATGGGGATCCCAACTTATCTGCCATCTCACGAGGCGCCTCGGAGATCTTCTCACTGCTTCGGCGGTCAGCTCCCAACCATGATGGTACCACCATGCTCATGAGTGTCCTTGTGTGGGGTGAAAATGATGGGACTTTTCAAATAGGTATTGAGGATGGTGCGGATTCCCAAATGAACAAATTGTCTCAAATGTTTCTGACATCGGTATCAGATTGGTATAAGGCTAATCCAACCATTGACAGAACGGATCCGGAGGCAGTTCTAGATCTGGCATGCAATGCCAGGAAGAGTCTTGGTGACAGACTGGGAGACCGTGAACTGTGGATATTGCCTCCATGTCACGAACTACACCGTGACACCTCAATTATCCCACCAGCAACAACCCTCCTTTGACCATCAAAACCCCTATCACGTCTTAACCTCTTCACTCTACACGTAACTCAGGACATCTGAGACCAACTACGGCAAAGTACAGCGGGAGAGTAAGGTATACCGGGGTCTGGAGCATGAGGGCGGCGAAGTTAGACGGAGTTATGCTAAGTAGGGACAATGGGAGCAGAAGTACAGCGAAGTTAGACGGAGTTAGGCTAAGTAGGGACAATGGGAGCAGAAGTACGGCGATGTTCGGCGGAGTCAGTCGAAGGAGGAGAAGGATGGCCGGGGACTCGGGGAAGTTGGACGAAGTGCGTTGAAGTACGCCAAAGCGCAAGAGGGTTGGGTGAACGTCTAGGAGGAGTAGATAATATTAGCTGAGAAGATCGCTGAAGTTCTTCAGCGATCCTTGATTGTTGTCAGTAGTGAAAGATTAATAGAGATAGCTACATACAAATTAAGATACATCACCATCAGCGAGAAAGCCCAGTTAGAGTAACTACGTCGAAGTACGCCGTAGTTACACTCCTTTCGACGTCTGCACCCTCCTGGTTGGGTGAGACATTGACTTAGAAGCGTCAAGTTAGCCGAGGTTCGTCGACCGTCAATCTGTTAGAGAGTGGTTGTTCGACGCCTGTGACACTCCACAACATCCTTTACTCTCCATCTCAAGACCAGATCTTGACTCTGGTGATCCCTCAAAAGTCTTGGTTGTCACCGTTTACTGGAGTAGGGCTGACAAAAAAACCAAGGTAGAAATGGCCCCTCCTTATGGTCTTCCTATTTCTACGGAGGTACAGAGACTCCATGAGGTATATGTGAAAGAATTAGATAAACTTAGAGACAGCTTACCCCCATTTAGCAATGAGCCCTGCCTGACTCAGAGAATTGCCATGGAGGGGGCAACTCGAGTGCTTGGGCAGGCAGAGTGGCAAGATTTCTGCATCATAGTGCCTTACATTGCCTCCACAGGAGTGCAGAGAATCCTTGTGGAACAACATGATGGTTCCCTTGAAGCAGGGTCTAAAGATATGAGGATACCGCAGCTGCAGAGCCACCCGTTCTCCAAGTCCAATGAACTTGCCCCTACTGACAAAATTGTTCTCGCCCTTACTGAGCAATTCACCAATATGAGTGCCCATTTCCCAGAGGGTGCTGAACTATTTGTGATCGTTGCCGGACTTTATTGGGATAAAGACTCCGGTTTTTGGTCAATCATGTGCGGGTGGGATCCAACGGATAACATCAAAGCATTCAGAACGGCCTACTATGACACTATAACACGTTTGGAATCAAGTGAATCCACAAACTTACGAGATGCTGGAGCTGTTCATACGGTTGCCATCAATGCTAGGGCAGAACTCCTAAAGAAACCAAAATGGCACTATGGATACGATATAAACTCACTCCTACGCGATCCATACAAGAGTGCACATCTGCCGGGACAACCTCCGCCTTCCTCCAAAAAATGGCAATCATCTGTGGGTGTGAACACAGCAATCACTGACAAAACACTCCAAGCAGCCCTGACTCCCTCAGCAGCGGAAGGATATCTGGATCTCTCAAAGGTGCTTGAGTGTCACGAACCATATCGTAACATCCCTGACAACCACCACCACCGACCCTCCTTTCACCATCACCGAACCACTATCCGCCATCAACCACCATAACCTGAACCACTGAGACCAACTACGATGAAGTTACGAGAACCTAAAGGGTATTTGTCACGATAACCCCGCCTAGCGGAGAACTACGGCGAAGTTAAGAGAAGGAAACCGAGGGAGAGCGGAGTAGGGGAAGTTAGGCGAAGTTAGTTGAAGTGAGCGGAGTAGGATATTGGGGATATGGCGAGGTACGGCGAAGTTGAGCGAAGAGGACTGAGCGCGAGGCTGTGCAGGAGTTGAGGGACATTCTATGAGAAGAGAAGGGAAGTATAGATAGTTTACAGATTGCTGAACTTCTTCAGCGATCCTTGATTGTTGTCAGTAGTGAAGGATTGATAGAGATAGCTACATTCAAATCGAGATACATTGCCATCAGTAAAACAAAACCCTAGTTAGAGTAACTACGTCGAAGTACACCGTAGTTGCACTCCTTTTGACGTCTGCGCCCTCCTGGTTGGGTGAGACATCGACTTTGAAGCGTCAAGTTAGCCGAGGTTCATCAACCGTCGGTCTGTTAGAGAGTAGTTGTTCGACGGCCTTGACATTCAGTCCTTTGTTGTTTGGAGTGTCACGGGCGGGGTCTAATCCCCAGAGGGTAGGCAAGGTGACTGAGATGGGGCTGTAACCCAATACTTGTCTCTGGCTCGTAGAGCTTGAGGAGTATACAGAGGGTGACAAGGGACTGAGGGAACTGAGGGAACTGAGGGAACTGAGAGAACTGAGAGAACTGAGAGAACTGAGAGAACTGCAAGATGTCAGGCTGGATCTGACTGGACTGACAAGTTGAGAATGAGATTCAACATGAGATTCAACATGAGATTCATAGGTGGGGAACAACCTGTTTGGAGGGGGTTTATATCCACAGCAAAACAGGCTGAACTGCAAAACTACAACAATAAGCTACGGAAGAACTGCTAAACATATTTGCAATTCTCTTCAAGAGAATTGGCAATCCTGACAAGTGAAACTAAGAACAATAGGCAAAGGACCCAGGGGTCCAGGGGTAACTGTTCCAGGTTCATGGGTGCGACAAGGAACAATAGACAGAGGACACAGGAGTCTAGGGGTAAGTGTGTCAAGCATGTGAACACAAAGGGGAACAATAGATGAAGGGCACAGGGGTTCAGGGGTAGGTGTTTCATGTGTGGGAGTGTAAGAGATGACAATAGGGATTGTTGATGGAGATCAAGAACAATAAACCTAAGCCAAAGGGGGTCAGGGGAAGTGTTCCAGATGTGTTTCAAGCGTGGGAACATGGAAAAGACTATCTTAGGTGGCAAGTAGGTGATGTATGACATGGAGTGACAATGATGCAGCTTGGCGCTTGTTTGTTGACTCCGCAGATGAAACTTTATCTGTACAGATGTTAAAGGCCATTGAAAGATTCCAGGCAGAAATGGAGAAACAGCAAAGTCAGAGTCAAAATCCATCCTCAAGGCCTCATGATCCATACCTGCTTCTGAGAGCTGCTAAAGCTGCACAATTGGTCCTTTCAAATGACTCATTCTGTCATGAATCACAAGTATCAGTTTCCGCATGTTTTAGTTCTGCTCTGATGCCTTTGAGGCAAGAGACCTGAACCTTTAGTTAGTTATGTTATCCTCAGTTAGTATGCCTGGTATGGCATTAGACCCAAGACTTTAGTTTAGTTAGATTTTAGGCGAACGTATGGTTTACATCGTCATGCGTACTTCTGCGTGCAGTCAACAGCGTATTATATGCAGCACGGCGAGAACAGGGCGCAGTCAGTTGCTGTGAGTTAGAAAACAGTAGGGAAGGCGAGGATTACGACGGTTTCCTACGCAGGACGACTCCACCTGGTAGAACACCTGTTTTATAGATATAAACCCCTCATAGTTTTACATACTTCTTCTTTAGTTCTTGATCAAAAGTCATTTCCATTGCCACCCTTTCTTTGAGTCCAGTCCAGTCCAGTTACAGTTCCGGTGCAAGTCCTTCCTAGTCTTGTTAGACAAGCCAGAGACATTCCTTGGGTCACAGTCCCATTCCTTGTTGGACTCAGTCTTGTTATCTTAAGTATATTCTTTGTCACTCCTAGTCCTTGTCCCCTTGTCCTTTGTCCTCTGTCCCAGGGTGGGCAGTATCCTTGACAGTATCAAGAACTCACTCCTTTGTCCTTGCTTGTCTTTTCTCTTGTCTAGTCTAGTTACACCCTTGTTCAATAACATCCAGAAATAATATAAACTTCAAGAAATAATATCAACTTCAATAATAATTTAGAACACTTCGATCTTCAAGAAACATATCGTGATACATCTTCAACTTGAACAAATAAGAAAACATAATTCAGATAATATAACTTTGACTTCAGTTAGAATAATAATAATAGGAATTAGCTTGGTCTTTAGTAATACTTTGGATAATTATCAACACTCTAGCTAAGTAATTCATTATGTCTGAACCTATCCCCATTACCCTTGACATACACTCCCAACCTATTCCAACTGCTGAAGATATCCTCCAGGAGATGCAAGCCCGCATTATTCACCTTGAGCAAGAATTACATAATGCACAGGTTCAATCTCACTCTCACTCCACTCCCACCTTCACAAAGGAACCAAAGATAACTTCACCACCGCCCTTCAGTGGCCATAAAGATGAAGCTTTGGTATTTCTTTTGAAGTGTGACACAGTCTTTGCTACCCAACCCCGCACCTATGCTCTTGATAAAACCAAGATTGCCTTCACCTCAAATCTTCTCAAGGATGAAGCTTATCAATGGTACATGCCTCATGCTATGAACCAAACTGATACCCGTCCAGTATGGGTTGATAATTGGGAAGCTTTCAAAAAGGAGTTTGAAAAGACATTTGGTGATTCCGACATCATCGAGACATCACGTCATAAACTCAAGACACTCAAGCAAAATAAGTCAGCATCAGAGTATGCAGCACTCTTTGAAAAGCATGCGGCCTTTCTTCATTGGAATGATGAGGCACTCCGCCATGCCTATTTTGACGGATTGAAGGAAAGTGTAAAGGATAAAATTCTCACACCAAATGACTTCAAGACACTCAAGGATCTCATTGACAAGTCTATCATTTGGGACAACCTACTCTTCAACCGTAAGAGAGGTGTCACTCCAGTCAACACACTCCAGCCTACCACTCCACGTAACAACAACTCTAGATCCTTCACTACTCAATCCACTCGCACTTTGTTTACCCCGTCCAGCACATTCACTCCTGTCCCAATGGAAGTGGATGCTATCCGTCCTCGCTTTGCTCCTCTTACAACTGAAGAACGTGAGCATCGATTCAAGAATAAACTTTGCCTATACTGTGGAAAGCCCGGTCATACTGCCAATCAATGCAAGGCAAGACCCAACAAGCAGCAGTCTCCTGCAACGGTCAATGCTGTCACAGTACCTCAGGAAGCAAAAAACTCCCAGCCCCAGGCCTAATTCAGTCCCCTGCTCTGGGGCCTAATCATGGGCAACAATCACGGTATTTCAAACATCAAACGGCAACGGCTTCAACACTATCAATTAATCCGGACAATCCTCAGGAGCATTTGTGTATTCCAATCACACTCTCCTTTGGTAACAAACACTACAACACTTTTGCTATGCTTGATTCAGGAGCTACCAACAGCTTTCTGAACAAGACCTTCCTCAACAAAACTATCATCCCGGCAGTCCAGAAGGATGAACCTATGGACCTTCATGTTATTGATGGGAGAAAAATATCTTCTGGTGCTATCACACATCACTCTGGCCCCATCAACCTCTCTATTCAAACCACTTCGACTTGTCATGAGGAGATGATCTCCCTTGACATTACTTCCCTTGGCGACTATCCAGTCATTCTTGGCCTTCCATGGCTCTCCCGACACAATCCTGTTATCAATTGGTCCCGTCAGACCATTGTTTTCTCTTCCCCGTACTGTAGAATGCAGTGCAGTCAACCTGACAAGTTGATGGGAAACGATTCCGGTACCCCACTCCAGTCTAGTAACCTAGAGCGCCAGTGTGGCTCAGGTTCCCCTTCGACCACTCAAGATGGCCAGTGTGCCTCTGAGAGGATTCCTTCCAGCAAGATCGAACGACAGCATGGTGCTCCGCGGTCTCTCCAGCAACAACACAATCGACAAAAGTCACTCCAGTATCCAGTCCCTGTTCACACTCCGGCTCCTCCCAAGGTCACCCTTGTGAGTGCAGCAGCCTTTCGCAATGCTCTAAAGAAAGCTTGTGTCTATGGCATCACCTCCGTTTCCCAAGTCACTTCGCTCATTGATTCTCTTCCGGCTGAGGACGATGATGATCCTGATCCTGATATGGATACTCTAATCAAGAGTATACCCCCCGAATACCATGACTTTCTAGAAGTCTTCAAGAAATCCAACTCGGACCAGCTCCCAGAACATAGCCAGTATGATCATTCCATTCCTATTGAGGGTGACTCGCGACCACCTTTTGGACCCATCTACTCGCTGTCTGAAGTTGAGCTTAAAGCTTTGGACGAATATCTTAAAGACAATCTCAAGAAAGGTTTTATCCGACCCAGTTCTAGTCCAGCAGGCGCTCCAATACTCTTTGTCAAGAAGCCTGATGGTTCCCTCCGACTCTGTGTAGATTACAGAGGACTCAACAAAATTACTCGTAAAAATCGATATCCCCTGCCCCTTACTCATTACTCGTAAAAATCGATATCCCCTGCCCCTTACTCAAGAATCCCTGGACCGACTTAAGGAGGCATCATGGTTTACAAAAATTGATCTCCGTGCAGCTTATAACCTCATCCGCATCAAGGATGGTGATGAGTGGAAAACAGCTTTCAGGACCCGCTATGGTCTCTTTGAATATCTTGTCATGCCCTTTGGGCTCACCAACGCTCCAGCATCCTTCCAGTACCTCATCAATGATGTGCTGAGGGATTATCTCGACATCTTCGTCATTGTCTATTTAGACGACATCCTCATCTTCAGCAAAACAAGAGAGGATCATATCAGTCACGTCAAGCAGGTGCTTGAGCGACTTCAGAAAAATAATCTTTGGGCCAAAGCAGAGAAGTGTACCTTCTTTCAACATCAAGTCGACTTTCTAGGATACATTGTTTCAGACAAAGGTATCAGTATGGATCCCAAAAAGGTCTCCGCAGTACTCGACTGGCCAACACCACACTCCGTTCACGATATTCAAGTCTTCCTTGGCTTTGCCAACGTCTACAGGCGATTCATCAAGTCTTACTCCAAAGTCACTGCACCATTAACCAGACTGCTCCGCAAGGATGTTAAGTTTGAATGGGGTGACTCTGAAGAAGAATCATTCAACTCTCTCAAGAAATCCTTTACCACTGCTCCAATTCTCCACCATTTCCAGCCAACCAAACCAATTGTAATAGAGACAGATGCTTCTGACTTTGCAATTGCTGGTATCCTCTCCCATCCGGACGACAAAAATCAACTTCACCCTGTGGCATATTACTCAAGAAAACTTCAACCAGCCGAACTCAACTATGAAATTTACGACAAGGAAATGCTTGCTATTGTAGAAGCATTTAAACAATGGCGACCATACCTTGAAGGAGCTCAAGAAATTACAGTTTATACGGATCACAAGAATTTAGAATACTTTGCAACAACCAAAGTACTTAATAGACGTCAAGCTAGATGGGCAGAACTCATGGCAAATTATGATTATCGAGTCATCCATAGACCTGGAACCGCCATGGGTAAACCAGACGCCTTGACGAGACGTCAAGACCTTCAGGGGGGGAGTAGAGCTGCTGAGGCACCTCCACGCACACTTTTCAAACCTGGTCAACTCATTCTTGGTGCCCTTCAACAACCCTCTCTTGACCCCACTTCTCCACTTCACTCCAACATCTTGGCAAGGATAAAGCAACTACAGCCTGAAGATAATACCCTTCAAGAGCTCATGCCTTATCTATGCAATCCCAGTACTCCTTGTCCTCCTGAACTTCAACAAAAGCTTGAAGGTTTCAGCTACTCCGACAACATCATAAGATTCAAAGAAAGAATCTATGTTCCAGACAACTTTGAACTCAAGACAGACCTTCTCCAACAGGTCCACAACTCTAGTACCTCTGGTCACCTTGGTCAGGCAAAGACACATGATCTCCTGACACGTCATTATTACTTCCCTGGCTTGCGACAATTTGTCAACACCTATGTTAATGGGTGTCACACTTGCGCACGAAATAAAATCCCACGACATAAACCCTATGGACCCTTACAACCACTCCCTGTTCCTTCTCGTCCTTGGCAATCTATTAGTATGGATGCCATAGTCAAACTCCCTTTATCCAGTAACTTTGATTCAATCATGGTTTTTGTTGATCGTCTTACCAAGCAAGCCCACTTTATTCCATATAAAGAAGATGGCTTTGACGCTCCTCAATTAGCTGTGATGTTCCGACAACAAATCATGCGACTTCATGGTATACCTCAAGATATAGTCTCAGATCGTGGACGAATCTTCAACTCTCATTTCTGGCGAGCCTTTGTCAATGGACTAGGCATCAAACCAAGCTTCTCAACAGCTTTCCATCCTCAGTCAGATGGTCAGACTGAACGTGTCAATCAAGTCTTAGAAAATTATCTCAGAACATTTTGTGATTATGACCAAGCAAACTGGTCATCACTCTTAGATCTGGCAGAATTCAGTTACAACAACTCAGTTCATGCAACCACCAAACATTCTCCCTTTGAAGCAACCTATGGTTACCATCCCCTTGATCCTTCTAGTCCACCACCACTTCCTAGTACCTCTGTCCCTGCAGCCTCAGATCACATCAACAAACTCCGTGATCTTCACAATGAACTCATCAACAACATCAAGAAGGCGCAGTTATCTCATTCCAAGTTCTATGATCGTAAGATCAAAGAAATCACTCAAGAAGGTGAACCTATCTTCAAAGTTGGAGATATGGTGTTCATTAATCGAAAAAATATCAAAACCTCAAGGCCATCAATCAAGCTTGATCAACGCATGCTTGGACCATTCAAGATCATTGAAGCCACACCTTCACCTCTGGCATTCAAACTCAACCTTCCTCCTAGTATGAACATTCACCCTGTCTTCCATGTCAACCTCTTGGAGCCAGTGCGCTCAGGTCTTCCAAGTCAACCTCAAGATCCACCACCAAGGATTGAAGTTGAAGGAGAACAAGAATACATCATTGATAGAATTCTGGATTCTCGCATCAGTAATGATGGAGGATATGATTACTTAGTACATTGGAGAGATTACTCCAGTGCTCATGACTCATGGGAACCTTGGGAAGAAATTCACAACACTACAGCTTTTAGAGCCTTCCGTCATCAACATCTCAAAGATCCTAGTCAGCACTTCCCGTCCTTGACATCAAATCAGTCAACTCCTCGTACAAAACAACCTTCACAACAAAACACTCCACAAACTTTCAAAAGACCTCAGCGTAGGTCATCCCGGCTCAGAGGACTTCGCCCTTAGAGGGGGAGCTCCTGTCATGAATCACAAGTATCAGTTTCCGCATGTTTTAGTTCTGCTCTGATGCCTTTGAGGCAAGAGACCTGAACCTTTAGTTAGTTATGTTATCCTCAGTTAGTATGCCTGGTATGGCATTAGACCCAAGACTTTAGTTTAGTTAGATTTTAGGCGAACGTATGGTTTACATCGTCATGCGTACTTCTGCGTGCAGTCAACAGCGTATTATATGCAGCACGGCGAGAACAGGGCGCAGTCAGTTGCTGTGAGTTAGAAAACAGTAGGGAAGGCGAGGATTACGACGGTTTCCTACGCAGGACGACTCCACCTGGTAGAACACCTGTTTTATAGATATAAACCCCTCATAGTTTTACATACTTCTTCTTTAGTTCTTGATCAAAAGTCATTTCCATTGCCACCCTTTCTTTGAGTCCAGTCCAGTCCAGTTACAGTTCCGGTGCAAGTCCTTCCTAGTCTTGTTAGACAAGCCAGAGACATTCCTTGGGTCACAGTCCCATTCCTTGTTGGACTCAGTCTTGTTATCTTAAGTATATTCTTTGTCACTCCTAGTCCTTGTCCCCTTGTCCTTTGTCCTCTGTCCCAGGGTGGGCAGTATCCTTGACACATTCTTTGAGAATCTCACAATCAGAAAACCTAGAATTGTGAATAACTGGCAACCTTCACAAGAAGGATGTGTCGATACATCACCCTTTTCAGATGTGCGTTTGCGCTGTAAGGCTCACTATTACAGTCCCAAAATTAGTGGAGGAGTGGAGGAGGAGCGACCATTGTAGATGTGAACCGGAACTGGGTTGATGTCACAAACATTGTTTCTGATCTTCTCAGCTGACCGACAGTTCACGACTTGGTAAAGTTGTGACCTGTGATTCAGGGATTTTTAAGCTGTTCATATGATATCACATGATTTCATATGATTTCACATGATTTCATATGATTTCATATGATTTCATATGATTTCATATGATTTCTTACAAATTCATACAAATTCACTGAGTTCACCTGAATTCATACAAGTTCACATGAGTTCACCTGAATTCATACAACTTCACACAAGTTCACCTGAATTCATACGAACTGAGCACAAATTCATATGAAATGACCACAAATTCACATGAATTCATATGAAAAACCCCCAAAATCATACAAATAGTTTGCGACTCAGAAGTCCCTTGGAAAAGATATAAGGAGGACATTTCTATCTTGTAGTTTCTTCTTCTCAATGCTAATGGTAATCTGAGAGCAAGAATGACCAGACTGGCCATCCCGTTTGTAATCAGGGATTGTCTATATAAACTCATACTTTTCAGTAACTTCTTCAGCAATGAAGCTCCTCTTACTTCTTGTCTCCCTATCCTGATCCTCCCCTCCCAGTGAGAGAAGTTACTCAACTGGTTCCAACCCAGTACTCTCTGGCCCCTCAGTACCTAAGGCAGTTATCTCGCTTGACAAGTTAGAGACTATACCCTTCAGTGCCTGAAGCAATCCCTACGCTATTGCAGTCTACCCGCAGGCGTGATATACAACCATTGAGTTAGGAAGAACTACCACCCAGGAGTCCAACGTGCCATGCTGAGACTAGCAGGTGTCAATTCTAACTTCCGGCGGGCCCGTGTTTTTGCGCAAACATCCAACTGCAATCTAGTAGTTAACTTTGTCTGGCTCTTGTGGAGTCATTTCTTCGAGTTACACAATGCTTCAAGTATGTACATGATCCCCAGAGTTTTCTCTACAATTTATCATTACTTTTATTACAAGGGAGCCGATATTGAAGAAGTCTTTAAATCTCCAGATGATATTTTGGTGTTTGGAGATTCAAAGACAGATTTGGGTGAGAATTACCCAATTTGGAAATCTGTGTGCGCAAAAAGTAGAATTGACAGCCGCTACTAGCCGCATTTCACCAACGATCACCTTATAGTTTACCACTCAACGTATTACTACAGCGTACTTAGCCGTAGTTCCCCAACAAGTACCCTGTCTCCGTGAGACATTGGCACCCTAGTACGACGTAGTTAGCCGAGGTTTGTCAACTGTTGGTCAGTAAAGGTGTTACGACCTGAGAGCTAGGCAGTGACCAAGACCGAAAAATGAGAAGCCTAGAAGTGTAACTTTTGAGAATTCATCAACAAGGAAGAGGGCTTGCGGAAGGGGTATTCATACCTTACACCTCCACCTTGCCTCCATGTCAAATTCATCGACTCTTCTCTTCTACTGACCGATGGTTGACAAACCTCGGGTAACTACATTGTACTAGGGTGTCAATGTCTCACTGAGACAGGGTACTCATTGGGGAACTACAGCTGACCACGCTGTGGTAATACGTCGAGTGATATTCAATAAGATGATTGTCAATGAACTGCGGCTAACTTCGCCGTGGTGCGTCAAAATTCCTGAGTGGAAGCTCTCCCTAACTCAAAGGTTGTAGCTACTGAACACCTTTCTGGCTACTGACAACAATCAAGGATTGCTGAAGAAGTTCAGCAATCTGTAAACTATCTATACTTCTCTTCTCTCCTCATAGAATATCCCTCAACTCCTGCACAGCCTCACACTCAGTCCTCTTCATTCAACTTTGCTGTACCTTGCCATATCCCTGATGTCCTACCCGCTCACTTTGCCGCACTGTGTCTTACTTCCTCCACTCTACCCTGCATTCCTCAATCTCCTTCTCCTAACTTTGTCGGAGTTCTCTGCTAGGCGGGGTTGTTGTGACTAATACTCCCTAGGTTCCCGTAACTTTGTCGCAGTTGGTCTCAGCGGGTTGAAGTTGTGGTGGTTGATGGTGGATAGGGGTTTGGTGATGGTGAAAGGAAGGTTGATGATGGTGGTTGTTTTGTCACAAACTACGTCGTGACACCCCAATTATTCCACCAGCAATGACCCTCCTTTGACCACCAAAACCCCTATCACGTCTTAACCTCTTCACCCTACACGTAACTCAGGACATCTGAGACCAACTACGGCGAAGTACAACGGGAGAATAAGGTATACGGGGGTCTGGAACGTAAGGACGGCAAAGTGGGGCGAAGTTAGGCAGAGTTAGGGGAACTAGGGACAATGGAAGCCAAAGTACGGCAAAGTTAGACAGAGTTAGGCCGAGTAGGGACAATGGGAGCAGAAGTACGGCAAAGTTAGACAGAGTTAGGCCGAGTAGGGACAATGGGAGCAGAAGTACGGCAAAGTTAGATGGAGTTAGGCTGAGTAGGAACAATGGAAGCAGAAGTGCGGCGATGTTAGGCGGAGTTAGTCAAAGGAGGAGAAGGATGGCTGGGGACTTGGGGAAGTTGGACGAAGTGTGTTGAAGTACGTCTAAGTGCGAGAGGGTTGGATGAACATCTAGGAGGGATAGATAATATTAGCTGAGAAGTTCGCTGAAGTTCTTCAGCAATCCTCAAATACTTGTCAGTAGTGAAAAATTGATAGAGATAGCTATATTCAAATCAAGAGACATCGCCATCAGAGAAAACCCCAGTTATTGTCCCGCTTGGTGTGAGTGTTACGTAGAGCCCTCAAGAGTCTCTCTAGCTGCTACCGTTATCACGCAGTTGTAATTTCCGTGAGGATCAAAAATGGGGTTCAAGGAGGAAGGAATACACAGAGTTTTCTACACTTGTTGTTCAGCGTAGGATCATGGGTTTGTCCCTGCATGTACGGGGTGGACAAGGGTATTTTTGAGTAGCTGAGTTTCTCAGCTTTCAGGAAACTGCTTGGAGATGAAAATTTGTCCAGTTGCTCCTGCGTAAATTGGATCCGAGTGGCAGGGGGTGTAAGGAAGGGGAAATAAGTGTTTGAGACGTAGGGGAAGAAAGGTGGTCTGACTTTGGGGAGCTGCGGTTCCTCAGCCGTAAGAGGTACGGCCATGAATCAGGTATCCCTGGATAGCCCTGAGTCCCAGCTTTTTTCTGATGCAGATCGTGAGCGTCACAGGGCAAGAAGCACAAATCCGGGTGAGAACCCCAAATTGGAGACATCCGGACGAAAGGGGGGATATAAATCTCCGATGGCCCTTACCAGCGGACGCCGCAGCTTGTGTTCAAGAACGCAATCAAGATGAAGAAGGCATGAATCTCAAGGAGTAAACGGGTAGTCTATGATAAGCTAGGGACCAGCTCAGATGGAAAGAGTGTTGGAGACGGAGGAAATAGAAGCCAATAAAGTGTTCAATCCCGGAAGAGGGGGGGAAGGAGGAAAGAGAAAAAATTTGAACGCTACTGGAAGGAGGAAGACGCGAGAGCCCTCCAACAATACGCCAAACCATGAACAGCTCACCTATGAGCCTGATCTGAAGAGCGCATGTAGGCTTTGGCACTTCGTATTCAAGAGGAGGGGGAGGAAGGGAAGGAGGTTGAGGTTTGCTAGGGTATTTATTGATGATGGAAATCGTATACACTGCCAAGCGCATTAAGGACATTAGGAAGAGGTTCCCATGTGTTGTCTTCTGCACTGTACCCTACTGTAACGGTACTGGAAACACGATGACTAGGTCGCAGGTTGGGTCGAACTCGATGGAAGTCTCGTAGGAATCTATGTGTCTCTGGTGCTATGTGATGGATCGTGTCTCCTCTGCAATCGATGTAGCCAAAGAATGATATTGAAGAATCAGCAAAGTTGGTACTTTGCTGATTGCACTATATACTATCTACAAGAGTCCGCGTCCTCCTCTCAGTCATACTGCAAGCGTCTATGTACATACTCGGACAGGTGAAAAACCGCTTTTGAGCAAACCCAGTGGGGAAATCTCGAAAAGGGAAAACCCGTCCCTACCTACTGCAGCACTGCCTCCAACTCTCGCCGTTCTCTTTCCTAATTTGTCGAACTCGATGGAGTTCTCTCGATTCGTTGTTACTCCGTAACACCTACCCATTTTACAAGATATTCCCACAGGTCCTTCTTTCCCTTCTTCACCCGGACATCAAGGATTTCTTCGACCTCATATCCAAGGTCACCTTCAATATCCACTGGTGGAGGGGGAGGGCTTATTTGGTTAGGAATCTTATTGGGTATGTATGGTTCCAGTAGCTTGACATTGAACACATTGTGGATGGAAATGGAGGATGAAAGATCAAGTCGGTATTGTTGAGGAGGAATGAATGCAGGCACCTTGAAGGGTCCAATGAATATTTAATGTAACTCTTTTGTTCGTCTTTTGGACTTGATATTTTCAGTAGATAGCCAAACTTGACTTCCAATGGGATAGAATGGAGCTGGTAGATGTTTACAATTATATGATCTTGCTGCTTGCTGATTTGATATTGTGATTTGTTGATACAATGGCAAGGAGTTCCTTATCATGTATTTCATAACTTTGCTCTGCTGGGAGCATTTTTCGGGAGAAGAATGCGACTGGGTGTTGAAGGCCATTGTTAAAGTCCTGTAAAAGAACAGCTCCAATTGCATAGTCAGAAGCGTCTGCTTGGATAATTGCAGGACGTGAGGGGTCAAAATGCCGTAGTAAGGCATCTGACTGGACGGATTCTTTCAGAGCAACAAAGGACCTTTGGGCCTCATCGTTACACATGAACTTAATCTCCTTATGGGTGAGGTCATGTAGAGCCTTTGATTTCTGAGCAAAGTCCTTGATGAAACGCCGGTAAAAGTTGGCAAATCCTAAAAAGGATTGAACTTGCTTCACTGTCTTAGGTATTGGCCACTCCAGGATTGAGTCAACCTTGGCAGAGTCCATTGAAATGCCCTTAGGCGAGATGATGAAACCTAAGAACGAAGTGGTTGTTGTGTGAAATTCACACTTTTCGAGTTTGGCATACAGCTGTACTTCCCAAGGCGCTGCAGCACTTGACGTACATGGGTCTGATGTTCTTCCGATGATTTTGAGTAGACCAAGATATCATCAAGGTAGATGATCACAAATTTGTCCAGCATATCCCGGAAGTTGTAATTCATTAGATTTTGGAAAGATGCGGGAGCACTGGTCAAGCCAAATGGCATGACTCGATATTCAAAAAGCCCATAGCGAGTGCGGAACGCAGTCTTCCACTCATCACCTTTAGCTATTCGAAGGAGATTATAGGCACCTCGGAGGTCAATTTTGGTATAAAATTTGGTGTCTGTGAGTCTGTCGAGAAGTTCTGGAATTAGTGGAAGAGGATACCTGTTTTTTAGTGTTATTTTATTGAGTCCACGGTAATCTACACAGAGACGTAGAGAACCATCTTTTTTCTTTCAAAAAGTATAGAGGCACCAGCAGATGATTCTGAGGGTGTTATGAAGCCATTTGCTAAATTTTCATCTAAGTATTTTTTTAAAGCTTCCAGCTCGACACTAGAAAGTGAGTATATGGGGCCATATGGGGGCTTTTTTCCTTCTTCAAGTGGAATGTGATGATCATATGGTCGGTGTGGAGGGAGAGTTTCAGCTTTAGCTTGCTGAAAACATCACTGAAGTCTTTGTAGGCCGCGGGTACTTCTATGACAGAGCTTTGTGGGAGGGTTGAAGATGGAATGGATGCGGCTGAGAGTATACCAAGTAGTCCTTCTTGCGCAGCCTTTGTCAAGGTCGTCGAACAACTACTCTCTAACAGACCGGCGGTCAACGAACCTCAGCCACCTTGACGCTTCAAAGTCGATGTCTCACCCGACCAGGAGGGCGCAGACATTGAAAGGAGTGTAACTACGGCGTACTTCGAGGTAGTTACTCTAACTAGGGTTTTGTTTTACTGATGGCAATGTATCTCGATTTGAATGTAGCTATCTCTATCAATCTTTCACTACTGACAACAATCAAGGATCGCTGAAGAACTTCAGCAATCTTCTCAGCTAATATTATCTACTCCTCCTAGATGTTCACCCAACCCTCTTGCGCTCAGACATACCTCAACGCACTTCATCCAACTTCCCCGAGTCCCCGGTTGTCCTTCTCCTCCCTTCAACTAACTCCGCCTAACATCGCCGCACTTCTGCTTCCATTGTCCCTACTCAGCCTAACTCCGTCTAACTTCGCCGCACTTCTGCTTCCATTGTCCCTACTCAGCCTAACTTGGTCTAACTTTGCTGTACTTCTGCTCCCTTTGTCCCTAGTCCCCCCTAACTCCGCCTAACTTTGCCGCACTTCGCCGTCATTATGCTCCAGACCCCCGTATACCTTATTCTCCCGTTGTACTTTGCCGTAGTTGGTCTCAGATGTCCTGAGTTACATGTAGGGTGGAGAGGTTAAGACGTGATAGGGGTTTGGATGGTCAAAGGAGGGTCATTGCTGGTGGAATAATTGAGGTGTCACGGCGTAGTTCGTGACAGCCTTCCCCAATGCTGTTGCAGAGACTAAAGATGTATTGGTGGGTGGTAAGCTTATGTGAGACGCTCGAGGTTGCACAGCATCAAGCGGGCGTGGGCGTGGGGGTGCAGGTTCCACGTGAGGGGGAAAGTCAGTGTCACGGCCATCGAGCACTTTCTCTCTAGCAGACCGACAGTCGACGAACCTCGGCTAACTTGACGCTTCAAAGTTGATGTTTCACCCAACCAGGAGGGCGCAGACGTTGAAAGGAGTGTAACTACGGCGTACTTTGACGTAGTTACTCTAACTGGCTTTTTCTCTGATGGCGATGTATCTTAATTTGTATGTAGCTATCTCTATCAATCTTTCACTAATGACAACAATCAAGGATCGCTGAAGAACTTCAGCGATCTTCTCAGCTAATATTATCTACTCCTCCTAGACGTTCACCCAACCCTCTTGCGCTTTGACGTACTTCAACGCACTTCGTCCAACTTCCCCGAGTCCCCGGCCATCCTTCTCCTCCTTCGACTAACTCCGCCGAACATCGCCGTACTTCTGCTCCCATTGTCCCTACTTAGCCTAACTTTGTCTAACTTCGCCGGACTTCTGCTCCCATTGTCCCTACTTAGCCTAACTCCGTCTAAATTTGCCGCACTTCGCCGCCCTCATGCTCCAGACCCCAGTATACCTATTCTCCAGCTGTACTTTGCCTTAGTTGGTCTCAGATGTCCTGAGTTACGTGTAGAGTGAAGAGGTTAAGACGTGATAGGGGTTTTGATGGTCAAAGGAGGGTTGTTGCTGGTGGAATAATTGAGGTGTCACGGCGTAGTTTGTGACAGTTAGTGTGGTTGAGCCAGTCAAACCACAATTGTTGTTTTCTCAGCCATGGAAGGCCAAGAACAACTGAGGAATGACCCAATTTGGTGACGAGGAAGGTTGCCTTCAAAGTTCCAAACCCATTCCCATAAACCAACCCCAAAGTTACTTGTTTGGTAATGTTGCCAGCATGGCTTCCATTAATCAATTCCGAACGAAGTGGTTGGTCTCTAGTGATGAGTCTTAGTGAGTGGAGCCGGGCAAAAGTGGGGTCAATGAAATTGTCTGTAGCGCCTGTGTCCACAAGCGCGGAAAGGGAAATACAGAGGAATGGCTGAGATTGAATGGTAAAGTGATGGTGGTTACAGAGTGATTGGTAGATGCGGACAAAATTATTGTGGGGAGCCTTGGATTAACAGTGCACCCAAAAGCTAGGCTGATGCCTTGGGTGTGTTGTCTTTTCCCGAATCCTCAATGGGTGCAGTCAAAGCTACGTTGCCTCGAGTAGTTGGCTTGTCCTTTGACTTTTTAGAGTCACACTTGTCTACCTTGTGCTTGTCACTGCCACAGTAGAGACATAACCCAGCATCTTTCCTCCTAGTATATTCATCAGGAGTGAGCTTACCATTCTTTTGACGAGAGTCATCTTTCTTCCTATTAATGTTGTTATTGGCCTTATTGTTGTTATTGTAGCTGTTTTTGTTAGTGTTATTATCGTACTTACTGTAATTATTATTGTTTTGAAAATTGTTTGGGCTCTTGTTTGATGAGGAGTTTGAATTTTTTTGACCTGAATTACCATTACCTTTCTCAGCTGCACGCTCATAGAGGCGGTTGTCAATAAGATTTGCTGCTTCAGCCAGTTTATCAAGAGATTGTGGGCGGCCAATACAAGCCAACTCGTCTTTGATGGCATCCTTGAGACCTTGGTAGAACTTTAAAGCCTTAGGTGTATCATCCCAAGGTAGAAGGGTGACATGCTGCTGGAAGTGGGTTAGATAATCAGTAACGGAACCTTTCTGCTTCAACTCATACAGTTTTTGCTCTGCTGTTGCTACCCTATCCGAATCACCAAAGTGCTTACGGAGCTCAGTAACAAAGAGATCAAATGAATGGAAGTAATTGGGTTCTGAGACAAGAGAGAGCAAGGGTTGAAACCAGTTCAGTGCAGTGTCTCGGAAAAAGGAGGTGGTGTACATTACCTTGAAGTTTTCTGAAGCAAAGCGTCTAGGTTGAAGATGCATGACCAGATTGACTTGGGTTAAGAAGGTCTCAAGCTTGGCACGAGCTCCAGAAAAGTGATCTGGAGTAGCTACCTTTGGCTCAAGAGAGTCACGAGCGGTTGAAGCTACAGGAATGTTGACTCCTTCAGGAGCAGGAGTGTCAGAAGCTGCTGAAGGGTTAGAGGCCATAGCAGGACCAGGGGTGGTTGACGGGGTGGCAACAACGTGGTCCTGAGGAAGAGGAGTATTGGTCGCAAGCCTACCTTCAAGTTCCGTAACCTTAACAAGGAGTGTCTCCTTCTCTTGCATAAAGGCATCACGGGCCTCTTGGGCTTCACGAATTTGAACTTCCATGGCACTAAGAGGTTCTGCCATGGTAGGGTGTCACGGCCGTCAAACACTTCTCTCGAACAGACCAACGGTCGACGAACCTCGGCTAACTTGACGCTTCTAAGTCGATGTCTCACCCAACCAGGAGGGCGCAGACGTCGAAAGGAGTGTAACTACGGCGTACTTCGGCGTAGTTACTCTAACTGGGGTTTTTCTCTGATGGCAATGTATCTTAAGTTGTATGTAGCTATCTCTATCAATCTTTCACTACTGACAACAATCAAGGATCGCTGAAGAACTTCAGCGATCTTCTCAGCTAATATTGTCTATCCCTCCTAGACGTTCACCCAACCCTCTCGCGCTTTGACGTACTTCAACGCACTTCGTCCAACTTCCCCGAGTCCTCGGCCATCCTCCTCCTCCTCCGACTAACTCCGCCTAACATCGCCGCACTTCTGCTTCCATTGTCCCTACTTAGCCTAACCCCGTCTAACTTCGCCGTACTTCTGCTTCCATTGTCCCTACTTCGCCTAACCCCGTCTAACTTCGCCGTACTTCCGCTTCCTTATGCTCCAGACCCCTGTACACCTTATTCTCCCGTCGTACTTTGCCGTAGTTGGTCTCAGATGTCCTGAGTTACATGTAGAGTGAAGAGGTTAAGACGTGATAGGGGTTTTGATGGTCAAAGGAGGGTCATTGTTGGTGGAATAATTGAGGTGTCACGACGTAGTTCGTGACATAGGGCCAGCCATTGTTTGTAGTACCTATAGAAGAGTGTACCAAATGAACGTATCAAAGAACTTGAGAGAGATCAATTATACCGTTATGCCTGGTACATCTCAGAGGAGAGACGGCAGGTGGACAAGTGATGTGAAGAGATGTGTTGATGACAAAGATGGTAAGAGAGAGAGAGGAACTCTGATACGCAGGACGAGATGACTTACTGACAATCAGAGAGTCTAATATGATGATGACAAAAGCGTGTCTGATAACTATATTGAGACCCACGGTGTGAACAAAGATAGGCTTGGGGCCAATGTTGAAGACAAGCTTGAAGCCTAGATCGGTATTTGATGACTTGGTCAGTAAAGGTTGAAACGTATGATAATTGATCTCTAAAGAAAAGGAACTATGAAAGAAGTACAAGGGGTACATATCCTTTTCCAAGTCCATTTTGGGATGTCCGCTGTCCTGCGTAGGAAAGAGTCATGTTCCTCGGTTCCTATACTATATTCTACCAAACTACCAAACTAAAAGAACTGCATTCTCGTCGTGATGCGTACAATCCGTTGTACTTTGCATGAAGAGCGTTGAGACAACAAAAAGAAGGTGGGAGTTGTTGAGACGCGTACACTTTGCGGTGTGTTAAGTGTAATACACCGTAAAGAAAATGTGATTCAATATGGGTGTTAGGATCTGGTCTACCGGATCGTAACACAATAGCACTGACAATGAGTCGAGATGACAAGCAAGGACTAAAGAGTGTGAGCAATGAATACTGCCACGCCTGCGGGTCAGACTGCAATAACAAAGGGACTGCCTTGGATACTGAAGGGGTTAATCTCTGGCTTGTAGGATGGAATGACTATGTCAATACTGAGGGAACAGAGAGTGTTGGGTTAGAACCAATTCAGTGATGTCTTGTACTCTTTTGCCAGGCAGGGATGAACAAGAAAGGTTAGAAAAAATAAAACAGAAAAAGGACCATCATTGCGGAAGCAGATATTGAAACTCTGGGGTCATATACTTGTAGACTAGTCACCATCTGTACTGCAGTGGCACTGCAGATGAGACTTAGTTCTACCAACTGTCCTACAGTTGGTCCACAATGTCTCTACTACAGTTTGCACTACAGTTGATCAATTACTTATCAACTCCTGATTAATTATGAGCCATTATTTCTAAGTCCATACTGATACTAAGTGTTATGACCAGGTCATAACACCTCATTGTGGAGTTGTGCTAGTCATGTGACTCCACACAACTCATTGTGGAATTGTGCTAGTCATGTGACTCCACACACCTCATTGTGGAATTGTGCTAGTCATGTGACTCCACACACCTCATTGTGGAGTTGTGCTAGTCATGTGACTCCACACAACTCATTGTGGAATTGTGCTAGTCGTGTAACTCCACACGCCACATTGTGGATTGTGGGAATCAGTGTGAAAACGTGTAATTCTGAAAGGTATATAACGGCGGCGGAATGGGCATCTACTTTGACAATGAAAACTATGTTAGTGTCACGGCCGTCGAACAACTATTTCTTAATAGACCGACGGTCGACGAACCTCGGCTAACTTCACGCTCTGAGTCGATGTCTCACCCAACCAGGAGGGCGCAGACGTCGAAAGGGGTGTAACTACGGCGTACTTCGGCGTAGTTACTCTAACTAGGGTTTTGTTCTACTGATGGCGATGTATCTTGATTTATAGCTATCTCTATCTGTCTTTCACTACTGACAACAATCAAGGATCGCTGAAGAACTTCAGCGATCTTCTCAGCTAATATTATCTACCCCTCCTAGACGTTCATCCAACCCTCTCGCGCTTTGACGTACTTCAACGCACTTCGTCCAACTTCCCCGAGCCCTCGGCCATCCTCTTCCTCCTTCGACTAACTCCGCCTAACATCGCCGCACTTCTGCTCCCATTGTCCCTACTTAGCCTAACTCCGCCTAACATCGCCGCACTTCTGCTCCCATTGTCCCTAATTAGCCTAACCCCGCCTAACATCGCCGCACTTCTGCTCCCATTGTCCCTACTTAGCCTAACCCCGTCTAACTTCGCCGTACTTCTGCTCCCATTGTCCCTACTTAGCCTAACTCCGTCTAACTTCGCCGTACTTGGTGTCAGAAGTCCTGAGTTACGTGTAGAGTAAAGAGGTTAAGGCGTGATGGGGTTTTGATGGCCAAAGGAGGGTCATTGTTGGTGGAGTAATTGAGGTGTCACGACGTAGTTCGTGACAGTTAGGTGACGTGCGGGAGACGTGACACTTCGAAGTGTCACGGGTATGACCGTGACCGGCTGAAGATCCGTGTCCCACAGAAGAATACCTGCCATGTTCTCAGATATCCTGCAGACTCCGAGAAACTTTACACCTGAGAAGAGACGGTCCTGGTCTGTTTTGTATCAAGAGGAGATGAGTGTAGCTGATTGAGTTGTTGCACAATAGCCTCCTCAACATCAAAACTTCCAAATGCTGTTTCTTCCTCCCATGCATGCATTCATGGGATCTTTCTTGGTAGCCTCTCTCCAATCATGATCAAGAGCTACAGATCCAAAGCATAGTTGATTTTGATCAGTGGTGTTGTGGAAACGTCAGATCTCTTCAGTGTCACAACCCTAGGTGTCATGACACTTTGAAGTGTCACAGATCTTCAGCTGGTTACATGATACGCTCATCTTTATTTTACTGTATGTTAAATTGTATCTCCTGAGGTATATTACAAAATTGTAGAGTAAATAGGCACAACTATAAAATTAAGTCATGATCATACCCGTGACACTTCGAAGTGTCACGTCTTCCGTACGTCACCTAACAACTATCTCAAAACACCTCACTTTTCCTCATTACCTCTCCGCTCTCCCCAAAGTCATCTTCGACCATAGACAGTGCAAGATCATCCTACGGGTGGCACTCCATCTATCCTCAAGTCTGACTTTGGGTCTTCGCTCCGAAGTCCCACCTTCATGTGTATATAGTTCCAACTACTAGACACTATTATACTTGATCTATATTTATTACCTCCTTCCTACTCAATACATATTCTGTCGACCTTTGTACCAGCACTACGGTCTACTCCCGCCAGTCATAGACCAAGCTTGCTGTAAACTTCTGCTGTCCACCCTGTCTCCGCATCCCAACATCAACCTTTCGCCGGGGACAGGTCTTAACACTAAGTCATGAATCTTGGTTGATGACAAGTATGCTTCCGCATATTAAGTATGGTGTTGATCGATTGACGGAGGTAAGGACTAGAATGACAACTTTTCCGTGTGAAAAGACTAAATTGACATCACACCCTACAATAACATTAAGGACTAAAATGACATCACCACTTTTAGGAAGTTTTGGACACTGCACAATGATAATGACACTTTCTAGTATCCCTGTGGGGTTGAAAATATCTTGAAAGAATCAAGTCTCAAAATTCATAGATAGGGATGAAGAATCATGTGATTTGACTCCTGTCATTCTAGTCCTGTGATGTTATTCTAGTCCCTGGTGTTATTCTAGTCTTTTCACCGGAAAAAAGTATTGTTCTAGTCCTTACCTCCGATTGACGGGTTGACCCAAAGGGGGGTTTGACCCGATGGTAGGGGACAGACGTTACATTTGACACTGGCTGATAGTTTCTAACACTCAACCAATAAACCATCACTCAGACACAGATGCTGTGCTTGGTTCTTGTCCTCCCTCGAGAACTCGCTCTACCTAGAAGAAGAATGTCACACGACAGTCAACTTAGTCCACAATCCATATTTAAATCAAGCCTTATCACCACCTCCCCAGGTTGATATCTATCAAAACGATACGTCATTTGAAGACCTGGAAACCAAGACCCAAAAGCATCTGAAGCAAGGCGAACTCTAAAACTGCCCTGCATCCTCCCAAACAAGGAGAAAATCCGACCCTCCAAACTGCACCACCTCGGTCAGATGGTCTATGGCCTTTGGGGTGGGAATGATGACATTCTTTCGCGCTCAAGTCCCCGCGAAGCGAATCATCTAGACGTGTGCTGGGGGCAGGCGTGGAGTCGTGAGTGAGATCCCCGACTCTGTGGTTGAAGAAGGCGTAGAGTGGAGAATAAGCTCCACAACTCTGTGATTGAGGAAGGCATGAAGAGGAGACGAAGAATAATCCACGAACGGTGACGCAAGATTCCGAGCAACACCCCCTTTGTCTATCCACCTCCTTCTTTCTTGGCCCCACAACCATGTAAGTGACACTGTTCTTCCATGCTTTTGCTCCAAGCATGCTAAGCTGACAAGTAGGGGATAAATAGGCCGATACATTCCCCCAATCCCGCTTCAATCGACTTTCCGACGCGGATACTCATAGCAACTTCAGTTACTTTCCTCGACAAATCTCAATCCAATCATGGCGAGTACTAAATGTGGAATCCACGTATCGTTCACTGACAGGCAGGCTTTCATCGTTTCTGAAACCGACCCCAGCATCTCTGTCCTCTCTCAAATCGCCCTGCAAAGTTTCACTAAGTACCGAACAACAGTACAGGACTCTGCTGGCGCAACCATGCTCCCCGCCGTCCCTGTGTGGGATGAAGAAAAGGGGCATTTCCAAATTGCTATTGATGCTGGTAAGAACTCCAAAACCAGAACTCTGTCCCAGGCATATCAGACTTCGGTACTAGACTGGTTCAAGGCCAATCCGACTATCGAGAGCAGAGATCCAGAGGCAATTCGAGATCTGGCATGGAATGCACGAAAAAGTCTTGGGGTAAGATTTGAAGGTCTTGATTTGGTTTTGTTACCCGCAGCACATCACTATGAGTCCATTCCATACAGAGATGGCCCTTGGGAAAATCCTTCCCAAGTACTTGTTGTCAGTACCTTCTGGAGCGCAGCTCATGGTACAAGCATGATAGATATTGGGCCCCCAACTGGTGTCAATTATACTGAAGACACACTTTTGCTCCAAAAAGAATATGAGATGGAATTAACAGTACTGAGAGATAACTCTGCCGACGTTCACCATGATCCCTTCCGGACCAGGGACCTTGCCTTGCTCGGGGCAACGAGGGTGCTTGCTGCGGATAAAAAGTGGACCGACTTCCGCATTGTAGTGCCCAAAATCGGGTCCACCCGAAGGCAGAGGATGCTGATGGAACGAAATGACGGATTCCTTGCAACACAACCTCAACAATCATTCATGAGAAGACCACACCTGAGGAGCCACTCTTTCACTGAGCCAGACATACCTGCCTCCACTGACAACGAAACTCTTGCCCTTACAGAGAAGTTCACCAGTATCACTGCACATCTCCCGCCGGATTACCCCATAAAGGGGCTGGTTGTCAAAGTCAGTTGGAATGATCGCATCAGATGTTGGTCAGTCATCAGTGGGGGAGATTTGAGGGATGATATCAAAAGGTTGAGCAGTGCCTACTGTGAAGCTATAACACGGTTAGCATGGAAACGTTCCACAAACTTACGAGACGCTGGAGCAGTCCATGCGGACGCCATAGATGCTATAACAGAGATTCTTGCTGAGCCTGAATGGCACAGATACCATATACACTTACTCCTACGAGACCCATATGCTACCGCACGCATGCCAAGACGGCCTCATCTTTCCCTCAAAAGACGGAACTTGTCTGCGGATGTGAACACGACGGAAAGAGACCCATCGGCAGTGCTTGAGTCCTTGGTTCTTTGGAACGGCACTTGGTATTTGAAGGTTGGCTCTAAGGATGACTCTGTTCTGACTGTTTGTCAGATCCAAGCCATCAAAGCATTCATGGCACAGATGGAGAAAGAGCAAAGTAGTAGCCAAGGTCCATCCCCAATGCCTCATGATCCATATCCGCTTCTGAGAGCCGCTAAAGCCGCACGGTTGGTCCTTTTGAATGACACAAGATTCAAGGATCTTACAATTGAAGTTCCTAGAATTGTGTCTAACTTGCAATGGGTCAAAGTATCGGACCTTGGCCCGAGTGCGGCCTCACGACTTCAGGTCCTTGGGTATGTCCAGGCGGCCTGCGGCGGAACAGTAGAGTACCGACTCTCATAGATGTCAGTTGACAGTAAGTTGACTATTGGTACTTTCTGCAGGCCAATGGGAAATGAGTTCTGCCCATTCAAGTCTTGCTCCGACATAAGCGCGCTACTGATTTTTCCGGGTTCCTTCTGGCTAATGTCACTTTTACAGCAAGGAAGACTGAAGACGGAATTAAACGGTGTTGGAGTACCAGGAATGCCCTGTCATAGTAACAACGAAACTTTTCGTCCAGTATCTTTTCTTCAGATGCATTGAATTGTCCTTTCAACTGATTATGAGACCTGTGCTTTGACCGACTAAACAAATTCAGCTGAGAAGCTCTGCCAACCCCAGCTCCTCTTCTGCTCTCGACACTGGCAACGCACCCGGTAACAAATTGGTCTCAACTTGATCTATTGCTGCCTGAAACTCAATTACAAATTGATCTTGACTTCTGATCGATCGCTGGTTCTGGCAGCTGCGCAGCAACACAGAGTATCTTGTGGTGCACGTCGAACCTCCCCTCCATTCATATCACGACTATCGTCTCTTCTGTTTTCAGCTAACCGACGCTCAACAGACTTCGGCTAACTTCTTTGTACTAGTGTGTACATGTCTGTCACAACATCATTCTCTCTCTTCTCTTATGACCTGAGAGCTAGGCAGTGACCAAAACTTAACTTCAGAGGACAACAATGATGAAGGACGAAGAGATAGCGTATAGCGGATTGCATGATGAAGAAGAGCAACTGTCACGAGACATACTAACCAGCATATGCACAATATAACAGCGCCCTTCAGAGACAGTGGCCTAAACCACTGCGCTAAACGGCCTATTGTCCGGAGGTTACTGCAAACCGCCGGTCGCTGGTCAAATACCCAACTCTAACCAGAATGACTTGTCACTTTGTGAACAGCAACTCTGTCACAGACCTGCCCCGGGATGACCTCAGTAGATCAGAGACAGGTGGACTATAACTGTTTAGTTAGCTTGGACAACGATGGTTAGTATGTGTCACAAAGTGAGAAGTCAGTTTGTGTTATGACCCGGTCAGGATGAAGCGTGTCATAACCCATGCTTTGGCTCATATAGCTCTACCGGAGCTCATGTAGCTGACTAGAAGCATCATATGATCCATGAGCCAGATACAGAGCGCTCTATGATAGTTCAGTAAGCTCTACTGATGCTCTACCAGGGCTCTGTTAGATCATATGAGCTAGTTTATGGCTGGGGAAGGCTCGTTAGTTTTGTTAGTAAATGGGATGAGAGCTATGGAATAGCTCACTGAGCCTTGCTCACTCTGATAGCTCTAGATAGGCTATATAAACCCCGTATCTACTTTGGAGTTGCTCTCCTTCCCCAAGGATCAATATATTATTTGCCACTTGCAAAAGACCTCTTCTTGACATACTACTTACATACGACACTTCCCTCATTAATATTACCCCTGTCCACACCATCACCGACGCCTCTATTGTCATCTCAACCTGCCCAGATCCTTTGCAAGTCACCTTAGTCTTCCGACCACATCACAAGTCTACGGATAACAAACTAACTGTCATTGTCCAAGCTGACTAAACAGTTGCAGTACACCTGTCTTTGTTCCATTGAGGTCTGTCAAGGACAGGACCGTGACAGTTTGGTTAGAGTTGTGTTTGGGTTGGGATTTGACCAGCCACCGGCGGTTTGCAGTAACCGCTGGTTAATAGGCCTTTTAGCGCAGTGGTTTAGGCCACTGTCTCTGAAGGGCACTGTTATATCGTGCCAATGCTGGTTAGTTGGTCTCGTGACGGTATGTTGCCGCCGGTTGACTTGTGACGTAGTCAGACTACTAGAGTGACTTGCAAAGGATCCGGCCAGGTCAAGATGACAAAGAGGATTGGTTGGATGGCGTCAACAGGTATAAGGATAGAGAGGGGTGCCTGGTAGAATAAGTGGTGTGTCAAGAAGAGGTCTTCTGCAAAGTGGAAAATAATATATGGATCCCCAAAAAAGGGAAACACTACAAGAAGACTATGACCAATATGTTAGGTGACGGACGGAAGCCGTCCCCTTCAGAGCGTCATGGGGGATAGCGTGACCGTCAGAAGGTCTGTGCCACTTCAAAGGGTCATGGTCATGGACCCACAGAAGAATTGCTCCTCACTGATTGCCACTGCTTCAAACAATCATCCCTTTTTATAGAGAGATGTTGGAAGTAGTGAGAAGGTCTGGGAGGGATTTTCCACTTGACTTTTGCCATGCATGACATGGAAAAAGCAGACAATGATCTTCAGAAGAACACCAAAAATGAGGAGAGACATGCATCTTCAGCATGCATCTCTAGCTGAACATTGCAGAGTGAGGCACCAACTACTTAGTCATGTATTAGAATTGGGACAGGAAAGATTCTAGTAAAGTTGGCATAATTCCTTTGGTAGGTCATGATCTTATGATGGTCATGATGACCCTGGTGACACTCCAAAGTATCACAGCTTCCGTGTGTCATGTAACAAGTATTTATTTAAGTGAGCTCTTACCCACAAATTGTCTTGCTCCATGTCTTGCTGATCTTGCCAGATGTCACGCCTGCAGGTAGACTGCGGTAGCAAAGTACTGCCTTAGATACTGAAGGGTTTTAGTCTCTGGCTCGTAGAGCTTGGTGACTGCCTTAGCTACTGAGGCAACTGAGCTGTTGGGTTAGAACCAACTGAGTGACTTATCAAACGAGGGGAAGAGAATTGAAAAGATACATTGCTGAAGAAGAAAACTACAATACTAAATAGGGTTTAAATATTGAAATCAGCCTTTTCCAAGAGGCTCGTGCAGACCTGCGGAATGCAAGCGTTCTGAACCGTCCTGCACTGTCCTGCATGCATTCCCATGCATCCCACCGATTACCACTGATATCCTACAATGCCATATCTGCGTTTACCTACGTCCTACTATGATATCCTACATGATGCGCCGGAAGTCGGTGACTTTGTCGAAGGTGGTTGATGAGGAACTATGCAAAACATAGTAGAGCTGCAACAACAAGAGACTGAGAGATTATGCCTTACAAGGCATCCAAACAGAGGAAAGAGAAACTAGAGATGTACTTGAAGCTTATGCCTTCCAGGCATGAGAGCACAGGAAAGATAGTCTTGGGGTTGATGCCTGATAGGCTTGAGAGCAGAGGAAAGATAGACTTGGAGTTGATGCCCAATAGGCTTGAGAGCAGAGGAAGATATGAGAGTGGAGGTTTGAACTTGTGATTATGACAAGCCATCATTTGACAGTGTCATTCATGACACAAGTTAGCTGAGGTTTGTCAACTGTTGGTCCATTAGAGAGAAGTTATTCGACGGCTGTGACACAAACCCCTTGTACTTCTTTCATTGTTTCTTCTCTTCAGAGATCAATCATGATATGTTTGGACCTTTACTGACCAAGTCATCAAATACTGATCTAGACTTCAGGCTTGTCCTCAACATTTGTCATGATCCTACTCATCATGACTTCCCCATCCAAGGGTCCGACCCATTCCTCAGAGAGAAAGGTTCTCAGTGAAGTCTCACAGAAGAGAATAGAGGTTTACGCCTCACTTTTATTCAAGATATCACGTTTTGATTCAAAGTATGACGTAACTGAACTTCTGGTGAAGACTTAGGTGAGATTCCCAACGGGACTCTCTTCAACAATAGTCTCAGACTGAGCACCAACCCACCAAATGAGACCTTACCATATTCCTTCTACAAGTGTCCCGGGGACATCCTCCCAAGGGACCAAATATGCGTCCTGGAGATCCAAAAGAGTCTCATGGGTCCTTACACTCTGAATGCACTACGTCTTGGCACTCCCAAAGACGATATCTTATCAAAACTCGTTGATCATATAAATGATGGGTATACAGAGGCTCAAGCACAACAGAGTTTTGATAAGATGTCAGAGAATGCGAATGAATTCACTAAGCTTGTTGACCACATAGCTAGTCAGGTGGACCTTACTCAGTTCAGGGGGGCTGGAATAGAGGTTCGGGTGCCCTTTCAGGCAATGGAGGAAAGTGACAAGATACGTGAAGCAGTCACGACCTTCAATAAGCCAAATCCCATTCCAAGTTTGGAGCATCTAGACCTAGGGCAATGGCCAGAACAGGCAGTATTATACTCTTCTTGTCCCCCTGAACTGGACTCAATTGACCCCGACAGTACCCTCAGAGTGATGCTCATGCAGGGGCCAGACGGCACGATGAAGATAGTATATGGAAGTAACCTTTACAATGTTGCTACAGACAAGATGAGCAGACTGTCTACAATAGTGGACACTTACAAAGACACCTATTTGAAACAGAGAGAGGATGGGGAGGTAACAGATGTAATTTACATCTTACAACATCTGAGAAATGTTGCTGCACACACTTTTACAGAAAGGTGCCCTGAGAAGTATGGTATCACAGTGTGGACCACTGAAGAGGTGATCAAAGCCAACCCCAGCATTACCAATGTTCTCCAGAAGGTCATTTGAAAGTCAGTGACATTGGCAGGTAAAGGACACATGCTGAGCATCGATTCAGAGACCTGATGTGGAAGCCAATTGAGGTTTTACTCTCAGCCAAGAGCCCCTCCACCTCCACCTTGTTATAGAGCAGTATTATGATGATCATCAGTATGGAATGCCATTTCTCGTTGTTGTCTGTTGTCAATGGTGTCACAGTGTCAGGAATGACACTATTAAATCATGACTTGTCATAATGACAAATTCAAATCTCCACTCTCATATTCTTTCTCTGCTCTCATACCTATCAGGCATGAACTCCAAGTCTATCTTTCCTGTGCTCTCTGAGCCATCAGGGAGGCAGCTAGGAAGAATGACAGAGAGACCTGTCACCAACCATATCGTAACATCCCCCGAGGACCACCATCATCGACCCTCTTTTCACCATCACCAAACCCCTATCCATCATCAACGACCACAACCCCGAACCACTGAGACCAACTACAAGAAAGTTACAAGAACCTAGGGAGTTTTCATTACGACAACCCCGCCTAGCGGAGAACTACGTTGAAGTTAGGAGAGGGAGATTGAGGGATACAGAGTAGAGTGGAGGAAGTAGGACAAAGTGAGGTGATGTGAGCGGAGTAGGACATCGGGGAGACGGCTAGGTACAGCGATGTTAAGACACTGCACAGAGGCAGGTCATACACGATGATGTGGCATTATTAGGATTACTATCAGGGACTTTAGAACATGATGTGGCATTAGAGTGGCAGATAGGAACTGAGGTTATTGTCACGAACTACGTCGTGACAGCTCAATTATCCCACCAGCAACAACCCTCCTTTGACCACCAAGACCCCTATCACGTCTTAACCTCTTCACTCTACACGTGACTTGGGACATCTGAGACTGTCACGGGCGTTGAACAACTACTCTCTAACAGACCGACGGTCAACGAACCTCAGCTAACTTGACACTTCTAAGTCGATGTCTCACCCAACCAGGAGGGTGCAGACGTCGAAAGGAGTGTAACTACACCGTACTTCGGCGTAGTTACTCTAACTGGGGTTTTTCTCTGATGGTGATGTATCTTAATCTGTATGTAGCTATCTCTATCAACCTTTCACTACTGACAAGCTCTTCAGCGATCTTCCCAGCTAATATTATTTACTCCTCCTAGATTTTCACCCAACCTGTCACGCGGCGCCGCGTGACATTATCCTTTCCCATCAAACGAAGTTCCTTTGGACATCAGTTCGCCATCAACGACCCAGTTCGCATGAACTTCACCACCCACGAGGGTATTAGGAGGCTAACTTCGTCGAGGACGAAGTTAGTCATGTAGGAACTTAGGGGGATACGAAGTTAGGAAGATACGAAGTTAGGGAGATACGAAGTTAGGAGGATACGAAGTTAGGAAGGCACGAACTTCGTCGGGGACGAAGTTCGTGAGGTACGAAGCTCGGGACGTCGGGTTGAACGAAGTTCTGCGTTGACGAAGTTAGGGAAGGACGAAGTACTTAAGGGCCGAAGTTCCCAGAGATCTTTGACGATCTCTGGTTGTTGTCTTAGTGATAGAAGTTAGTAAAGTACGAAGTTATTACACCCAGAAGTTATTGTCACCTATTTCATATCTCGAACAACGAAGTTGGTAAAGGTCGAAGCCCACGAAGTTATTGGCCGTCGGTCGTAGGAAGTTAACGAAGAAGCAACCCTGTGACAGTACCAGAGATCGTCCTTACCGACTCTCCAGTAACTCGTGGGAAGATATATGTGGACTAGAGGAAAAGAACGAGAGAGAAGAACGGCTGAAGCAATGTCGAGGAACGAACAGGGGGATAATCAAGGTAACCTAGAACCTCGCGGTTCTAGGGATTCGTCTTTTCTCTCCCAACCACCTTCTGACGCATACTTGGGCGATCCATGGGTTGAGGGAGGTGATCAAGGGAGAAGATTAGAGGAAGAAGATGGGGGGTTGACTGGTGGAAGAAGTTCGTATACATCGCGACCTAGGGGAGGGAACTCACCGGAGAGATTTAAAGAAGATATTAGGGATGGGATGCTGGTGGAAATGATGAGAGCGCTGAGAGAATTGAAGGCGGCTGACAACCAGAAGAGTGAGGCTCTGACAGAGATAGTACAAGAACTTCGTCGAGGACAGCGGGGAACTAGAGAAGGGTCGGCGACAACTTCGTCAACTCGAGCGCCGAAACCGAAAGATCCGGACGAATTCGATGGGTCAAGGGAGAAGCTCACTGGGTTCTTGACTCAGTGTTCGTTGGCGTTGAGTGTGATGAAGGATAGGTTTGAGAGTGAGGAGCAGAGTGTGTTGTGGATGGTAGGGTTCTTACGAGGGGTTGCACTGCTGGCGGTGCAGCCTCATCTACTTTCTACTCCTCTTCCCCCTTTCCTCTCAAAACGTTCTGAGTTTGCTGTGTGGATGAAGAAGAACTTCGGTGACCCAGATGAGAGGGGTACGGCTATTCGGGGGTTGAGGGAATTGAAGCAGAAGCAAGGGAAAGCATCAGCGTACTTCGCTGAATTCCAAAAGTATATTGCTATATTGGGGTGGACTGAGGAGGAGATGTTAGTGGCTCAGGCTATTAACGGATTGGACGAAGTTATGAAGGACGAGCTTTCCCGGAGAGAGGAGATTGGGACTATGGAAGAACTGAAGGCAGTGGTGATCAGATTGGACAATAGAATGACTGAGCGTTGGGTGGAGAGACAGGCTAATGGGCAGAAAACAAGCTGGGGAAGAACGCCTAACTTCGTGCAATCAACGGCGAAGTTAACGACGACACCCGCGAAGAATCCTGTGGGCTCGGTGTTGCCTCCTCCCCCAGTTCGGAGTAACTTAGTGACAGGATCACAGGGTTGGAAGCAAGGGGATCCTCTTACCCCTAGGCCTAGTTTCGACCAGAGGGAAAAGTGGAGGGCCGAACGAGCGTGTTTGGAGTGTGGTGGCCAAGGACACTATGTGAAGGACTGTCCCTTGGTAGCGGCTAAGGTAGCTCAAGGAAAGATGAATCCTCCGGAGATGTGGAAGAGTTCAAGGAATAGGGGAACAGGAGGGAATGCAGTAGCTGTGGGGGAGTCGAGGCAGATGAATGCGGTAGCAGGGGAGGATGTGGATGAGGGAAAAGGCCTGGACCCGTCGGTTTGAGAGAACGTCGGCGGGTCCATTTCTCTGTCCTCTCTGCTATTGTTCCTTCTGATATTAAGAGGAAAGAGCTGACAGTAGCAGAACCATGTGTATACGAAGATGGACATTTCATCACGATACCCATCACTAATGCGAGACAACCAAAAACAAAAATCAACGTAAAAGGGGCCCAGGTGGTCGCCTTATGGGATTCAGGAGCGACCAGTTCATATATAAACCCAAAAACAGTGGAGGAGTTAGGATTGGAAGTTATAAGATACCCAGAGGAAGTACCTGTACGTATGTTCGATGGTTCAGAAAGTATTGGTGGCCCCATCACGAAGTTCGTTGAAACGGGGATTCGTGTGTCAGTTGAGGACGAAGTTCGTATGATTCGGTTGGACGTCACGAAGTTGTGCGATGCAGATGTGGTGATAGGATGGGAATGGATGAAGAAGGAAGGAGTGGTCCTGGATGTTAGGGAGGAGGTAATAAAGATCCCGGGTAGACAGAAAAGAGAAGGGGAGAAGTTAGGAGCGGTTTTTGGGTTCAAGGAAGGGGAGGTTTTAGGGCCTAGAGACTCGGCGTTGGAAGACGAACTTAGTGAGGAAGAACAAGAAGAACTGCTGGAAGTGGTACCTTCTGAGTACCATGGTTTCTTGGATATCTTTAATCCTAAGGTAGGAGGAGAGACATTACCTCCAAACCGAAGTTACGATTTGAGACTGGACCTAGTGGAGGGGGCGAAGTTAAAGGTGGCCCCGCTGTACTCGTTAGCTGAAGATCAGAGAAAGGCGTTAAGGGAGATTCTGGAGAAGGAGGTAGCGGCTGGTAGAATTCGAAAGAGTAACTCGCCTTATGGGTCACCTATGTTCATGGTTCCCAAAAGGGTAAAAGGACAGTGGCGGATGGTGACGGATTATAGGAAGTTAAACGAAGTTACCATTCCAGACGTTTATCCCCTTCCATTGATCAGTCAGATTACTGAAGAATTAGGTACAGCAAACTATTTTACGAAACTCGACTTGATGGGGGCATACCAATTGTTACGAATTGCTGAAGGATACGAGTATCTGACAGCATTTCGTACACAATACGGAATGTACGAGTCGTTAGTGGTTAGGGATGGTCTACGAAATGCGCCTGCTGTGTTCCAGCACTTCTTGAACGACATCTTTAGGGATTTACTAGGGGAGGGGGTCATAGTGTACATCGACGACATTCTGATTTATGCTAAGACTAAGGAGGAACTTAGGAGGTGTACGGTAAAGGTATTTCAAAGACTTAGAGAAGCTAAATTGTTTGTGAAGGCGGCGAAGTGTGAGTTTGAACGAACTTCGGTGGTGTTTCTCGGGTACGTAATTTCAAAATCAGGCATTTCGGCAAACCCAGAATACGTTGCTGCTGTACAGGATTTTCCTCGACCTAAGAACTTACGAGAATCCCGAGGGTTCATGGGAATGGTCAGCTACTACCGAAGATTCGTCCCGAACTTCTCGAAACTTGCGAAGCCTCTGAACGATCTTACTCGCAAGGATGTAAGCTTCACATGGGGAACTGAGCAAGAGGAGGCGTTCAGAGTGCTGAAGAAGAAGTTATGTGAAGCTCCAGTGCTAGCTCACTTCGACACCTCCTTGAAAACGATTATGCAGGCAGATGCCTCGTTCTTTGGATGGGGATATATTATCTCACAGGTTGATAAAGAAGGTAGGGAACACCCTGTGGCTATAGAATCGGGAGCTTTTAAGGGTGCTGAGTTGAATTATACTACGGGGGAAAAGGAGTTGTTAGCAATAGTCGAAGGTTTCAGGAGGAAGAGACACTTATTACTACAGGTAGAAACGAAGGTCTTGACAGATCATCTTAATCTGACATATTGGATGGCCCCGAAACAATTGAATCCTAGACAAGGTAGGTGGGTAGAAGAACTGGCTAACTTCAGATTTACGATGATTTACCGTCCCGGGAAGCAAGCGACGCTGCCAGATGCCTTGTCAAGACGACCGGACTATCATCCCGGGATAAAAGGAATAACGACGGAACAAGAGGAGAACTTCGTCCAAGGGCTGCCGAAGTTCGACTCGGAAGATGTTACTGAATCAAGCCTGGGACACATGCTCCGGGCTTTGCAGGGGACAAAAGAAGTTAGGGAGGAAGATCGGATCGAAGGCGAGGACATTGTTAAAGGATACGAAGTTGATGAAGAAATAAACGAAGTTCGGGAGGGGATGTTAGCAGTCATCTGCGTTGAGTGTTCTCACCCCGAATGTAGAGCTGAACGTCAGGAGCCATGGCAAGTTGAAGAATTTCGACGACGATCACGACATGGAATGTTCGTGAATCCGTCGTGGTCGGTAAGGGGTTTCCTACGGTTTGACGGACGATTATATGTTCCGAATATCGAAGAGATGCGAGTGAAGATTTTGAAATCTAGACATGACTCGGTATTGGCCGGTCATCCTGGAGTTACGAAGACGTTAGAATTAGTGCTTAGAGATTACATTTGGAATGGAGTTAGGAAGGATGTTGAAGACTACGTTGGAGGTTGTGTGGTTTGTCAGAGAGCTAAAACAAACAGACAGAAACCTCAAGGAACGCTGAAGACACTGGAAGTAGCGGAGAAGCCCTGGTCTAGTATTTCGATGGACTTCGTTGAAGAACTTCCTGAGTCAGATGGTTTCAACTCGATTTTGGTTATAGTTGACCGGTTGACGAAGTGGGCGATGTTCCTACCAACGACGACGAATCTCACAGCTGGGGGGTTAGCTGATTTGGTAATTGAACATGTGGTGGCTCAGCATGGACTACCAGAAGGGATAGTTTCGGATAGAGGAGCGAAGTTTACATCGAAGTTCTGGAAAGATCTCACTGCTAGTCTTGGTATAAGACTAAATCTCTCCACTGCGTATCATCCACAGACTGATGGCCAGACTGAACGAACAAATCAAGCTTTGGAAATGTATCTACGAGTATTCGCCTCTTACCAGCAGGATGATTGGGCGAAGTTATTGCCAAAGGCTAGCTTTGCGTATAATAACACGATTCACTCGGCTATTGGGATGAGCCCGTTCTTCGCGAACTTCGGGTACCACCCACGATGGACAGACGAGATTAAGGAATCTGAAGTAGAAGTTCCTGTTGCTCGAGCAGTTGTTACTGACCTACAGGAGATACACAAGCGATGTGTTGAAGGCATTAAACTAGCCAATCAGAGATACTCCGAAGCGTATGACCGAAAGCGCTCAGCAACACCGCTTTTTGAAATTGGAAGCAAAGTAATGTTATCTCTTGAGAATATTAGAACTAAGAGACCCAGTAAGAAGTTGGATGCTAAACAAGCAGGCCCGTACGAAGTTATTGAACGCATTGGGACTCATGCGTGCAGGTTGAAGTTACCAGCCTCAATGGCCAGGCTTCATAATGTGTTTCATGTGTCGTTGTTAAGGAAGTTCCAACCAACGAACTTCGTGGGGCAGGAGGCAGAACTTCCTGATCCAGTCGAAGTTGATGACTCAGGAGAGTTGTGGGAAGTCAAGAATGTTCTAGATTCTAGGATAAATAGGAGATCTGGAAAGGTTGAGTACTTAGTAGAGTGGTTGGGATTTGAGGGAACTGATGATGCTGTCTCTTGGGAACCGAAGGAAAATGTTGATGGTGCAGATGAAATTCTCACAGAGTTCCACGAACGATATCCTGAGAAACCGAAGGAAAATTTAGTTCGTCGAGCTCGTGCTCGACGAACTTAGGGACTGTGCAAGACTGATACATGGGACAAGAAGTTTTACAATCGCTAAGTTTTATTTCTCTCTTCATCTACAAGAATGTCAATATCGTCTATCACCATTCTCCCTTTTCCTTTCTCACGACTTCATCTTCTAACTATCATCCCACCATGAGTGGGGCTCCCTCAGTATCAGTAAGCTCTTCACGGGCTACCACTAACAACGGATCGGTTCTATCACGTTTCTCATCCGCCAGTTAGTCGATGTC
>NW_006711228.1:1655406-1677585 GCF_000271645.1 Tremella mesenterica DSM 1558
GGCGCAGACGTCGAAAGGGGTGTAACTACGACGTACTACGGCGTAGTTACTCCTGAACTAGGGTTTTGCTCTAACTGAAGGCGATGTATCTTGAATTTATAGCTATCTCTATTTGTCTTTCACTACTGACAACAATCAAGGATCGCTGAAGAACTTCAGCGATCTTCTCAGCTAATATTATCTACCCCTCCTAGACGTTCATCCAACCCTCTCGCGCTTTGACGTACTTCAACGCACTTCGTCCAACTTCCCCGAGCCCTCGGCCATCCTCTTCCTCCTTCGACTAACTCCGCCTAACATCGCCGCACTTCTGCTCCCATTGTCCCTACTTAGCCTAACTCCGTCTAACTTCGCCGTACTGATGATGCTGTCTCTTGGGAACAGACTAACTCCGCCTAACATCGCCGCACTTCTGCTCCCATTGTCCCTACTTAGCCTAACTCCGTCTAACTTCGCCGTACTTCTGCTCCCATTGTTCCTACTTAGCCTAACTCCGTCTAACTTCGCCGTACTTGGTGTCAGAAGTCCTGAGTTACGTGTAGAGTAAAAAGGTTAAGGCGTGATGGGGTTTTGATGGCCAAAGGAGGGTCATTGTTTCTCACGACTCCATCTTCTACTATCATCCCACCATGAGTGGGCTCCCTCAGTATCAGTAAGCTCTTCACGGGCTACCACTAACAACGGATCGTTTCTTATCACGTTTCTCATCCGCCAGTTAGCATCCCAGAACGTCTCACTAGCCGCACGAACCTCGTCCCTCAGTCCTTGAGTGCTGGGCCCAGCAACCGCGACACCAGTCAGATCACGCTCCTTTCGCCCGATGGTATCATTGATCTCTCCCCAGAACTTATGGCCGAAGATAGCGTGGCGACCAGTACGAAGGAGATGTTCGTTCCATTCGAGCAGCAAACTATGAGTAGCAGATCCAATATGAGAACTTTTCTTTGATAAGTTCCGGGTTAAAAGACGAATTTGATTAAGGAAACGGCGAATGATGACCCCTTGTACGTCCATCATGTCTGCTGCACGAAGAGCTACCATGGTCATAGCTGCTAACCGTTTCTCCGAAGAGGAGGAGGAAGACCGGGAAGTTCGTCCGATGACGAAGGAGATTCGGTCGCGAACACCGAACGACGAGCAGCGGGGGGCGACGAGCGAGCGACGGGCGAAGAGCGAGAAGTTGTCGAGACTTTCCTCTGTTTAGCAGGGGAAGGGGGGAGGAAGGAACAGACACCTGATGTACACGATGCACATCGTGTACCGCGGTTGGTCCCACAAGGACGAACACAGGGGAAGTCGGGGTGACGAGATTGCTCGTCACTGGAAGTTAGGATCTGTTACGTTCTGGGAAGTTTGATTCACTCACCGGCAGCGATCACATTCTTCGCCCTTGGGAGCAAGCTCCCACCTTCCAGGTTGGGCCGCAAGGAGGGCCAAGAGACTCGCCGAAGTTCTTACCGTTCCCGGACGAGGAACAGGCGAGGAAGAGGGGGCTTCAACCCGTACCCGTTTGCGAGCGGGGGTGGGCGAGGACAAAGCGGACGAAGAGGAAGAGGACACCGATATTGGTGAAGAAGTTCGTCGATGTCTCTTCTTAGGAGACCGAAGGATGGAAGATTTTCTTCTTAAACTCGCCTCTTTCGAGGGAGCTTTTCTCTTGGCCGGAGTCGAGGATGGACCGGCGACGGGAGCGGGAGGCGCGGAAGACGAGGAAGACGCCGACAGAGAAGGGAGAGCGGCCGACAAGGAAGAGAGGCGAAGGCCAGCCGAGCTGGCAAGGCGGCGGACGAAGGACGAAGGAGGAGCAGGAGGGGGAGACTGGACCCGGGACACTAACATCAGCCATGACACGAAACTTCTCCACGAAATTCTTAGGCAATTAGAACTTACTGCTTCGAGTCCTTCGGGCAACGTTCGAAGGAGGAGATTTGACGAGTTTTCGAGGGGTAGACGGGGCCATGGTGGGTATGAAGAGATGAATTTAGTGAGAGAGTTGGTTGAGATGTAAGAAGAGAGTTAGAATTGAAGAAGTTAGGGGGGGAAGTTCGTCGACTCACAAAGTATAAGGGGAAATTCGTTGCTGTTGACAACAGATAAGGGTGTTCCCGTCGTCAACGTTGTGTTTCATGGAGTCCAGGATACCACGAAGATCCCTGGATACGAGAGAAAATTTTTAGGCTAAGGGGTTTCCTACTTGCACTCATGGATACTGCACTCACGAACAGATTATTGCTTCCCATTCCCCATACATAAAATTCCTCTATCATTGTCATATCTTCTTGTCACATACGAATTTCCCCCACGATTTTCCAATGTCTAGGAGGCAAGTTACGAAGTTCGGTAGATGGCGATCTTGTTGTAAGGAAGGCGGCGTAGCCAAAGGAGGTTTCAGATTTTCCTGGAATTTCATTACGGGAATTACATTGTCAGGAAGTTGGTTTGAGGAGAAGGGTGAGAACCGAACTTCATGCTGAGTTGTTTTGTTCTTTTCGGCGTTGATGTTCGCTCACGAGGACGTTCGCGCTCAAGGAGGGGGCGACTGTCACGCGGCGCCGCGTGACATTATCCTTTCCCATCAAACGAAGTTCCTTTGGACATCAGTTCGCCATCAACGACCCAGTTCGCATGAACTTCACCACCCACGAGGGTATTAGGAGGCTAACTTCGTCGAGGACGAAGTTAGTCATGTAGGAACTTAGGGGGATACGAAGTTAGGAAGATACGAAGTTAGGGAGATACGAAGTTAGGAGGATACGAAGTTAGGAAGGCACGAACTTCGTCGGGGACGAAGTTCGTGAGGTACGAAGCTCGGGACGTCGGGTTGAACGAAGTTCTGCGTTGACGAAGTTAGGGAAGGACGAAGTACTTAAGGGCCGAAGTTCCCAGAGATCTTTGACGATCTCTGGTTGTTGTCTTAGTGATAGAAGTTAGTAAAGTACGAAGTTATTACACCCAGAAGTTATTGTCACCTATTTCATATCTCGAACAACGAAGTTGGTAAAGGTCGAAGCCCACGAAGTTATTGGCCGTCGGTCGTAGGAAGTTAACGAAGAAGCAACCCTGTGACAAAGACTCACATATCGAATGACCCAGTCGGGATTCGAATGCTTGGGTTTACGCTTGTCAATATCTGTCCATACTGTAAAGAACGCTTCAATATCTTCGGGCTCATCCATTGTACTTCCCTCATAATCAAGATGACTCATGGATATAATCAGGCTCCATGGATCCCCAGGTTCTTCCCGAGAGAGCTGCACAAATATAGGATCAATAGCCCCTCCTGTTCCAGGCTCCCTTGTCAGTTCTATCAAACTTCCATATTGACGATAATAATCCCCAACTGGATCGACAGAGACATGCTCTCTGATCGAAAACATCAAGTCATTCTTGTTTTCTGCCTCCCTGTTTTCTGATTCTTTGTCTTTTGCTCTCCTCCTCAGCTCTGCCCTTTTCCTAGTACGATGAGACATCAGGGATACTACTCAAATCGTGAGACAGTAATCAAGGAGATGTGTGAGAGAGGGAGATGATCCAAGCTACTTGGCCAGTGCAGTGGAGAAAGGGAAGGACAAGGTCGGAATTCGAACCGGTAAGTGAAAGTTGATGGAAGGAGTTTGAAACTTTTCTTCTCTGACTCAATTCTCCTTCCCCCACTCTATCCCCATCTTCATTTCTGAGTACCAAGTGATGCACCTTTGGCAGTGGGCTCATGCGTGAATGTCTCTCGTGCGCCGGCTTCCTTGGGAACACGGTGGAGGATCATACCTCAAACCCGGTGGTCTCCTGAACTCATGCTCTCAACGCAATTGACCTTGGCTGAACGTCACGGCTTAAGCTGGTAGGGGTATTCACCTCCCAGCAGATCTGGCTGGATCCTCACCGGAAACTGGAGATGGGACACTATATAGGAAAGGTGATCAGTAGTATGTAGTCCATGGTGCCCTTTTGAACATCAGACCGTCAATTTTCAGACAGTTTTAGTCTTCTCAGTGGCCGAGAGATGGATGGTTGTAAAACTTTGCAGGAGTCATCTCTACTCCCGTGGTGAGTTGACATGGCAAGGATCTGGTACATTAATTCCACATGATCTCCAATGGCTGATAAAAACATCGTTCAAGAATGCTCTACGGATACATACTTCACGTATGGGGGAATGAGGGGAGATGCTATTCTTGACCTCGTCCCACGGCAGCCTGGTGACTGCACAGTACTATCTCTGACTTCCTCAGACCGGGCCCTTATACTGTGTTCTCTACCCTTTTGTCCGGCTCAGGTTTGTCCCGGCTCAGGTGGGCTGGATCTCTCCTTTTTGACCCCAGTCGACGAAAGTCGTGTATCATATTTATGGTGGTCGTCCAGATAGGTAAACGTGTCCGGGAGTAGGACTTCCCTTCTCCCTCTTGATCCCTGTATCTACCTAGATCCCACCACCCGGCTATAACCCGGATAATTCATGAGTCGTGCGCAACGGATTCTCGCTCATGCTTGAGGCGTGGGAAATGGTGAAAGGTAAGAATCATAGCATCTATCCAAGAGCACACCTTTCTCCTTGACTACACTGCCATGCACGGCCCCCTTCCCGGTCTGATTCAGGTCTCTCACGTATCCATTGACGTGAGGGCTTCTTTCTCCGGCCACTCCTCCTACTCCCCTCATTCAAATTCAACCATCTCTTTACCTACACCCCCTTCTCACAAATTTGCAAACTTCTTGCCCACACCCCAAATGAACCGAGGGATGACAGGTAGAGATTCAGATCACAATGAAGATTCACCTCCCTATAAGAGTGATCAATCATGGTCTGTACTATATGGGATGGAATACTTACTGAAATTTCACGGTCTTACTGACCCGTCCGGGCTGTTGCGACTCCATGGTCAGTTACCCTCAGACTGGTACGAGACCCCAACAGCCCGCAGGGATCCGAAGTCGTGTTCAGTCAGACCAGATAGTTCGCAAGCCCTTCAAACTGACAGCGACATGGTTCATCAGGACACGGGACTCGACGGGAATGATTGAGAGAGTCTTGTCCGAACTGCCAGTGAGAACATCTCCCCAAAGAACAAAACAGAGGAAGAACAGGTCAGTGTAGCAGAGATTAAAACCCTCAACTACCCGGCCCAACCAACCCTAGGAAAACAGCAGCTCAAAAAAGAAGGGACAAAATCTTCGAAGGACACAACCCTGACACATAAGGCAGATGCTGTGGGTGGGAAAATACTTGAGCCCTCTCCAGAATCCGTACCAAAGTGGGTTGAGCCAATTGAGTATCCTATACAAATGAAGGCAGAGGCCATATCCATCAGGTCCCAAATTGACACTTCCTCCCTCGATGCCGACATTCATCAACGTTTGCAAAACTTCCTCGGTACCCAGTGGATTCGGGAGACTGCAGAATCGGGATTGCGGGGGAGTGGTGATTTCCCACCGCAGGCGGATCTCGCTGAAGCTTCTACAAAGTTGCTTCAAGATGTTTTCATGGATTTTGATGAGTCTATGAGGCGCCCAACCATACTTCTCAACTGGGCATTTCCTGAGGCGTCTCTCCTGATTTTGGCAGAAGCATCACAAAAGGGGCTTTCACATACTAGGATTCTCACAGCTCACATCCCGGTAGATGATCCTGAACTTGCCAGTGAAATCCTGTGGTACAGCATGGCCACACACCGAGTGACTGAGGCGCACACTGCTTCCAAGCATAAACCATCCTTGCCAGAGGATAGCATATCAATGCAGTGGAACCAACAAATACTCCCCAGAGAATGTAAAAAGCAGACAGTGAAGGGTGTCACTAAGCACTTTCAATCTTTGGGAACGACTCGGAGGACATTTGAACTAGCAACTCAGGGCGGCTGGTACAACACTAATACCCATTGGGAGCTATGCACCAACTATCCTGATGTGGTTTCAAAAGCTTTCAAAAAAGCGGGTGTCATGTATCAGGGGGGAGGGTTGCCGGAGGAGGAAAGCAAGGCCATCAGTACAGAAGGATATTCAAAGAATCAGATTAATACAGGGAAGAGCGAGGCCATGACCTCTACAGTCGACCAGTCATCAGACAAACGCGCTGTTGAAGCACCTGGTGTGGTAAGGGGGGGACCAACACCCAGCTTGACAACTGGGACAGAGGAAGGCCTAAAGACAGATAAAAAGAAGAAGAAGAAGAAGAAGAAGAAGTCAACAATTTCACTACTTGAATCAGCCGATTCAAATGCAGGCCACTCAGTAGCAACTAGTGCGCCAGCCAACTCTGGGCAACCAAAAGTCAGAGTCTGTGACAGTCCAAACCTGTCACAACACTCTGCGGTTAGAGTGTCTGAAGCTCGCCTTTGGAGTGAGCTGGCAGATGAACTACAAGGACATCCCCCACAAAATTATGGGAAGAATGAGAATTGTGGTTATATTCCAGCAAATACCTTCAAGGTCTTGTCTAATGCATGGGATAGAGAGACCCCTGATTCTGCAAAGGCAAATGCTATTCTGAAGGAAATGCTAAGGCTGGCAGCAGTCTGTGACACTGAGAGAGATTGGCGTATTGCAACAGTCACACACTTGAAACCAGAGACAAAGCGCTCTTTGAAAGATCAGATATTGAGGGAAAATGATGTGGGTACTGTTGGTTTGGACTTTTGCGACCTTGAGGGGTCAGTTGGAGCGGTTTCTAAGCTCTTGAAGAATAATCCCCGACCAACACACATTAGTCCGACGGTCAATCCTCGGAAGGAAAGCCGCTTTGTCTTCCCTCCTGAACCAGCAGACCTTAAAGGGCAGATAAAGTATGATGATGCCTCTGTCTTGTGGACCAAATTTTTTAACCACCCGGGGCCATCCACCAATCTCTGGTGGAGGAGGGTGCAAGCAGGGCTGAATCCGGAACAGCTTGCAGGTCTTTGGCTTTGGGGAACAAATGCTCATGCACGTGCTTTGGCGTGGGACGTGACTAAATCCTTGGGCACGACTTTTCTGTCTAAGAGAATAAAAGACGGTCCACGGCCAGTAACCCGATCTGAAGCTTCAGGGTCTCTCCGACCCTAAGGAGACAAGGTTGCTCTGACATGGGAGACCTCAGGCCCTGGTCGAGTCTGATACTGAAGACAGGATGACAGTATGTGACATGCATCAGAGAGTTAGAGAGAGCTGATTCACGATGATGAGCGATAGTTGCACGGCACGGACACTCAAATGAAAACGTTGATGAGTGGCCTCAATGGTATCTGCCAGTTTCACTGTCCAATCACCATCTTCGTGTTGCATTATCCTTGTCACATGCTACTGACTCCGCTCCACCCACCTCCATCCCTGGTTGTCTGATCACCCTGTCCATGCTGCTCACAACTGAAGGGGAGGAAAGCAGAGGTTCCGTGCGGATGTAAGGACAATTCGGCATTTCCGCCACTGGACACAAGTGCCACTAACCAGATTGCATCCACCTTCTACACCGCACCTCGATCGGAAGCGAATGTCGGGATCATGGTCAATGCTACCGAGTGCTTTTGTCCATGGAGTAGCTGAGGGCGGGACTAGGATAATACATGCATTGTATGACTGACGCGCCCGATGGATAAAGGGGCTGGATTGACGGATCGATGCATCTAAAGAGAGTACTAAGATGACGAGTTTCGATGGTATGGAGGTACCGAGACGTGTCAATCCTGAAACTCTAACAAAAGGTCGAAGGGCAACCATGAAGAAATGGATCGAAGGGATCATTGATGCTTTTCATGCGCTACGGATGAGCAGAATTCCAAATGATGGGGGATAGAGCTCACGGTTGTACATCAACAATTTCTCGATAAGGTCAACGTGAGTGAGAACCATTCGTCGACAACAATACCGTTTCCTACTCGTCAATTCGGGTCGATTGGAGAGCAATGCATGACTTACAGTTGAAGCCTGTCAAGCGCTTCACTGTATTGTCAGCACACTTCGTTCAATAAGTTAATCCCGCCTGAGATATCGTCTCCGGTAAAATATCATGATCATGATGGGGCTGATCAAGCCTCGAGCATTTGACATGACAGCTCCATATCAATATTCCAAAAGGGTGGACATTCCGGAGGAACAGTGCGAGTGAGGGAGTTGTCATCGGGAACATCCGACCGAGGTGCAGGGTTTATGATACTTTGGGGTGTCGTCACGTTCCGAGGGTACAAGAAAGCAGTAAGAGAGCAGTAAAAGTCACTCACCCCTCATTCACACCCGCTGCCAGTAGCTCCATCCAGCTCTCCCACAGATTCCCAATGACTTTACCGCAACTGAAGCACCTGACGGGTATGATCTGATCGTCAACACTCCCGACCCGGAATCTTTCTCCACCTCCAACTTGCCCTCCTGTCCATCCCACCTCCTGGACTCTTCCCCGCCACTGTCCATCCCACAGTCTCGGCTCATGCCCATGATGTCAGATAAGTATACAGTACGCGGGGACTCACCATGATGCTTTCCGCGGTATAGAATTGTCAATGAGGTGGAAGAGTAAATATAGAGCGGCAAAACAAAAGACGGAATCAAAATTGACGCAGTATCCAAAATGCCACGTCACCACGTCACCACTCCAATCAACACTAACGCGCTTGACTTCTTTCTTGCCCTCACCTCGCCCCTCGCCCCTCGCCCCTTCCCCCTCCCCCATCCATCATATCCTCCCTACAACATGTCCACAAAGGTAGCCAGGCCTCCAGCACCTCCAAGATCTCCCCGAAAGCTACCGAGGTCTACAAGGAAGGCGAAGGAGAAAGACACCGGGCTGGAAGAGGAGCTCGAGAGGGTTTTGAAGATTTCTCAGAACATTCCCGCGCCCATGACCAGCAAGCCAGAGGGTAGTATTAGTCCCAGAACGACATCCATTCGAAAGCAGAACGTCGTAGTCGCTGGTCCCAGCGCCCCGAGAACCGCCATTCAACGATCTGTGGTCGTAAAAGCCGTCAATACAGCAAATGCCACGCGATCCACTACTGTCGCTTCCAGTTCAAAACTTCCACCCAAAGTCGCCAAGGCCAATAAGGTGGAAACAGTCAGGTTCGGAAACAGTAAGGGTAAGCAAAGGTTGATCAATCAACAGGATGCTCCATGGATATCCGACGAGTCGGATATGTCTCCCTCTCAGCGAGCCCAGGCGGCCATGTCGGCATTGAGCTCTTCGATGACTGTCCTCTGCAATGCTCTGCGGGCGGGTTACAAACATGGTGTGGCCGTCGAGAATTGGAAAGAGAGTAGGGTGTTGGAATGTGTGGACATGGCCGAAACTGCACTACTTGTATTGAGGAGGATGGCGGATCAGGGCCGTTTAGGGAACAAGGCTATCGAAGTGGAAAGGGCTTCTCAGAATTTGACCCTGAGACTGTGTCAGATAAACATGGTGAGTGTCTAGTATAATGGCAATATCCGATCATTCTGGCCTCGTAATCATCTTATATCTGTGACCGGTAGTATGGTAGCTGATTCATTAGTGGGAGAGAGCTATGGAAGTTCAGGTCAAAACCAGGCCGAGGTTACTGAAGCTCTACCAACATGCGGGTCAGGAAACGGTGAAGGAAAATCTCCTAGACATGCCATCCCCAGATGGGGATATTTTGACTGAGACGCTTAAACAAGTGATTTGTCAAGCGTTGTTTATGAGCTGGACCATCGCGATCGCACTTAGAACACCCATCGACTTCGTGAGCAGCTTCCTCTAAACTCTACTCAGGCTGATCCAAAGCGACAACTTCTCCCAACAAGAGCCCCTTCCGGTGGTTTGAATCCACTGTTGATAGCACGTACGCTGTCTTCTTCCGAAGGCCTCAAGCCCTACATTCTACTATTCTATCGGCAGACTGTTCCCTTCACTTCCCCTCTCACACCCGATATATTTATGGTCAAGCGCTTAGCTTTCAGCGCCATGGCATTGATAGCGACTGCCGGAGAGTCACCCTCTGGCACCACTCCTGCGCAAATATGGGAAGCTATGCGGCGGCAATTGATAGACCACTTAGAAGGGAGAGGCGGGACCGAGAGACCGAGAGCGGCTGCCGAGTGTCTAGAAAGTGTCACGGCCTGGGCTTTTGATATCGCTCGAGAGAGGGGAGAAAGGCAGCTTTGGTTTGACGGGAAAGAATGGAGGAAGTTGTCAGATCTGTGGGTCGAGCTCGGAAGACAGGTCAATCCTACATCCCTTTACCGCCATGAGGGTTCGAGTTGACAGTGTAGTTGAAAGATCCGACTGTAGTAGACAAGGCATCGACATTTATGACCAATAGTCCTGCAACTCAAACTCCAACGTCCGACCCATTTGTGATTTCTTCCTCTCTGCCAGATTCTTCGCCAACCACACCTATCGTTTCGGCCAGGGAAGCCCTCAGCTTTCTCCCCCGCGCGACAGCTGATCTGGTCAAAGCTCAAATGTTGGCAGAGAAGTGTCTGGGTAAGTCCGTATCTTGAGACTGGCGCAGACTCTGATTACATAGCGGACCACCCCAGCCCTACTGATGTCACCATGCTTACGTACGCGCTTCGTCATACCGACCTGCACACCCTCATAGCCTGCGCGCCTGTCTACTCTGACGAAGGAGCTGTCGATATCATTGACAAATCCCTCCGTGCACTCGAGCGACTCCGCAGGGCATGTGTCAAGATCCTTCAGCCAGGGCCGTCAGAGAAACCCGCAACATGTAGTGGAGTTCGGGACTGGATCATTGGCTACTTGACATGCGTTGAAGAATTGCTGGAGATTGAAGAGGTGAAGTCAATCTCATCATTCGTCGATCACGCTGAGCAGGCAGATCCGAGTCCGCTTAGGCTCAGGCCTTGTTGGGGCAGCCATTGATGCCTCCACGATCCTGAATTTACGCGATCAGATAACTCCAGGGATCACCTTCACTCTCCTTGCTCAACCCCTGACCAGGGCACACAAATTGGTGAAATCACTCGATACTCATCTCAAAGCGTCGGAGGAGAACGGTTGGCTGCTATGTCTCTCTACCGCCGCTTTCAATTCTGGTCGGATCATGTGGAAAGATGGCCACACAGTCGCGGCGCTCAGCTTGGGGGAACTTAGCTGTGATTGGGCCCGTGAAGCACAAGGTGATGGACTGCAGGGAAACGATAAGGGTGCGGTAGAAGAGAAGCTTAGACGAGTGGAACGTCTCGTGGTCATGTCTTACGAGCTTGTTTGCGAGTGTCATAATAAGTTGGGGGATAGGAATGTGAGTGACATTTTCATGAAGAGAACCCCGACTAAGACTAATAATAAGGCCGCTTTGCTCGCTTGTTGTCAGATACTTTATCACCAATCCATCGATCTTCTGAACGAGTTCGCCATGGCCGTCACCGAGAAGCCGGTACGTGCCGCGTTGCAACAATTTCCCACTCTCAATATTCTCCTCCGGAACGTCTTCAACCTTTTACTTTGGGATCCTGCCAATCATCGGTCGGGGTTCATGACTTTCTTCCACAATCTCTCGGAACGATTCTCCAGCCCTGCTGTTGGTGCTTTAGGCGAGAGCCTCCTTTCCATGCTAAAGACCAAAAGTTTTAGGACAGACGCTCCCCAATTGATGACCGAACTTTTTCAAGCTACACTGATCACCTATGACGCTGGCGTTTATCCCGTCCGACGACTGACAGTCCTGGTGGAGCTACTCGTGCATATCTCCACGTCAGGTCATAGTGATGACCAATTCGATTCTCTCGCCGCCGAGGCGGACCTCCTTGGACGTTACAATACTTCAGGCAATGACAGGACCTTGGTACACTATCGAACCGAACTGATGGCTGTCGTACAGCTCATCCGAGCCATCAGGGTGTACCATATTTCGACCGATCCGGCCCAAGACATTGTCGACATCGCCACTGCTGCTCTCGACAGCGTACGACAATTGATCATTCCTCCATCCAAAGCGCCCTCTCCACAAAAAGCCCAAACGCAGAGCAACGGAGTCAAACGGCCCCTTACGAAGGCGGCCACGGTCAGAAGTGCGACCAAGAATACCCCTCGGTCCGTCTCCAGGTCCGTCACTCAAACAAAAAGTGAACTCATGAAGGCCGTAGTCGTGAAGAATACTCCCAAGTCTGCCCCTAGTCCAACGAATGTTAAGCGCAGGATCAGCAGTAGCTTGGTGACGGAATTGGAGGATATCGATCGTCTTATTGCTCTTCTTGAAGCTCTTTCTTCCCTCTTAAGCCTCTTGGGTCATGTCTTCTTGAAAATCGACACCCTAAAAATCCTCCGTGCATTAGAACGACATCGCGACTCTCACTTGGACGGATATATCCGACACTCTGCTCTTCTCGCAAGCCAGTATTTGGCTCTAGGCAAGCATTCTCGTGCCAAGGCAGTTTTTACTCAAGCTTTCAAATATGTTCATGACCATCCAAGCATGTCGCGGAACGTGAAAAGCGAACTTTATCTCCGACATTCCCTGTATCTCATAGCATCCGGGAAACCCGAAGATGCCATCGTGGCACTCTCAGACGCTGAATCAATCCTACGCACTATACCAACTCCGAGCAACGTCTCCTTGCAGTCTAGTATCTTAACAAAGCATGGACAGATCGAACACGTCACACTAGCTCGACGAGCTTTGGCCGCGCTGGCTCTGGTCAGAGATGATCCCTCTGCTGCTTTGAGACACTATGAAGCCAACTTTCGTTTGTGGAGTCGAGCAATCGATATGGTTTGCAGGATTGCCCCTGACGACCCGCGAATACCTGCAGCACAACCGGTCGACGACGTTTTCACCGAATTACCAATGAAACTCAAGGGAGCGGACGAACCTCCCAAAGATGATCGACCTTCCAGATCGACTGGTCCATCAGTATTGTCCGGTCGACATCTACATGGTCTTCAGTGGGCTGTTGCGGAGAGCTTCATTGATGCTTTGTTGATTCTTGCGGATACTCTCGCCGCCAGAGGTTCAGTGAAGGAATGCGAATATTATCTGAAACAAGCCGAAGCAGTGACAAAAGCCATCAAATCGTCTACTTTGTTAGCACGAGTCTCGGCCCGATTGGCTGACCTGCGTTACCGTATGCGCCGAATGGAAGAATCTTCTGAAAAACTGAACGAAGCTTCTGGTGCATTACGAATTCTTCAAGGGCCCGATACAATCGATGTAGAACGTATACGAGGTGACTTGTTCTTCCGACAGGACTTGGCGGAAGAAGCCGAAGAAGCTTTCGATTTGGCTTTACAAAGTGTTTCAGGTTTGGAAGGAATCTATACCGCCAGCGAGAAGAAGATGCTTTCTCCTGAGAGAAGCACAGGTGGACGATTATCGACCTCGATCAGTCGATTGTCTACCTCAATGAGCCTCATGAGATTATCTCTCGGAAGCGTCCCCAAGGATCCTTTACTACCCGTAGCTTTATCTCAGGTCCTGATGCGACAAGCTTGGATGCTATGTGAAGCCGGTATCTCCGAATACAAGAACGTGGTATCCCGTCTGGCAGAATTACGCGATTGTTCAGAGGAAGTGAAAGCTGAACAATATCTCCTCGAAGGGCGATTGGCATTACACGACGCATTGGATCAATTCAAAACGGATTTATTTATGAGTTCTCTCACTGAATCGACTATCGCTCTACCTATGGGAGATCCAAAGAAACGTGTACAAGATCGATTGTCCACGAGACATAACATTCAACTCGCTCTCCTTCGCGCTGAATCAGCTTACACTTCTGGGTTACAAATATCAACGAGACGTGGTAAAGTAGAAGATATCCGACAGGCTCTTGTATCTCTCGCTCTATTGGGCACCTTTCAGACTTCTCTAGGAATGGGTTCAGGAACAATCACTAATTCCGTCGCTAGCATGTTAGCTTACAGTCCTTCCCTCACTCTTTCAAGAGAGATAATTGCAGCGATTGATATGAAATTTCCCAATCCACATATGGACGATATGATCTTTCCTTCCATCAGTGCCCTTCCCCCATCGTCTTCCACTTTGTCTAATGACTCTGATTCAGAATCAGAATCGGAAGACCGAATCCTTCGTCAATACTGGACCTCAGTAAGAGAACGGTATGCCACAGGATCTATCATCGATCAGTCAGGTTTTGATTTATCGATATTACCTCCAGAATGGGCAGTGATTAGTATCAATGTGACAGATGATAGGAACACAATGTTCGTCACTCGTCATCAGAAAGATCACGAACCACTTGTTTTCTGTCTTCCTCTCGATAGACAAGGGAGGAGAGAAGGTGATGACGACCTCTTTACGTTTGATGCGGCTATAAGTGAATTGAAGAGTATCATCGAAGCTAGTGATCAGAGTGCTAGGTCAGCGAAGGATGTAGCAGATACGACAGCGGCTAAGAAGGATTGGTGGGCTGTGAGACAAGCGCTGGATAGGAGAATGAAGACGTTGGTAGAGACTATAGAGTTTTGTTGGTTGGGGGCTTTCAAGGTGGGTCTTCCCCATACCGTTTCAACTCTACAGCAGTCTCATACATTCTCCATCAACCTTGGTACACGAATTCCCTCTGCCCTCCTCCGGCTAAGGCTGGCAATCAACAGGGTCTAACTACCTTGTCCCCTCAGCCGTCATGGATACTGACATTTGTTAGCTCTCATTCTGGGCTCTCGGAGTACTGCTCGAAGAAGGGTGAGCTAACGAATAGACTATCTTCAGCTCTCGACAAGGTCGATCAACCAAAAAGCTGAAAGAATTCAGAACGAAGCTTGACCGGATCTTTGCATATGCCCTATCTGGAAATGGTATCGCTATCAGTAAACACCAAGTTCATCTGGACGACGCCCTTTTGGAATGTTTCATCACATTGTCTTCGAAATCACGCGATGAAGAGATCGAAGATTTGGTTTATTTCATCTTGGACATCTATCAATTTCATGGGGTGCCTGTTGCCCTTGCGGAGTTGGACATTGACCAGGTAAGTGGAGTTAATCATTGCCCTCCAACGTCTCTATTTTCCATCCATTTCACTTTGTCTTCACCACAATCATCGTGATCTTTAATCGGTCAATGTACTGGAGTAAGTCTTCGCTACAGAAGGATTTGACAAGAACTCGTTGGAAGATGAAGTATCCTGAATGGATTGACACAGGTACTGATGTCCCAGATAGGGGTAGATGTGAAATCTCTCTTAGCAGAGATTGACACTACCAATGCCACCCCTACGGAACCTGAACATCTTTTCCTCGCACTTGACAAAAACGTATTTCCTATACCCTGGGAATCCCTTCCCATTCTCCGTGGTCGTCCCATCTCCCGTATCCCATCCTTACCTTTCCTTCTCGATCAAGTCAATTTGGGTCTGCATCTCCATCCAGGGTCAGACCCAGCGAAGAGAAGTGTGAATTCTAAAAAGACGTTTTATATTTTAAACCCCTCGGGAGACTTGAAAAGGACACAAGAAAGCTTCGAACCTTGGATTGATAGTATGACAAAGAGATCAGGATGGAAAGGTATAAAAGGAAGACCTCCGACTGAATTGGAATATACTACTGCGTTGAAGGAAAATGATTTGGTTTTGTGAGTGATCAAATAGCCCCATTACTCCACCGTACTTCTGCTTTTTGCCTCTTTCTCGAAGCCAGCTTCCCTGTCCCAAGCAGTGGTGAGAGTAAAACGCTTGCTAGTGTATTCCCTTACTTGGGTGTGATGTGAGGAGGTGGATGGAGAGACCAGGAAGAACGCTCAGTGTACATCAGCTGACTTGAAGATACTTTGGTCATGGTGGAGCAGAACAATATGTACGTAGTAAGGCAATCGCCCATTTACCAAAATGCGCAAGTGTCATGTTGTGGGGATGTTCTTCTGGTGAATTGAGAGATGCGGGAGATCTAGATCGTTATGGTACTCCATGGGATTATGTCATGGGAGGATGGTGAGTTTTTTACATCTTCCTCTCTCTGTTCACATAATACCGTCTCACTACTCTTCAAGTGTCATCTTTCCTCCCTTTTTTGTTCTTCTTTCCTCATCCCTCTCTTTCAGTTTCAGCTCTCCCATATCAAAATACGATCGATAAAAGACAATTGAGAAGCTGAAAGTGGGATTATGAGATGTGACATCGTATCACTGACATATTCAGTCCATCTTTAGTAGCAAATCTATGGGATGTTACAGATAAAGAGATAGATCATTTATCAACATCAGTCTTTCAACGTCTTCATCTTAACCCTTCACACGTTTCAACATCACGTAAACCCGCTTTGATCCCTTTGGCACAAATATCAAATGTACAGGCTGTTAATTCGGCTAGGGACGATTGTAAACTTTGTTATTTGACTGGAGCTGCTCCTGTGGTTTATGGGGTTCCCATCTGGGTACATTAGTGTCATGTGGGTTTAGTCGTTTTCTGGGAGGGAATGGTGATGTATTTTAGACATCTTATAATAACATTATAGCATGGTATGGTATAGCATAGCATTGGATCTGAATCATAATATACCTCTCATTTGAGGTTTTCACTTTCTTGAAGAGTGACGATGACGGTTGAGTAGAGCGCAGGTTGTCATATCTATCTTCTGAAAGAACAACATATCCGCATCACCCTGATGGCAGATGATCATGTGATAAGAGATATTTGACCATTATGCAAGTCAAGGATTAAAGGGGGTCGATGAATCTTGAATTACTCTACTCGAGTACGAGTGGTGTCAAAGTGGGGAAAACCAGGAATCAATGCATGGAATTCGTCTACGTTTTACTCTTACAATGACCCCTCCAAAAAAAATGTCACGATTGACCAAGATACAATACAAAGATTTTCTTTTCCCCTTGACTATCCCCTTATCTCAATCCTCTCTGTCCTGGTCCCATCTCCCTTGTCCCTTGTGTCTTTTTGTTGACTCATCTGTCGTACCTTTTACCCTCTTCGGGTTCCATCTTCCTCGCTCATCATCTCTTACTTCTTTCTCATCCTTATCTTTCCTCACTACAATCCTTAATGCTCATAGCTCTATCGGTATAAAACCTCGACACAACCATCACCACATCCACCCCACTTGCGACTTAGATAATATCCCTTCCCAAACCCAACTCGGTCACTCATACTTCGTTATGCCACTACCATCCGGTTTATCCCAACCTAAACAGCCATAGATACACCATCAACAGGAGTTGACATCCTTCTTTCCAAGACCCAACCTTTTTCCAATCCTGGGATAGGTACACCTCTACACCAACTTCCTAATCTATGTCGTTGATCCAACAGATTAGCATGATAAACCGCTCTCATAGCTTTAGCAGCAGGAGATTCGACTTTGTTTGTTTCCATAGTGATGTTGGGTTGTGAATTAACTAAAGTTTGATCGTATGGCGGCGGATTGTCTGGTTTTTGGTCATCAGATTGAAGATTGTTTTGACTGTCGATTAGATTATTGAATGGGAAGTTGAAGGAAGTGGTTAATCGAGGAGTATCAGGTTCAGCTAGTGCAGAAACTGAATTAGGGATGGATGAAGAGATATGATTTGACTTTTCTCCTTTTGATCCGCGTGATACTCCTGAGGTTTCTTCTTCGAGTGATGACGATGTGGAGTGGATCGATATCGAGTTGGGGAATGAAGGTGATGATAACTTTTCTCTCCCTGTTGATGCATCTGCAAACGACATTTCCACCGTTGTTGTTGATACGTTCGTCGGTTTCAGTGAGGATTTTATGAACCGTGGGAAAGGCCCAGGCTGAAGAGATTCCGACTCCACAAGAGAAATAGGTAAAGACAATGGGAAAAGAGTCTTGAACCTTGCATCTCGACTTGCGGCTTCAACGGCTGGTTGAATCAATTTCGTTGCTGCCTGTTGAGAATCTAATGAAAAACTTTGCAATCTTTTCTGCCACAGATCACGATTCTCGGCGCACAAAATGGCGTAACATTGAAGTTCTGTCCGTCAATTACATCCTTTCTCTTCGATTATGAAATGAAGAAAAGGTTGCCAACCGGAAAGCCTTATGAGGAGGGGGATGTGGAGATATCGATGATTTGAAAAGAATTGCTTACCGGGAAGAACGTCTGCAACAGCTTCAAATAAAGGTAAAGTGAATAAATCTATAAACCCAACTTGTCCCTTTGCCTGTAGAGCAGCATCCGCACTAGCAATGACCGAAACTGGTAAATCTAATTCTTGCTCCAAACTAGCTTGTATAGCCCACTCTTCTAATAAGACACTACTCCAATGTTCACTCACATCTATAGGTCTAGTTGGATTACTTATATCTGCACATTTTATCAAAGCTTGGCAGAACATTACCCTATCTTCTTCTTCATCCCTTGGCCAATCCATCCCTCGGGAGCTGGTGGGTGTTGAGGAATTCGATGAAAGGGGTGTAGAATCGAGAGATTCGGTGAATTCTTTCAATCGTGCTATCCAGGCGAAATGTAGTGACATGTCCGTAGCTAGTATAGTGGAGTATAGCACGCGTCGGAAACCTCGACGATCAAACTCGATACGGGCGGGACAGAAGAGGTCGGTTTCAGAAGGAGAATAGAGGAGAAAGCCGAAGGAATGTTTTCGAAGGAGTTGAACGACGAGCATGCAGTGCATATTTTCGAGAACGGATTTATCGTCGTATACTTGGGAAAGCGGAGTTCGGGCGTTTTTCTAAAGATCAGCATGATTCCTATGATCACCACGGTCGGACCGTGGCTCCCACCCCCAAACTTTGGGTAGAAAAAGAAACAGCGGGAACGAAACCCGTCGAGTAACAAGGAGAGACGAGACGGAATCTGATTTCACAATGTGGGAGTGGTAGCGCAAATGTGCGATTTGTGGAAGCTGATCAGACATGGTGTGTCTTGAGGGGAGCGCCAGGGAGTAGATGAGTAAAGAACCGGAGAAGGAAGAGCAAACTCTGATAATCGAGAAAGAGCTATGAAGACGAGGTACTCACCATGAAAGCATTAGACAAACCAGGATGTCCTATATCATGTCCCATGGCAGCGATCAGCACCGCCAAAACATCTTGTGGTCTCATCACCTCTCTCGCCCTACTCGTTCCCCCTTCTCCCACCTCTTCCTTGGGTTGCCAAACAATCCCTTCTTTTCTCGTCCGGAGATACTCGTATGGCGGAGCAACACCAATGGCAATCAAGAATGAATAAGTGGCTTGAAGGACATCAATGGCATGTACGTAATTGTGATAAGGGTTAGGAGCGTGATATATGGCCCTGATGGCGAAGAGCAGGCGGCGAACTTGGTCCCATTCGAGATGAAGTTCATGGATGCCTTTTATGTGGAGAACAGCATCGAAGAGGATACAAGCGGAGTGGAATACATCAGAAGGAGAGAGAAGGTGGGGTTGGAAGTTCCAGGTTGATAATGCGTCAAGAAGTCTGGTTCGGAGTGCGGGTGATATAGGTTTAGAGAGGCTATTGTTCAGCTCTGCTCTTTTCTTGAGACACCCTACCAGTTGCAATCTGGGAAGAATATTCGCCAGCTAAGACACGGTGGGATGAAGCTTCACGCACATGCGAGAGAAGAGCTGGGCGAAACGTTTTTGGTCGATAGACAGAGTATTTGCACTGGTGGATCACATAATGAGTAGAGAAGACGAGGAAAAGAAAGGCTTACTGAGCATAATCGGCCATTTGTATATCTATCGCCTTGGTGGTCTGATACCACATTGCACCTAACAGTTCTGCCAATCTGGTACTTTTCTCCTCTTCAACTTTCTTCTCCTCCTTCCTCTCCGCATCCGTCTTTCCGTCCAATTTCTCCTCCATTTGCAACATATTTGCTTTTTTCGAAGGTGTAAAAGGGAACGTAAATTCTTCTTTTCGCTTCCCAGATTTATTTCTGAATGGTGGATCTGGCGAATTTTCAAAAACCCTCGACGCTCTTTTCATAGCGATTGTTAATCCTCCTATGTCCACACTCTGCCGTCTTGCCGCGATACTGGGTCTACATGCGCAGAGACATTCCAAAAAAGGATGATAGTCGCTTGCTTCAGGCATGGGAACTTCGTAATCCTGTCTCAAGATGTTGAACGCCGCAGTAGTAGGTGTAGTGGAAGCGAAGGAATGTGTCCTTGATGCCGGTGTAGATAGAGGTATGACGATGGAATTTTTACGAGAAGTCGAATGCCATTCATGTGCTTTGTGCATTTTTCGAACAGCGGCACTGAGGATCATCTCACCTTCATGTTCACCGCCAAAGGTGAGTGCTGTGGGTGGTAGAATGACTCGAGGATCATCATTCTTTTCTCTTCCTAACCGACTGTGAGATCGTGTTCGGGCTTGAAGTGGAGGCTGAGAATGAATTTGAGATTGAGACTGAGAATGAAGATGTGTCGCTTGATCCGCAGGACTTTCACGAGCAGTCATGACCATCCGCCAAACAAGACGAGAGGTTTCCAGATCGTAGGGCGGTTTCAACACGCCCGCCGCTCCCGCCGCAACACAGGCGGTAGTGGTGGTTTGTGTCAATACTGGATTGGCGGAGAAAGCAATGACGATAGGTTTTTCAGTTGTCGTAGCACGATCACGCATCGAGATGACTGTTCGGATTTGCTCCACAGCGAAAGGCAGCCACTCTTCCTCCGTCCGGCGAGCCCGGTCCAGTAAATCCTGCTGAAAACACACCGCAGAAGGAGTGGTTCCCTGCGAAAGCAACAACGAGAGGGACAAAGATGGTAGGGACGGCGAGTCGGACAGTGGGACCAAGATGACAGGGATGGGCTGATGAGGTGTAGATGATCGGTCGTTCAGAGAAGAATGATGGATTGGTTGAAAAGTCGGTTGATCTCGTGGTGGAGAGAGAATGGGAAGAAGATGGGGAACGTTTCGAAGAACGGTCACTATCGGGTTAGCTCTCAGCTAGAGGGAAACAAAGGTGGAACAGAAAACAATGTCAAGTCGGAAGAAAGGATAGGATGAGAGTTTTTAGAGTTAGGAGTCATCGCATCTGTGAAAGTCAAGGGGTTGCCACTGATCCGCTTTCCATCGTGAAGGACAAAGGGCGGTAGAGGGATCGACAGATTACTCCTCAGGTGTTATGGGCGGAGTAAAGGGATGTGTTAGAGGAGAAAGGGTAGGAAAAAAAACGTTCGAGATGAAAGAGACGGGGGAAAGCACAGGTAAATAGGAACAAGGAGGGGAAAGGGGAAAAGTCAATCAGTTTGCGTTACAGGCACATCATCCTTTAAAGGTGGGAGTTGAGGAGACAAACTCATCAACATTTCCCCACTCATAAACAGCATGCTTTTCGAAAATAATCACATGGGTTAAAATAGGATAAACCGAAACACTTACCTTCTAAACCACTTGCTCGGAGAACAGAAACGACTTCGTCTCCCTCCCATCCTGGTCGATTACGCCCGGAACCTCTGCCCCTCATTCCGCCAGGTAGGGCGACACTGTTTCTCCCGTCGCTCGGAGGTGATAAGAGCATTGTCGGTCCTTGAGCCGCGGCCGAGGTTTGCGGACGACGTGATCTACCCTTCGTCGTTGTTGTCCGTTTTGCTCCGAGTAAGGGGGCGTGTCTCATGTAGGGAGAAGCACCAGGAGAGGTACCAGTGGAACTGATGATGGGTGAGGAAGTGTACGGAGAGTGAGACATGTCTGGTGATCCTTGAGAAACTGATGAGACCATTTGTGTGGAAAGTGTTTGAGTGCCGGTGCCAATACCAGGGGCGAGGGATAATCGTCTTCCTGCAGATATGACATGATCGATAGCTTGACTTTCCAGGTCTTTGTCGGGTTGAGGAGTGGACGAAGCAGAGTTGCTTAAATGTCGAGTGGTAGGAACTGTACTTCCGGACTGACGACTGATGAGAGGTGCAGGTCGTGAGAGATGTGCTAGAATGGAAGGTTGAAGAGGTGCGTGGGTGGCGGAGGGGAGGAGGACGAGGCATGACATGGAAGATGGGGAGATGGTGGAACGAGACGAAGTAGGGTCGGACATGGCGGACGTGGCTTCGAATGAGAGACTGGTAGAGAATTGCGTTTTTTCGGACGGATCTAAGTAATGAGTTCGAACTTGAGAATTCTTCTTTGTTACTCTGTTGATGATGGGACAGAAAAAGAGACCTGAATCGATATGGGCAAATGATTGAGGTTGAACTCACAAGTGACTTGTCCAAATTGACCAAGAAGGGACCACAAGTATTACTAGGATTCTATTTTCATAAAGGTGTTCAGCACGACCCCACCCAATTATCGCAACCCAATCTTTGAAACAAGACTTTGGCGGGGCCGAAAGGTCGAGGCTTTAGAAGATATGTCGTATGGTGTGCGG
>NW_006711228.1:1677685-1802891 GCF_000271645.1 Tremella mesenterica DSM 1558
AGGGTCAAAGTGGCTGGGTGTCAGGTCACGTTCTCTCTCAATGTTGGAGCAATATTTACTCACTCTTCCAAGTACGAGTAAAGTACTCTCGTCTACACTTCTCCCTCGCCTGGAGTATAGTAGTCCTACTTGGGTGCTTTTCACAGAGAGCAGCTTGCAGCAATGCAGCAATGAGGGACGAAGAAAGAAGACCCGATGGGTGAAAAGTGGTAAAATGTCCCGATGGGGAAATAGTTGCGATCAAACTCTTTAGCGCGCCAGGTGGAAATGACGGAATCAGGTCCTGGATCCTGCTCAGGCACGACACTACGGCTAGCACGGCGCAGGTCTCACCGGCCGTATTCTAGTAGTCAAGCTAAGTCGTAAGTAGTAGTAAGGTTGACTGGACTGACCATCATACTTAAACCCTCTCTTCCCCCCCCCTTCTCTCTCTTTCTTACGACTCCTCACTCATCACTCACGTACATTCATACACGTACAAACGGTCACATAGAGATAACCAATAGACACGACAAGTCACACGATAAGATATAGACAATATGCCAGGAAAAGATACTATCACCTCTTCTGGCCAGAACAGCCAGGTGGGTCATCATTTCTCTTCACAGTTGGCACCAAGCTGAAGACAAGGGAAACAGCTATGACACTCGTGTAGACTCTGGCGGTAACAGCGGTTATCATTATTCTAACTCTAATGGTTCGTATTATTACTCGAATACCAATGGATCCTCTTATTACAACACGGGTGAGTTTCCTGACGTTGCTCCTTTCGATGGATACCCACGCCACCTTGCCTGGTATCCAGGCTCCCGTGACTTGGGTGTCACTCCAACATTCCGGTCTACCGATGAGGCCGGTAAGGCAGGAAAGGATCGTCTTCTACCAGTCAGACATCAAATACTCCAGGTCACGACTAAGACGCAGGAAATGGGTACGCTTCGTACACCTCCCCTCAGGGCCAGTCGACTCAGTACTACGGCTCGGCAGCTAAGAAATGATCGTTTGATCTGTCGACTTTTTCTTTGATGGAAATCGCATCATATGGACGAATCTTACGACGACAATCTGGATCTAGACGAGATTAGGAGGAAGGTATCGATGTGACGAAGACGATGCAATTGTTAAAGATGGTGCATTGTCTCGCGAATCTTTGACTGACGAAACCCTTAAGGCGTATCACATTCACTAACCCGAAATAGTAAGAACATAATCATTTTACTCATCCGCCACTTTGATGACCAATTTTCCCACCGTCCCCCTTGATGCGATATCAATCTGAGATTGACTGACACCTTCGGGAGAGAAATCATAGATTTTATGAATCGTGAACTGCCCCAATCAGTATACTGATGGAGGACGGGACAAACTAATCGACTTGGGTGGATAAACGGATAGGCGGATGTCAGTTCAATGATGGAGCAACAAAAGATGATGGATCATCGATTGATAGCACCGGTGAAGACGATAAGGGTTGGTGCGATGGAGGAAGGGATGATATGAGAGGAGAAGTTGACACATGACGTACCTTCAAACCACCTTGTTTGATCAAATCAAAGATCTTACTCGCATACCGAGTGAAATCCTCTTGAGTAGAGATGAACGGGTTCATCGTAGGTCGTGTGAGTTTGAGTGCTTTTGGACCTAGTTTGAGGGGCGAAAAGGGTGGTACAGCTCCCTAAACTTTAGTATGTTTCCCTTCGTCTGCGTACTCTACAAGTTGTAACTTCCGCTCTCTTTCTCTCTCCCTCTTTCTCTCTCTCCTGTCCCTCTTTCGCTTCTTTCGAAATGTAACAGAATAGTGTGGTGTTGTAACGCGGTATGTGTGATAGGAATTACAAGAACATGATGTACTCTGAAATACCGTGAGAAGGGTCTTAAAAACTAGATGGGAAAATGAACGATTGAGAGGTGAAGTTATAAAGAGTGAGGGGGAATTACCCACCGAAGCATTCCCAAAAGTAACAATGGTAGCTTTTGGTCTAACCACTTCGAAATCCTCTTCAAAAGTATCTTTCCCGACACCATCATAAACCACATGTACACCTCCTCCGCTCAATTCCAAAACACGTTTCACGTTCTCCTCTGATGAATCGGTAGTGAAGAGAACATGTTGTGCTCCGTTTTGTTTAGCTAGATCGGCTTTGGCAGGTGAGGAGACGGTGCCGAGGACGTTTGCGCCTAGGTGTGCGCATAGCTGGTATGAGCGGAAGTTCAACGACGATGTCTGTTCTCCATATTCTTCCCACAGTCCTTGTAGAGGCCTCCCAGCGGAGGAAGAGGAAAAGTTATGGCTTTAGGATGTGGAAGGACATGAATGTGATTGTGTCATGTCTCTCACTAAACCCGGAAGTGTCTGATCATGGACGTGAGGAATGAAAAGCAAATGAGGAATGGTGTGTAAATGAGGAATGGAGTGGAAATAAGGAATTGTATGTGAATGAGGAATAGAATGGAAATAAGGAATGGAATAATAGCGAAGAATGAATTGAGTTTATGGAATACATCGGATAGACGGATGGGGTGAGAAACACTGGATTAAAAGGAGAGGGAATAGTATATTGAAGGTGAAAGAGAAACTACTCACTTGACAAAGTACCAAACCCACTCCTCCCGATGCAGCCCTGACCAAAACCCAATCACCCTTTTTGACCTCATAACTCTCAGTGACCAAAGCCAAAGCGGTGAACGCGGTGGTAGATGCTGCTATTCCATCAGGTCCAGGAATATCATTTGGTAATGGGGCGATCTTTGATATAGGACATGTAGCGTATTCTGCGAAAGAACCGGACCCAGCTACTGGTGCTAGGATCTTTTGACCGATCTGGGGATTTAGCTCTTGACATGTGATCCTCCTTTAAACTTCACACCAAGTCTCATCTTTCAACGTTCTGCTACCCGTTTTCTCTCATCGATGTATTGATAGGAGAAGCCGAAATGGGGTGAGTTTCAAGCGCGAAGGCGTAAAGCCAAGTTAATTTTTTAGATGAGTGTTATTCCTGAAAGAGATATTCGGTTGATAGGTATGTGAGATATGTTAAAAGACAAGTATCTCAGATTACGTCATGAACAAGAGTTCTAGGGTGAAAGAAGAAAGAAGGGGAAAGATAAGAAATGTGAAATAACTTACTTCAAGACGAGGTAAATCTGAAGAATCCGTAGGAACATAATCTTCAGGAAGAGAAAGTAATATCCCTACTATATCTTGTCCAGGAGTATAAGGTAAAGGTCTAGGATAAAGACCCGAACGGAAATCTGGTGATTATCAATCTTCCATCCACTCATCCCCTCATCGTCTATCCACAATCACGGACCAATCATCACATTCCATACAGATTCTGTAAGAGATATTATCGTCAGGGAAGATAGCAGGTAGTCAAATCGAAGGAAATGAACCACTATGTTGAGATCAATTCCCTCAGACAACTTTGTAGTGATGGAAGTAGGATCGATCATGGTTTTACGTGGTGATTCAACCATAGAATAGAGAATAGAGAACAGGGTGAAAGGGGGGAAGGAAGGGGGGAAGACGTAAAAAAGAAGCAGAAATAGAGAGAAACTAACAATTATCAATAAAATTAGTACCCGTCCATAAAACTTTCACCAACCCTTCACCTTTACCAGGAATAGGAACGGGTATCTCTTCTAAAACATTCACTTCTGGTCCTCCTGTTTTCTCAACTCGGATAGCTTTCATACTTTTCGGAATTGACATTTCGTCTTTATGTTTAAACTGAGAATGATTTTGAGAGAAATCACGAGTGTTGTTAATCTTGTTGTACGATGATACGATATGTGTGACTTTACTTGTAGTTGATGCAGAGAGGAGAGGTCGAGTTATGGATTTAAGAAAGAGGAAACATGGGGGCATGGGGAATGAGGTGGAAGGATTCCGGACACATCGGAAAGGAGGATGGTGTCATCATCTCTACCACGTGGACCGGTCATCGGACCGTCCGTAGCATTACTCTATCGTATAACTTACCTGCTACGAGTACATGCTTACGCTTGGAGAGTGGGACACTTGAGACAGAGACGTGGTTGAGACATGAATATAGGATCAAACTGGATGCATCTATCAAAACATTATCAGACATAGATCTTCATGGTATAAATATGCGATATATACCTCTCCACCCCGGTCGGTCGTTCAGAAAAGACACACGCCGAGAATCAGCATCATGTAAACCAGTTGACATCTAGCTGCACTACGGGAACAATAGTGATACAGTCAAGGGAGTCGAATATATATTGTGTTGCGATCCTCGACGTGGACGACAAACTTGATAAGGGGATATGATGCGATGAAGAAAATGTAGCGAGCACTCACAAATTACTTGGGAAATCAGTCCTACCGGGCACTCTCCTCGCTTCATCTAACAACTCTCCAGACCACCACCCATCTTCAGGCGTAGAAGTGACAGCGATGATATCCCCCGCTTGAAAGTGAAATTCTGCTGGAGATTGGGCCGTGTAATCGTACAGTGCTTTGACATCTGTCACGTAAGCTTTCTCCTCTAGGCCGATCTAGTAATGGCAGAGATGTCAGGGTGAAGAAGAACAGCCAGTCGAAAATAAGACGACTCACAGAACAACACTGGTTGACCCGTAGTACTCCATTGCCCTGTCGGTGCCGTATTCTCCGGCGGTCTGTTCGGTTGAGGACTAGGACTTCTCCCTCCTTGAGATGCATATCCCTGCGGTTGTGGACTCGGGCCACCGCGATAATAATCTCCTTGTGGTTGCGGACTGGCCGCTTTGTAAGCTTGTGGATGTTGAGGTTGGGGTTGGGGTTGAGGACTTGGAGCTTGGTATGCCTGTGATTGTTGAGGTTGAGGACTAGGAGCTCTATATGTTTGTTGAGGTGGTGCATATTGTTGAGGAGCCCCGTAAGCGGATTGCCGTTGACCATAACCATTTTGTTGATAGGTAGGTTGAGGCGAGGTGGATTGTGGAGGGGGTTGGTATTGTTGTTGTTGCTGTTGTTGTTGATAGGGATAACCTTGTTGATAATTTTGATACTTTGATTGCACCGGAGATTGTAATTGAGATTGTGGTGGTGGTTGAGATTGGGTTTGAGTTTGAGGTGGAGGATGTTGAGGGTATTGTTGGACAGGAGGAGCAACAGAAGTTTGATATCCCTGTTGTGGCGCGTATTGTGAAGTAGGACGAGTTTGTTGAGAAATGCTAGGTGGCAAACCTCCTACTGGCGATTTCGTACTTCCATAACCTTGATACTGCTGTGGTGGAGATGAGTACTGACCAGATGGTGGACCATACGTCGATCCACGTACAGACGGGCTTTGTATAGGAACAGGAGCGGGAGAAGGGGATCTAGCAAGTTGAGAGGGTTGCTGTTGTTGTTGATATTGTCTCCTATAAGCCTCAGCCATGGAGTCATGTGCAACACCACCTTTCTCGTCCAATGCTATTCCGAGATTCTGAGGACCCAAGATGCCATGTGGAGAAACAGGGGATGGACTGGGAGTTCGGAATGTGGGGGGTTGAGGACTGGCTGATCTTCCTCCACCCGCACCGATTCCCACGAAACCTTCCCTAGGAATAGCCGATGGGGAGGTGGGAGGTTGTTGACTGATCATAGATCCAGCTCGAGATCTTCCAGAACGTATGGAGCCTGCACGAGAACGAGATCGTTCTCCAGGGAAAGCTTGATGATATTGCGACAAAACTTCATCCGCAACAGGAGAAGGAGGTTGCATAGGTGGCTGCATCATTGCTGATGCTGGACCTCTTGAACCCGGTGCAGGAGAAGTGGGTCGTGAAGCTGGATGTGCACCGACCACATCATCGGCATAATTGGCATAATTGATACTTTGTCGTTTCGTCGCTTGTCGATGGAAGTCGTCCATTGATTTTTGCAATTGAGCCGCGGTGTGACCGGGAGCAGGGGGAGACAGTGACATGTCAATCGATGCACGTGTGGCAAAGGGAGCTTGATATGACATACGTGACGTAGAAGTCGGAGCGGGAGAAGCGGGAGATTTGACACCTTGTCCAGAAATCGATCCTCGAACTGACCCTCCAGGGGTGTATGTGCTCTCCGGTCGACGATGAGAAGCATTACGTCTGACGCTACCAGATGAAGGAGGTTCTCGTCGAAGCTCTGCGAGAGCCTTTGCCATAGGATCGGTATCGGTAGCGTCTCGTGTACTTTGCCGGGAAGGGATACGAGGCTCGGGCATGGTCATTGTCGGTGGGACAGGTGGTGGAAGCATGGTTGATTTGCGTTCTGATGGGGAAGTCACGGGACCGGAGGACGAGGTAGTCATCCCTGGAAGTGCTATGCCGCCAAAGGGAGGTTTTGTGTCGCTCTTTTGGGGAAAGCCAGTCTGTTCGTCTGACAGGGCCAGTTTGTCCATCCCGCCTGTCCAGCCATTGCTTTGAGGTTCAGTCTTGTCATTCTTATCCGTTTCGGGTTGTTCGGTATGCGACTCAACTGAAGGCTGCGCTTCTGCAGGTTGAATGGCTTGTTGATCCAGATGCTGAGAGGTGGCAGAGACAGGAGGTTTGCTGGATATTCGGCGGAAACTCGCGATGTGAGTTGATGGATGAGAGGGGTAAGTTTCTCCTGCGGAGTAATTGATGAATCGGGGAGGGTCTAACTTATCAATGGTCGTCTAAATTCGTTAAGATGAGCTCACCCGGTATGGTATCACCTGTTCCCCAACCACGCACAAAGTTGATCATGTCATTTTGAGGATCAAACTGCTCCAATTTCTCTCGTATTCGTTCACAAGACTTCAAGTCAGCATCTCATCAATTGTCGAGATGAGAATACCCACGCTGTCATCCTCAACGCAGACCTGAGACACTGCATTGGCATACGCCCACATGATATCCTTCATCAAAGCTAGTCGGTCTTCTTCTAGATCTTGTACATGCTACGACGTGAGTTTACGTCTGAGAAGACAAAAATGAATGCTCACATCACAAAAACTCTTCCATTCATTCTCCCACTTGACCTGAGTGCCCTCGAGCACCTTGACAAATTGCCTAAAGTCCTGTTCATTCGCCCCTATTGTTTGCCTCACTCTTTCCAGCTTTGAGTGAATCTTTTCGAGATCTTTCCCCTGGCTCAGAGCGGCGTTGGCAGTATACGAATTGAGCTTCAAACAATCACTTTCGTATCTATCCTTTGCCTGTCTGATCAGATCCATCCTCAGTCCCACTCTGATTCTGAAAACCTACTTTTTGCACATGAGCCTCTTGTAACCCCTTATTCTTATAACTCTTCTCCACACTGGCCTGCAGTCCCTTTTTGAGGTTTGTCAATCTCACTCCGAATTCCACCGTCGGCTGTTCGACGCTCTGTCTCATCTCCGTACTAAGCGCTTGGTGATATGAAGCCTGACTAGCCGTTTCCGTCTGTAAATTTTGGATTGCAGCAGCCAGTTCTCCAATCTCGTCTTTACCCACTGTCATCTTTGCTAACTTTGCCAGCTTTTTAGCATACTCTTCCTCTATTGCCACTCTTGTACATCAGCTACGCCCAAACATTCCATGATTGCAACACGTCCGACGACTCACCTCTCTTTCCAATACGTCCGTAATTCGTCTGTCGTCCTGGCCGCTCCTCTCAGACGGGCCATGACCACGTCAAAGCCCTTGTCTCCTGGTCCCCAAAAGGCATTGCAAAAGTCCAAGCTTGGGTCGTTCAACTCTTCCCCGTCCACCCCTGTTGGCCCTCCTCCGTTGGCGCCGTTATAGAGACGGGAGAGAGAAGTAGTGCTCTGAGAGCGATATGGATCCCCCATGATGATTTGATTCCACCCTCCAGTCAAGATACAAAAGTGAACAACGTCCCACTCGTTTATAGGTAGTGAAAAGTTGGAGAATCGTCAAGCAAAGGTGAGGACGCGGCATGTTGTGTGACGTCGCGCTGGTCAATGTGACGGAAGTTTTCTTATCAGCTACCACGTGGCAACATCTAAGCTTGTATACACGTCATACTCCCCCACTTTCGGAGTGACGGATCTCCGTTTTCCCCCACCGAGATTTCTTTCTTTTCATCCCCCAAACTTACCCCTCTGTACATTCCATGTCTTGCTTCACACTCATGTCTCCTATAGCCAGTCTTTGTTCATAACATACCTCCATCATGCCCCTGCTCTTTCCCAACCTCCGAATCTCACAGGTCTTTGGAGGTAAGAGCCTTGTTTCTCCTTCATCCAAAAGTCAGAACTGACAAGTCGCAGCCAACACGGACGTAGGAAAGACACTCCTCACCACCGCTCTGCTAAGAGCCACAGCAGCACAGTATACCAATGAGACGGAGACATCATCAGCTTCTGGCCCTTCCAGGAAGCGGGTATTTTATCTCAAGCCAGTCAGTACAGGCCCAGATGAAGAATCGGATGTTAAGTGAGTGTCATGGCCTGTCCTTAGCTGATTCGTCAGTTTCGTTGAGAGATATGCAGCTCCATACCAAGATGTAGTCACCACAAAGAATCTATATCAGTATAGAGAACCCATGTCTCCTCATCTTGCAGCTCAGCTAGCGCCTGAATTGGTCAGTCGACCCTCACTCTTTGATTCAGGCTGATGGTAGCCCTTTCCCAGCTCGAACGATGAGCTGGTGGACGGCGTAGAGCGATACGCTCGTACGAGTCAACAACGTCTGGGTGGGAAGCGTGGAGCCATGTTTATCGAGACCGCTGGAGGTGAAAGCTATGAATATGACACAGTTGCTGAGCTTACCATTGACAGGCGTCCATTCACCGTCCCTACATCCACCACATACACAGTCAACTTTTCTCAGAGCGCTGCGATTACCTTCCGTCCTGATAGCTTCACCACACCTTGGTGGTATTTCAACCACCGTATCTTCTTACGAATCTCTCATTATCCGTGGCTATACAATCTCAGCCGTGTTATGCTTGCATCATTCTTACTATCGTAATCACTCATTTCTTCGGCAATATTTTCAAGACAGAGGGATCCGATTCTTTACTGTCAGACCACCACCAAAGAAGCATGGTACCGTGTTAGAGGATACAGTTCGACTGAATCAGTGGTACGCTGACGTCGAACAGTTGTCTTCTGAGGGCGAGTCCGGAGGGGTAATCAGAGACGCCGCTCTCTGGCTTGAGGAGGATCATGATGCCAGAATACAAGAACTCGAGGGGATGCCAGAAAGGACTTTGAAAACGATATGGTGGCCGTTCACTCAGCATGATCTAGTGAGCTGTTCCAAAACCATCCCTGTTGAGCTAAAAGTGTCAGGTGAATAAGAGAGAAGACGTCATGGTTGTTGATTCAGCATTTCAAGACAACTTTGACGCGTACTATGCAAAGGCTCCAGTCAAAAGCAACGATTCCATGTTAAATTCATATATGGACGGATCCGCCAGTTGGTTCACGTAAATCCATCTTTGGAACTTGGTTTGCATGTCGACTGACTGTTAGACAATCGCATGGACATGCAGCTGAACCACTCACCATTGCGGCAGCTTCTGCAGCTGGTCGTTATGGTCATGTCCTCTTTCCCAGCGGCACCAACAAACCCGCTCTTGACTTAGCGGAGAAGCTTGTTTCCACCGTTGGGGCGGGATGGGCGGAGAGAGTGTTCTACTCGGATAACGGAAGTACCGCGGTAGAGGTGGCTCTCAAGATGGCGCTGAGAGCAAGTGCAAGACGATACGGCTGGACTGGAGAGCTGGGTGGTGATGTAGGGATTATCGGACTTCGGGGAGGTTATCATGGTGACACTGTTCGTTTTTCTGCTCCCGAGATAGACTCTCGTGATCTGACTTTCAGATAGGAGCTATGGACGCGGCCGAGGCCTCCAGCTATAACACCGCAGTGGACTGGTCAGTTGCCCATGGGCTGCTACTTCATCAGCTGATCGTACAGGTACAAAGGTCGAGGTCATTGGTTTTCTCCGCCAACTGTCCAGTACATCCGAGGCGTTCCTACGATCCGGAGCACATCCCCGGATTCTTGGGACCCATTACCTTCATCTCTTGCTCCCGCAAGTTCTACATCTGATTCTTGGGAAATAGCATTCTCCGATTTGCAGGACGTCTACAATGTTTCAGACCGCCTGACATCACCACTGGCAACATACTATCGAAATCACATCCGCTCAACCCTCGAACGTCTCGCGGGGGAAGGAAGACGGTTCGGGGCTTTGATCCTTGAACCAATCTGCTTAGGAGCGGGAGGGATGGCATTTGTCGACCCTCTCTTCCAAGCTTGTCTGGTCGAAGTTGTTCGAGCAAGTTCGGATCTATTCAACCCTCAAACCACTTCTTCATCGAAAGAATATTCCTCAGAGTCGGTCTCATCAAAAGACCGACCATCAAGTGAATGGTGCGGTTTGCCAGTGATATACGACGAAGGTCCGTTCTTCATATCCCGTGCAAAATTTGCCTTGACTGATCTTTAGTTTTCTCTGGACTGAACCGATTTGGGTACCTAGCTGCTTCTTCGGTCCTCTCCCATCCTCCAGATATTTCGACTTACGCCAAGATCCTCACTGGTGGTCTTTTACCTCTCGCTGCTACCCTAGCTTCTAAGTCCATATTTGAAGCTTTTCTCTCTTCTAGCAAACGAGACGCATTGTTACATGGACATTCGTATACCGCTCATCCGGTGGGATGTGCAGTGGCACTCCGAGCTATCGAGATGACAGAGGGGATGGAATGGAAGACTGAGAAAGAGCTTTGGGGTGTTGGGGGCAAGGACAATGTGGGAAGATGGAGTTTCTGGGATAAAGGATTTGTAATGAGTTTGAGTGGGGTAAAGGGAGTTAAAGGGGTGATGGCTATGGGTACGGTTTTGGGTATAGAGTTAGATGTAGCTGATGGTGGTGAGTACCGCCTGTTCCTTGCCCATGTCTCTCTTTTTTCATCCCTCCATGTGTACATCGGAGATTCGAGGATATCAAACTTCACGTTGTTCAAGTGGACCGCGAGAGCGGAAAGGTCTGGATGTACGAGTCACATGACAATGGAAGGAATAAGGGGCAGTAGGAAAGAGATCGAATAGAATAGAAGTTGACAAAAAAGGTTACACATCACACGCCGCTCTTGATTTCCTCACCGATTTAAGGAAAGAAATCGTCTTTAGTCCAAAGGGTGAATTCTCTTCTTTTCAAATACATTCTAGACCACTCGGTAATGTGGTTTACCTCATGACTTCTTTGTATACTTCACCCAGTGTGATGAGAGCTATGGAAGAGGTTTTAGGGAAAAAGTTTCGTGAGAGGGTAACCTCATAACCTCTTCGTATACCTCTACCAGTGTGATGTGTACTATGGAAGTGGTTATAGGAAGGAAGTTTTGTCAGCGGGAGGAGTGAGTCACTTCTGTCTTGAGAGTCATTTCCGAGAGTCATCGCTAGCTTGGTGGTTCAAAGTGTCATGTCAACGGCACACCAACCGCGCTACAGGAGTGAGTAAGAGGTAAAGCGGGCAGAAGAGGCAAGAAAAGGGGAAATTTAACGAGAGAGAGGACAAGGAGGAGGAGGAGGAGGAGGAGGAGGAGGAGGAGGAGGAGGAGGAGAGGGGATGATTAAAGGCGGGCAAAAGGACTATCATCATGAGAGATCTTGTTTCGGCTGATCATGGATTCACAATGCATCGTATGAGATTAGGCATCATAGTCATCCGTACAGAAGTCAGGATCTCCCCATATATTGTAGTTAAAAAAGATAACCGTTACTTCTACATCACCCACCTCGTTTACGGGTGAAATACAAACATAAATCATGTCTCATCACTTTGTCATTTTGCGCAACACGTCATCCATTTCCCTTTGAGCGATCCCACTCGGTGCTCTTCTTCTCAACTCCCTATATGTCAGTCCATTCATTACTCCATGTGGTCCTCATCAACGAGAGAAAGACGTGCCATGCTTTGGGAGACGGCGATCCGGTGATTGAGCAGTAGAGCGGAGACGTTCAATAAAGCTACGTGAAGCTCTAAGAGGTAGCGAAGCTCATCAGAGAAGGAGAGTGATGGTCGTAAGGATCGAGAGGGTGTTCAAAAGCAGAAGAAACGAATGAAGGGGAAAGAGTGACTTACTCTAATTTCGCCCTATCACCTCTTGCTTGACACGCCTCTGCAGCTCTTGTCCAATCCCCACACTGAACGTATAGATCTGCACGGGATTTCGGGTCGCACCGATTGACGAATGACGCAGCTTGGGTCGGTTGGGGTGGAGAGAGTGAAAGGAGGTGCGTCTGAATGTTAGTGGTCGTAATGACATTCTTACTGGTTCATGCTTCAGCCAGCCAAACATTGTCGAGACCGTCTTGTGATCAATGTCATAAAAGACGAGGGATAAGGTAAGGTAGTCAAAAGAGATTGAATGGAGATAGTTTGTGAATGTGAGAATGAGATAGGATGAGGTCAAATGACAAAGTAGAAAGGTCAGAGGATTCTGATTGAGGAAAAAGAATAAACATACCACAAATGGTTCATAACCTATAGGACTCTTTTTAGACTTTGCGAATGCTTCTAGACCGTCCCAATCTTTGTTCTTCGCGTACGATTTCAGTTTGAGCCACCACCATCTGTGTTTTAGTTCATCGCTCCACCTTATTTCTCCTTCTCTCCCAAGCGACGTCCTTCACTCAAGAAAAGCGATCGGGTCAGATGAGTTTAGATATTTTGGAATGTTCGGTCCAAAAGAGTGTGAAGCTAGAGATGACGTGGAGATTCAGTCAGGGTAGAAGTGGGAAATGGATAGGAGCAAAATGGAAGTGATCAACTAACCGTTTATCACCAACTTTCCAATCGGCCCTAACCCTCTCGGCCCTCTTTCCAAATCCAGCAAGTAACAAAGCCGAGATAAAGTCATTCACGCTCAAACCTGCAAAAGAAAATTTATGATCTAATTCACGTTCGTAAGCTGTTTGAAGTGCCAGCAATCTATGTGCGTCGTCTGCCATCTGTGATTTAGTGTCGCCCTTGCTCCCTTCCCTTCCCTCTTGCTCCCTCTCCCACTTCGCTCTGATATCCTTGTCCACTACCCCATGTCTTATCCTCTCTGTTTTCAGAAGAAAGACTCTGGAACACCTCTTATACTCGATCTGATAAACGAGGGACATCCAGTGGCAGGATGAAAATGAGCTTTGAGAGACGGAGATCTGGACTGACCTTCGCCTCAAACGCCCTCTCTTTCTCCTCCCCAAACGCCTTCGCTGCTACCCGCAGTTTATCGATCCTCTCTTCTCCGTCCTAAGGGTTCAGTTCAGTCCGCCAGACTCATAAACGATCTCACCGCAGACGCTCCGGCCTCTTCCAATGCCAAACACGCACTCTCCGTGCGTCGATCATCTTGATAATAAAAGTCTCGAAGAAGCTGACGGTCTCCTTCTCTCGCATATACCTGAAGGAGGTTGACAGCGGGTGTGAGATTGGGAGAGATGGAATCGTCTAGCATGTGAAAGAAATCCCCAGGTGAGAGGGAAGCACGAAGATGAAGGAGGACATGGTAAACTGAGCATCAGCGACTGATGAATTGGACTACACACGAAGCATCAGTGCATCTACATTTTCTTGGCTGTCTTATACATAGTGGAGGAGGATGTTGCTTAAGGCATCACGAGCTGCTGAAAATGTCATGAGGTGTGACTATGGTGTTGGGGTAGGACACTTAGTACTGTGCGGCAAATAGATATATGTGATAGGGTTCAGAACGACAGTGATCATATGGGAGGGAAAGTAGGACAGAGGCATGAGAAACAGCTATGGCTGGAAGCACGTGGGCAGAAGGTTACCCCGACGACTCACCCAAATCCGTGTCACCAGAATCTACCGCCTTGTTCAAAGCTATCTTATCCTCTTTCATCTGTAACAATAAAGGTACCTGTTCCGCTGCTCTAGGTTCATGATCCAACAACTTTCTGTCAACTTTCATTACAGAGATATTCCAAACTCACCATAGTTGCTAATCTGATTCTGCCTGCTTCCCAAGCTACCCGCGCAACGTCGGCATAAGAAACACTGCGTTCACCTTCTCTTTTGAATTTGGCAACTATGGCCGAGCAGAGCTCTTCGTCGTCTGACCCTGGCCCGATGGGATCAGGACGAGCTCGAGAGATCTTAGCTTCTGCCCAATGTCGTAACACTGGTGCGGGTCGTATTGATAAATGCTGGGATATTCTGAGGGCGAGAAGATGGAGATTGCGTGAGAGGAGATGGGTGATCAGTGCTGATGGGGAGATGGAGGTGTATCTGATCAGTCAGCATTCATGTACATACGAGGGATCTTCAGACATGGATGAAGGTAGTGGCTGAGAAATTGGGAAAAGAAGGTAAGGAGTGAGAGACGGGAAGAGACTGACTGCTCGTAAGTTATAGGAATACCAATTTCAAAGTATCGAACAGCGTTGAGAACTTTGAGAGTCTGTCCCATGTTGATGAAATCGGAAGGATTGTAAAAATCCATGAAGGCTCGTCCGAATTGTGCTGCCTGTCAAGTCAGTTACACCTCCGGACCCAATCTCATTCCCCCTTGCCCCTTTTCCCTCCCCCTCTCTCTCCCACATGCGTTTCAAATCTCCTACGCGGCCCAACGACCATCATTCTTAATCGAGGCGCGAGTCCCATCACATCACAATGAAGATAAAGAAGAGTGTGAATATGATTTTAGCCCTTCCCTTCAGGTATCTTTTCTTTCCTACGGGGTCCACATGTCGTATCTCTACCTATTGAGGCGAAGTCCCATGACACCACAGTGACGAGAGTAGGGATTATAGAAGTGAGTATTGGAGATATTGCGATCAGTGCACTCACCCGAAGAAGACGTCTCTGCCAATGAACGTCCCATTCCCTTCCCGCAGCTTCTATACAAGTATCCACGGCAGTGGACAACTCAGGTCGTATACTCCTTATACTCTCATCGGCCTTTGGACTCTTTTTATCGAAATGATCCAGTGCGTCGAATAGTATAGCAGCGGGATGTGATGAGCCTGGACTAAACACAGCGAGTGAAGCATCGGGTACTTTTTGTATGAATTCGCATGTGGTGGATGTGATCATTCGCAGACCGTCACTTTCTCCGAGGATAAAAGCAGAGGTGTTGTCGTATCTTATATAAGTACCTGCTTTCCCCATCTACACACTCAAAAAGTCCGACAGATCTCCTTCACTTTTAAGGCGAGAGCTGATTGTGAAGTCGACTTGGATGAGAAGAGGATGAAGGAATGGGTAAAGTAAACGGGAGAAGGAGATAAGGATTCCCAAGAAAGGTATTTGGGAAGGATACGAGGTATATCGAAGGCTCACTTCAAACTATCCCCATTTGGTCCAACGACAACGACCCTTCCTCCCCATCTGAGAACCACAGCATTATCGCCACACCATTCAGCTTGGTCTGGTACACCTGCTCCAGCTGCAAAATCCGAGATATCAACTTCGGAAAGACTACGTGAAAAGTCGGAAGAGACTACCCAGAGTGTATTTGTGGACGTTGTCAAAGCGTAGAACCGGCCGTTTGGAGAGGGTACGATATGTGTGAAAGGACCTCTCGATAGACGCTACAGAGTAAATACGGACCATTCGTGTAGCAATATATCATCATGATACGGTGAAACCAATCTCTGGCCAACTTAGGATACGTCTGTAGCCAAGGAAGAAAGAGATACAAGGCGATGGAGGGGATTACTCACTTGATCTATCCTTTCTAAAGCATCTAAACTAATTACCGTCCCTCCACTCCCTACTAAAACCTCTACATGTCCACTACCACTCCTCTCAGGATCGACCAATCCCCAAGCTCCCGGAGGATCTCTCAATTCACTCGGTGCCAAAGCTCCAACCCTCCCTGCGTTCCAACCTCTGACTTCTAGAAACTCCAGACCGCCAGTGAGCACGACAAATCCGTCGTCGTGCGCTTTAGCAGAGACGATACCTAGTTCTGATACCTCCGTTCCGAGTGTGTGTTGGGAGAAACAAGAAGGAAAAGAAAGGGGGTAGAGCCGATATGTCCCATCGTCGGCTAAAACGAGAAGGTGGAAAGGGGTGATGTGGAGGAGGACGGGTGGGGGGAGATCCCACTATGGCATGAGCTGTTTGGTTCTGAATACACTTCGTGACGCCTTTCATGAACTCTAGCTGTTCATGTGCAGCAGATGGTCTACTCGGGTACAGTCTAATCATTTGAAGGGACGCTGGAAGGAGGGGTAGGGAGAAGAAGCGTCAAAGAGCTGACTATGAGGTGTAGGGGGAAGAGTATGGGAAGGAGAACAACTCACAGTGATAGTGGTTATGGGCAATCCAGACGATGTGTAGATATATATCTTTGGCCTTCCAGGTGTATGTTTACCCAATAACATGACTTTTCTTTCATCTCGCATCATGGCTGTAATCAGCTATCACTCATCATCCTAGAATTCTCCTGAATCCTCCTTATACCTCGGAAACATACCCCATAATCGCGATCCCCCCTTCCCGAGTTCCCTCGGTTCCCTTGGAATCTCCTTACCGACTCAACTCCCACAGCCAGAGGTATGCTCGACTACTGTTTTCAGGATGTGGCTACCCCAGAAGAGAAGACGAGAGAGGTGTTTCATCCATAAATGTTTTCCGAGACTTTGACGAGAAGATCATCTCGATGTATTCCCTTAGGACGAGAGTGGACAAGGTAGGGAGAGGTTTTCAAACATACCAATAGGTCCTCCATTCTTCCCCACAGTCACCAGATAATCCGATAAATCCCTAACATCCCAAGACATTTGATAAATCTCTTCTTTCCTATAAAAGACATTTTGGATAGTGTCCCATCTACGTATTAGCTGATCTGAAGCCTTAGGGGACTTGACATAGATGGGTGATCAAATCCATTCGAGACCTCGGTCGACTGGAGGAAGGTAGTTTATCAACATGGTCAGAGGGGGTTCGACACATGAGTCGATGGTCAGGACAAGAGTGATGGATTTGGGAGAGTTCTGAAGTCTCACGTAGATGTAGGAAGAGGCGGATCTTCCATCTTTGTACTATCTTCCTGTTCGTATCCGATAATGAGTCAAGTGAGAGATGGAAGAGTGAGATGTGGTAGGAGTAGTAGGAGCGAGAGACGAAGGGAAACTCCCCACTTTTATTCATCTCTCCCCCACTCTCCACTCTCCACTCTCCACTCTCCACCTACTTGGAATTGGCGGCCATTGGCGGGTGTTACTCGACTGGAGTAGAGGAGCTTTGGGCCGCACTGCATATCTAGATTATTTGTTTTATATTGGAAGATGAGAGACTAGTATATATAATTTATGATCTCAACAACTGCATATGATATACAACTCATCATCTCAATGATACCTGACAATCTCTACCCCACCAAACCTTTCACACCAAAACTCGCCACACTGCCCAGAGCCAACCCTCCCACCAAGAAGAACGCCCCTAAAGTACCTGCAAAGTCCTTCTCTTCCTCGCTGATCCTCGGGTTCAAAGAAGGAGTAGTGGCAACTATCATACACATCGATCCGATGTATCCATTTGATAATCCGCACGTGAGGGCGATGAGAAAGTATAGAATGTCGGAGTTGATAAGTGGGATGGTGGTTGAAGTGTTGCACGCTAGGAAGAGGGGAATGAAGAGGGTTCGGGACAGGGCTAGGATGAGGATGCGGGGGTGGGAGGTGATGAGTATGGAAGGGATGAGGGGGAGGTATGTTCGGCCTATGTAGTCGCCCACTGGACGTTAATTGTTGAGTTTGCAACTGGTAGATGAGGGGGGGGGGGGGGATTTTGATGTTATTGTAATCCTGTGAAGTAGACGTTTGGGTTATGGGTAAGGGGAAAGTGAGTCGGATTTGAAGGATGGTAGAAAGAGGGAGGAGGAATGGAGATGTGCTCACAATTGAAGATTAGGAAATGAAGCGGGATGAAGACATCGGGTTGCAGTAATCGCGGTGTTGGGTGATGTGTTGAGGTGATCGTGGTCGTGATGGCTGGGAAAACGGACTAGACATCAGTTTTGTTTGCAAGAATACTCTCACACCAGTGATATGTCCCACTAGTCTTCACTGGCTCCAGAGATGATTCACCCAAGATGGACTTGAGGGGCAGGAAGGAAAGTGTTTGAACTCACCAAAGTCACAGCGAAGGTATACGCTACAGCAACGTACACCAAAGCATTCTTCCTCAATACACCCCCGAGGATCCCCTCCCCGTCTCCTTTTGTCTCTTCTCGATTTGATACAAGTTCCACAACTCTCTCGTACTCCGGTCTTCTAGACAAATACCTAAAAGCCAAAAGACATAACCCCGCACCCAAAGAGGTCAAAATCCACAAACCCACACTGGGCACCAGACCCATCTTCCCTTCCTCCTCCCCTGAAGATGGTCTGAAGGCGGCTAAAACAGCCAACGACAGTTGTGCAAAAGAGACCAATACGGCTACACCTCCTTGACCAGACATGACAGCTAGGACTTGCGATGAGCCCCAGAGGGAAGAAAGCCCTAAGACTGAGGATTGGAAGTATGATGTAGCGTGGGCGAAGAGGAGAGTGAAGGCGATCAGAACTAGGAGAAGGAGAGTTGAGGTAAGATGAGGAAGCAGTAAAGGGAGGAGAGGGAATGTGAAGAGTATTGAAGAGATAAGTAATAGGGAGGAGGACCAATTCAGTCGTTTAGAAGGTGATCCCTAGAGCTTAGCATACATCCTTACCTCCGCATATTGACATGGCTCTACCCCCACTTTCATGATAGGATCGCCAACCTGGTAAGAATTGGTCATGAGACGATGAACATGGCAGGAAGGAGGGGCCAAAGGGAGAGACTCACACGACCAACACCATTCTGTGCCAGACCCATAAAGACGACCAAACCGAAACAATAGAAGCTCGAAAGGGTACTTGGAAGATTCCGTCCTCTTGTCGAATCTGGAGGAAAGAGCTGGACGAGGTAAGGAAAGGTACACATGAGGGCTATGCGTTAGCCAGTGTTTCTTCACGACAATTAATGTTAATATATCCACTCTTTTAAATGTATATGTTTATCTTGTGAGATGACCCACCACTCCAAGTTAACAGACAACCAGCTCCCATGATCCAGAAACAAAAGTAAACCATTCCATCCTGCCTCTTGGGCTTGTCGGCCTCTCCTAGCAGTTCTGATTCGGGTGAAGAAGGAACAGCACGGTAGTCTGGGGGTTTAGACCCAGAGGGTCCGAGAAGGAGAGATCGAACGTTGTTAAGAGCTTGCGTCATGGCATCGAGGAGGGTCATAGATGACTACAAGTATACGGTGGACGGTGTGTGGCCTGTGGGGTCAAGGGGGGTGGGAAGGCGAGGAAAGAGAACCTATTCGATCCTCCCATATAAGCATGACGATCGGCCATGGCACGGTGATTTGACTTCGTTGCTGATGTCTTCTTGGACAATTGACGAGTTCCAAGCTCATGATCGAGCTCCGAATGGAGACCGGCCAGCTTTATACAAGAAGACAGGCAACATGGAGTGGTACTAGGTACTTGATCAAGGTATCAGATAGTCTCTTTGAAGAAGGGGATGGGGGGATATCCGTTAGTTTAGAAGTCGGACCGCTGGAGTTGGAGCTGGAGATGTTGAAATCATCATCGCTTCTCTTCTACACAAGTCTAGAGCGGCATGCGGCATGCAGTAGTATGTTATAATCAACGGATAACTATATATATATATAATCTGTGGTGCTCATTCAGACACTCCATGAGGATTGCCCCTTGCCTCTATGGTCAATGGTCGTTCCCCCTCCTGAGTCTCATACTTTCTTAGGGGAATGGAACTATCGTCAGTCTTCTCGCTTGGTCTCTCGAGCACGGGATGTTTGATCAATCTGATTGGCCTCATATCTAGTAATTAGTATCCAGGATACAAAAGCCCGTTCACGCCATTTCCAACGCCCCAAGCCTCGTGTAGTCAAGGTAATAAAAGTAACATAAGAAAAAACATCGGTCCCTCTTCATTAAATATTCAATTTTCAACTTTCTCACTCCCTTCTTTTGCCTTCTCTTCTTTCTTCCCATATCTTTCTCTCTTTCTTCAACAACATGTCCACTTTTGTTTCTTCCTATCCTTCTACATCTTCCTCTTCTTCTGCAGGACCTTCTTCCCTAGCAGGACCTTCTCACCCACCTATGCTCACCACCGTCTCTCCCATCCCTGATCGTCCTGCCAGTCCTCGCCTTCCTTCTACTCCCACTCCTCAGATTGGACCTCCAACCACTACTTTTCCTAATGGACATTCACGTCTTGCTCCTGCTTCCCCTGACCATGCACCTGATCCAGATGATGATCTGGAGTTACCTGGTACACCTTTGTATACCATCGATCCAGGAGAAATTGCGGAAACAGCGGAAGAAGCCCTAGGGGACAGAGCTAAATCGAAAAGTTCATTTACTTTCGCAGTTGCTCAATCTAGGACGGTGTACGAAAATGATTTGGTCGTTCAGCGTCACGGACTGGAGGTGGGGTATGGAGAAGGTGCTGAGGTATACCACGTTTTGAGTCACGAGGGGGAAACGAATCGGGTTGCTGATGAGAGTCTTGTGGCTTTGCAAGAGGTTGGGATGAGACGTTATGCGTATAGTGAGTTGCTCTTTCTCTCTCTCTTCTCCGTGCATCCTCTTGACTTTGAGCGTTCATACTTACCCTCTTCTCTTCCTGAAACAGAGAATTCTCTTTCTCCTATACGATCGCTCAATCACCTCTGCTTCACTCAGCCGTGTGCCATATAGCATCTCCTCAGCCACATTATATAACCTTTGTTGTGCCCCGATAACCGGGGTCAGTGCGACACCTTCGCATCATCGCAGAACTGTATCGCAGGTCTCTCGATAATGAACTCAGCCTGACCTGATAGCTGCATGTACTCTCAGATAGACCAGCTGACATCAGACCAAAACGAATCCTCCCCTCCAATAGACTACAAACCATCTCCTTTCCATACTTACCTCTGCGGACCCATCTCACCAACACCCATCGATGATATTCCTTGCGGTAGATCTATACCGTGGCATAAATCGCCTTGTGTGTTCCTCGACGTGGCTGAGTTAATCAACGAGAGATGTGCTCTGATGTGGCCAGGGGAGAATGAGTGGGTTATCTTGCGACCTCTTTTCCCTCCTTATCCCAATCCTTCCTTTCCCTTTCTCGTCTTCTAACCCGTCGGTCACTCTGTCCCTCTGTCCCTCTAGTCGTTGTAAGAGGTTTGGTCCAAATATGTCTCCTGACAATTTGTTTCTACTATCAGGGTCAAACCTTGGACGGTGGATTATAAGCGGTATGGCTGATGTCACGCAGAAGATTCAATAGTCTACTCGTCGCTATGCATCCTCCGGATCTACCGGTATCCGTACAACCCGTGAGTCATAAGCCCTGCTCCGCCTAGTTGTCAGGGACTGGAAGTGGATCAAGCCACCCTGTGGACAAGCTCAATGCTGGGAGATCATGATCGGTCAAAGTATTCGGATATAGATACAGAGTGAGCTAATGGGAAGAAAATCATTCTTGAACCTAATACCTACACCTCACTTCTCTATCTGGGTTCGGATGGCATTTTGAGGTTTCGATCGACCTCTCCTCGAGCCCGTCTTGGTCAAATACGATTACAACATGGTGATATCGTTGGTGTGCATGTTGGTCCCAAATCTCTTGAATTATCACCTCGACTAGACGGATTTGGATTCGGTGAGTCTAAGATCTCTCAGAATTGCTACATATGAAATTTGTACTTTGCCACCTCCTCTTCGCCAATTTGATAGGTGCACCCATGAACGTTTCAAACGCACTTGCTTTGCATCTGGAGTATGATCTGCTCGAAACATGAACTCGAATGAGACCGACGCTGACTTGAAGTCTGTATAGCCAGACAAGTTTTTCTCCAACTCCCCGCCACCCAACCACTTTCCTCTCTACCTTCTTACTCAACTCCAACTCTTCCACATTTCCCCCCACTTCCCCCACTCCCACATCTCCCTCCTTCCAACTCATCCATCCCCGCCCCTAAAACCCGGAAAAGAAACGCTCCTCTCCCACCCGCAAAATTAGACGGATGGTATCTCGGCCCATTCCCCATATGTCCCTCTGACCCCCTCCGAGTGCTTCGACCTCTCCGTCCAGGCCCCGTGGCCGACTTTGAGGCGTTATCTACCGTGCGACCAAAGATGACGGTGCAAAAAGGGAAGAAAGGGAAAGCAAAGAGAGTTTCTATGTCTGTCGAAGTTGAAGAACAAGAGACGAAAAGATGGACCGGTATGGAATTTATAAATGAGGATCAATTGGTTTTCCCTCCTAGTTCCAATGCCAGCAATATTGTGAAACCACCATTGAAAGATCATTCGAGAGATGATGAGGTCACAAAGGTCGACTTTGGTTCAGCACCAGCTTCTACGGTAGACTTAGGAGAAGGAGGGACAACAAATGTTGGTTTATTATCAAGAGGACAGAGTTCAGAAACGATCCAACGACCTGGGAAGGGAAATAGAGGTAGTAAATCTGGAAAGAGAAAGGCTTCTAAAGGGGATGTTGGTGATGCTGAATCGTCCAAGGGGTTCAATGGATCAGAAAACACCTCTGTATCTGGTGTTGGTACAGAAGGGAAGGGAAGAGGGAAGAAGAGAAAGGTCGAGGAGGATATACCGACTTCGAGCATCTCAGGAAAGACGAATGGTGGGAATGGGAGATTGTCAAAGAGGAATAGTAGGGGTAGCGGTGTGACCAAAGTATGGGATGAAGAGGTGGTAGCTGTATAATATTTGAAAGGATATGTGATGCATATGCGGATGGTAATCTCCAACGGCGATTTCATTCCTTCTTTCCCTGGGTGGCTATCGACTCGCTCGGTATCTACAGTCATAACCTCGTCAATTCTGAGAAGCTGTGTTTTCTCATGAAGAACGAAATACAGATGGTTCATGATACATTATAATGGTGTACAACAGGCTATCTCTATATGTCTGAACGTCGTAGGGATTCAAGTGTGGTTCTCGCCAAGCAATGAACACACGCTGGATGACAGAGTGTTTTCATCGACTTCAATGTCAAATGATCAGATTGATAGATCTTCCAACCTATCAAACCCCAATTCCTCCTCATTTATGACCATCTCCATTTTATATCGCTTCAACGTCATCGCGTTCTTAACCAATTCGACGATTGACAAAATCGAGGTCGACAAAAACGTAATAGTCTGATCCCGGCCACCGGTTGACCGACTTGAAACAACCATCTCGTCAATCGTCGGTCTTAAATGGTATATATAAAGATCATAACCAAATCTTAATCATTCCCTTCATCCATCTCATCATCCACAGCATCTTCCCTATCCGGACCCCATTCAGCTTCATGTACATATTCCTGATCTTCTCCTTTACCCACTTGACCCGAAATTCCCGAAACTCCCGAAACTAAAACATCCAATTTAGAGTCGGTATGGATCTGCGGAAGAGAAACAGGTTGTAAGAATTCATTTAATTCTTTTGATGGGGAAGAGAGTAAAGTGGAAGATACTGTTTGAGCGATTGAGTCTAATGCGGGTTCTGGATCGGGATGATAACGTGTATCGGGATCATCTATTACCTATATATATATCAGTTTGAGACTTTTTTTTTTTTTTTGAGGTTGTAAGATAATCTGAAAGTGATTTAGGTTATGTGTATGATCTCCCCAGTTTTTTACATGTATCATCTCTTCATCTCGATTTATAACAGGTAGTAGGGATAGAAGATCGTACTTTGATGTTTTATATTTCCTTCAAGGGTGGTTGCTGGGAAGATGACTGGGATATCATGAGGATTGATGGGGATGTCTTAAGGATGAATCTTATAGGAAAAGGGAGAGGGAGAGGGAGAATGTCATAAGACTAAATATGGAGTGAAAAGAAATGGTAGGAATTCAAGAAGGATGGGGATACTTTGGGTAGGAAGTGAAGGTGAATTGAAACTGCTAAGTAGAACAGTTAGAGATGATAATGATGGGATGGTTCAATAACATGAGAGGTTAGGTGAAGAGCAGAAAAGAAAAGAAAAATTGAAACTCACAGCGTACAATTCAACCGCTGTGGTACTTGCCAAATTACAAATTTGTAATATTTCAGCTTTTGTCAATTGATAATCTTGTAATTGATCTGCGAGTTGAATGACTCCTTGAGCAGTTTGACGCGATGTGGAGTTGTAGGGTGAACAAAGATATTTGATGAGCTACAAGTTAGTTGATATCTTCTTCTCACCGACTCATAATGCCGACGGCCTACGAAGTAGATATCCTGACACCGACAGTCCATTGGTATAATTCCACATTCCAGTCAAGTCTCCCCATCTTTCATCTCGAGCAAGAGGAGTCCGGTAGTCGGACCACGGATGGTTCACATCCTAGTGAGAGGTGAATTTATCACAACTGAATAGAAAGGGTTTAGTTTTTCTGGAACTTGATGGTACTTTTCATCCGAGGTGAGGGGAAGTAGCGAAGGAGCAAAGTGGTAGAAAAGGAGGGAGAAACGAATAACACAAACTCACCTCATCCTGAACCCAAACCAAATCATCCGAAATACCCCTTCTCTCAGCTTCATCCTCAAGTCTCTCATCTCCATCAGAAGGTAATTCCTCAAGTTCTTCCTTTTCTTTATCTAACTTGACGGGGTAAACCTTACGCATCTCATGTTGTTGTCTCAACCCTCCTGTTAAAATTCGCTTTTGTAATTGAAGATTCTCATTTCGTAGGGATAAAGAATGTTGTAGTACTTCGTAATTTGATAACACCTGTGGAGGGGCGTTTGCGAACTGACCGTCAGCTCTTAGCTACGCACACGGAATATCGAACTGACCTTCATACTGCCATCCGTAGTCTTATACGTACATGTGAACTTCGACAAAGACTGTTGTATTGAACAATTGGTAGTAGGCCTAAATTGCAGTAGGCCACTTAGTAGGAGTGAAGATTGAGCGCCACGAATCGGGATTATTCGGGAAAAAAAAATCAAAATGGGGTAAAATGGATTGATTCCGTCGGGTGGAGGACGCCCGGCGCGTGACGCGTTGCGCGTCAGACTTGCATCTCATCTTGCCTTTGGTATTTCTTGACTTTTACAATTGCTCCTAAGAGATCTCCGTCTTTCAGTCCTGAGCTGATCATATACTCTGGTTTGTGCTCCGAAAGACAGTTCTTGAGATCCTGGTAGAAAAAATCTGGCCTCAGTCGGGTGATCATCGCCCACAAGGGTCAAACACGGGATGGGCAAAAAACCTTTGGCAACGGGGACGGAGAATGGTCCCAATACCATCTTCAAGGTCAGCTTTATCTTCCTTATAAGTGCTTATAGCTGACTGTCCAGGCTACATATAGGTGAGAGAATGACCAAGGAATGTTGATGAATGAACGCTGATATAATCCTCTTTTCTCAATACAGTGGAGTGTGAGTTGTGCTTGTGTTGATGAGAATTCCGAGCTGATCATGAAGCCCCGTATATGAGATGATATGTCGAGATATAGCTGTTATGCGTAGGAGATCAGACGGGTATCTAAACGCCACGCAGATTTTGAAAGTTGCTGGGTTGGACAAACCTCAAAGAACACGAGTGTTGGAGAGGGAGGTCCAGAAAGGTGAACATGAGAAGGTGCAAGGGGGTTATGGCAAATACCAAGGTTTGTCTTTCTCGTCTTACTCTGTGACCTCATATTCTTCTTTTTGTTGTACTGCTAATGTTCTACATCGCTGCGTCTGACATGAGATGTGGAATTTTACGATCACTGGGATCTTTTTCAAGAATATTGATCACTCGAGCGAGACAGGAATTCACACTCACATACAGGAACTTGGATCCCGGTCGAAAGAGGATTAGCATTATCGAAACAATTCAGCGTTGAAGATGTTCTTCGACCTATCATCGACTATCGAGCCACTTCCCAATCCCCACCTCCCGCTCCCAAACACATCGTTGCCCCTCCCACAAGAACCAAAAAAGATAAAGAAAGTAAAGCCATCAAAGATCTCAGTACACCAACCAAAACTGGACCTATGTCTGCTGCAGCCCTTCAAGCTCAAGCTCAATTATCCGCACGGAATGTCAAACAAGCTCCTATCCATTCTTCTCCGACCGACCCCATTTCCAAATCTGCTGACGACAGTATGTCTACCTCACCTCTCGCAGATGAAGAAGAAGAATCTGTCACTCCTTCACCCGTGACGTCTGTACGTGCTTTGGAAGAGCTAGACCCAGAGTTAGGAATGGGAATTGGAACTTCACGGAAACGATCGGTGAACGTTATGCTGGAAGAAGATCTTGATCCTTATACTCATTTAAGAAACGCGAGAGGAAATTCTGCTATTCATACACCTCGATCATCTCCTCCTGTTCAACCTACAGTAATGGCAGATGGTCCAACAAAGTATACAGATCATATCCTCAATTACTTTATCTCGGAGACCACTCAAATACCAAGTTTCTTGATTACTCCACCTCCTGATTTTGATCCGAATCAACCTATCGATGATGACGGACATGCGCCTCTCCATTGGGCTTGCGCGATGGGTCGAGTTAGAGTTGTGAAATTATTGTTAACCGCCGGTGCTAGTATTTTCGCTGCCAATTGTGCCGACCAAACACCTCTTATGAGGAGTGTAATGTTTTCCAACAATTACGACGTTCGAAAGTTTGCCGAAATATACGAACTGTTACATCGTTCGACACTCAATATTGACAAACAAAACCGTACTGTCTTTCACCACATTGCCAATCTCGCTTTGAACAAGGGTAAAACCCATGCCGCGCGATATTATATGGAAACTATTCTTTCTAGATTATCAGACTTTCCACAAGAATTAGCGGACGTGATAAATTTTCAAGATGAAGAAGGTGAGACCGCTCTCACTTTAGCTGCTCGAGCTAGAAGTAGAAGACTCGTCAAAGCTTTATTAGATCATGGTGCTGATCCTAAAATTCGGAATAGAGATTTGAAATCTGCCGAAGAATATATATTAGAAGATGAACGATTTCGTTCTTCTCCAATACATGAAAGACCCAATGGAATACAAATCAAAGATTCACCACAATTGTATCTATCCGAAGCTGCAAGAATGGCAGGAGGACAAATGTTATCGGATTTAACCACACATATGCAGACATTAGCAAGATCTTTTGATTCTGAAGCTCAAATGAAAGATAGGGATATATTACAAGCTAAAGCTACTCTCACTTCGACTCATGCGGAAATATCGGATACGACAAAGATTATCGACAGTCTTAAAATTCAGATAGCTCCTTTGGAACAGAAACGCACGGAGTATGAACAATTACAATCGGCGTTGAGAAGGAGAGTGAATGAAAGTTTGAAAAGGACTTGGGAAACTTGGGAACAAAGTGGAAGAGGGGAAGGGATGGGGTATCAGGGAGAAAATGAGGAGACTTTGAGATGGCATTTGGAAGAGAAAAGGAAGAGAAGGGTGGATTTGGTGAGACGGTATGTTAAGGCTCAAGCGGAGGTGAGTTCGACTCAGACTCTTTCTAATCGCTCACTCCATCTGCTTTGATGTACTTTTCACGCTCCCTGCAAAATTCACTACCACCACGACCGGTGCGTAAAGACTCTAGGTTTGAAATGAATTGAGCGTGGTCTGCTGTCATCACATAGAGATAGAGAGACAAAGAGTTAGTTCTGACATCATAGGCAGGGACGTCGGATAAGATCGCTCAATATCGACGATTGATTTCTGCTGGAAGTGGGAATACGATATCACCATCGGATGTGGATGGGATGATGACTCAATTACTCACTGTGAGTCGATCGTATTCATCTCTTTGTCCTTTCCCCATCCTGCTTGTCTCTTCTCACCTAACTTTTCCTCACCTCGTTCCCCTCATTGGGGGAACGATACGACATCTTATCACAACCGATCATCATGAGTCTCCATGATAATTTGGACAAGCCCGTAGCAGAGTATATTTTCTCACCGCACGCCTAACCGGGAACAACCCTTGTGTCAGAGATCTTCTCATATACTTGACCGTCGATTTTCAAATGGAAGAAGCAACGACTAATTGTCAGATGTTGGAAAATGACGCCGAACCATATGGTCTAGATCCCAGTCTGACTCTCGGGATGGACGTGACGGAAGGTATGTTGGAACAATGGATGGCTTGATTTGTATGTGATATAAAAGATGAAATCGCAATGACAAGAGGCAGATTTATGGTTGAGACTTGGATCATGGGTCAATCATCTATCTTCAACCCCTTTCCTTCTCCCACGTTCTCACTCCTCGTTCTCCCTCTTCTCACTCCTCTTTCTCCCTCTTCTCACTCCTCTTTCTCCCTCTTCTCACTCCTCTTTCCTAGCTCTCAACACCTCGAAACCCACACTGGGACATAAAGTGTGAACTTCATACGTTACTCTCACCCGTACTGACCTGTATTCTCTATCCGGAACATCTATTCGTCAAAATACTACAAATATGGCATCTAATATAAAATCGATCAAAACGAATAAGTATCTCATTATTCGGAACAAAACAACAATTGCAGGATATATAATAACACTTAACTCGTACTCGTAGAGTACTCATTATAGCACAGATGTAACCTCAATCAGTTATCGTAAAAATAATCACCCCACAAGCTAATAATATGCAAGTAAACAGGGAGCGAGAACAAATACCATATCATGTTTTCGTTTCTCTAAGACAAACTTTCAAACAATCTAACAGCTCTATCACCATGTTGATATCCTACACTTCTATCAACTTGAGCATATTCACCATATCTAACTGTCCAACCCCATCTACCACCTCTTGATCTATAGGAATAAGGAGTATCAATTGATTTCCTTTGATTCGCTCTTGCTGATGAATGTACGATTTCATCTGTAGAATTCACGTTATCAAAAGATAAAACGAATGATCTTTTTTCCGTTACACCGTATATTCTACCAGATGAAGAAATCATTGAATAAACTGGTGAACCTCTACCACCTGGTGAGAAAAGTGACCAATCTGAGTTTTGTTGTTGTTTTGGAAATGAACCTTGAATGTTGGGTTTTAATTTCCAACCGTATTGGTTTTCATTGTATTCCGCACTTTTTGACTTGTTATGGAGATTCGATGATGATTTCGAATTTGATATCGATGTGATTGTTCGTAAGTTTGATGAAGATGGTGAAGTAGATGAGTTGCCTGGAGTAGATGTGAAATGTGATTGTGAATTTAAATTCCCATGAATATTGGAATAATCTCCTATTCCATCTTGATTCATATTCGATGTCGTGGGTGATACTATCGATAAAGGTTTTTTAGAAAATCTTAAATCGAATAAAGCTACAGTACCATGTCTTGAACCTCCACCAGCTACATGAAAACTACCTATCCAACAACAAGAATACATTGCACTACCATCTGCCCAAGAGTAAGGATCGTTCATTTCCATTACGTTACCACTTGATTTTTCACGTAAATCATGTATTCTTAAACAACTATCATACCATGAACTTAATAATAAATTCGGATCATGTGTATTATCAGGTGGTAATCGTATTGAATAAGCTGATGATTTTAAAGGTTCTTCAGGACCGTATAGGATTCTTGATGAAGAAGATATTTTTAATGAAGAAGAAAAAGGATGAATAGATATAGATGTTGATAATCCTAAAAATAAAGATTGATGATATGATGATAATAATGATGACCAAATACGTATTTCTCCTTTACCATTATTAGAATCCTCCATAGTTGATGATAATGTTGAAGAAGAAGAGGAGGAGGAGGAGGAAGAGGGTAATGTATATGTTGTTGGAGGAAGATTAGGAGAATTGAGATGATATAAATGAGCGGAAGTTGATGTTGTAGTGAGAAATAAAGATTTAGTATGGGATAATGTATGAAGACCATTTTTGATTCCTTGAGAAATATCTCTCCATGGGATAGGGTTGGTTTCATGTTGATTTGTATCTTCTATAACCGTAGAATTCGGGTCCAAGTTGGGATTTTGCCTTGCGGAAGAAGTGTTGAACGTGGATGAAGACGAGGAGGAGGAAGAAGAAGAAGGTGAAAGAAATGTTGAAAGATGTCGAATAGATCTTCCATTTGAAGATAAAGAAAATCTTCTTATAGTTCCATCATATTGAGCAACAACGACATCTCCTCCTTCTTCAGAAGATAAACAAGCTAAACCTATTATATCCGCTGCAGAACCTAATTCAGATGAAACGATTGAATGTTCAATAGCTCGATGTAATACTTTAGGTCCTTCTTTTTCTATCTGTGATCTCTTTTCTTCCTTTCCATCATGTTCTTTCCAATCCTCATCGTGCTTCCAATCCACATTATTGTTCTTCCTGATATCATCGTTATTCTTCTTATTCCCACCTTCATACGATCCACTTGTCGTATCAGGATGATTCAGAGTAGAAGAATTGAAGACTTCTTCTTCTTCTATCGAATCTTCTGGATGTCGAGCTTGTTCAAATGGTCGTAGAGGATGAACTATCAATTTACCTCCTACGCCTAATAAAAGTTTATCGGAGGAAAGAGCTAAAGCAGGGATAACTTTTTGTGACCAAGTTTGTCCGACTTGTAATGCTCTCCAACGATGAGTAGAAAGAGAACGATCTATTGATGTATTGAGTTTCAAAAGGGATAGAGGAGACCATTCTTGGACTGGAGGATGAAGTGTGAGGTGAGATTGAGGATGATGAGATAGGTAAAGGGGGATACCGAGGTGAAGGATCTGCATAGTCAATTTGACTCATCTGTGATTGGATACTATGTCACGGTGTCATTCGTACATTATGAAAGCTTGTCTAGAGTATGGGACGTGTGTCTTTCATTGCAGCTTTGAAAGAGGAACGATATGAGAGTCGAGGTTGATGATAGCGATTGAGGGGGGATGTGGAAGTGGAAGTGGAAGTGGAAGGATCAGAGCATGTCTTGAGGGCTGTAAGTCACAATGACTAACATGAAGAGAAAGCGTGTTGGGATATACTTCATAATGATGGAGAAGAAGAGAGAGGAGACATACCCGTTGATGGAGAGAAGAGTTGAGTTGTTGAAGCGATAACAGCTCAGGAAGTGATAGTCGGTCTAAAACTTGTGAGAGAACATCATCTGGTAGATGCTCAAGTGTACGTTCGGTGACCTTTTGTCTACTTTGCGATAGTCTGGGATCACTCGTGTGGTCCATATCCACCAAAGTGGGGTGAAAAATGAGCAAGTCAAGTGGCGAGTGAACGATTCAGAAAGCAAAACCGGTGGAGGCGAGATAACCTTTGTCCTAATACTACTGGTCACCCTGCATGGTGCTGCGATCAGGTGGAATCATGTAGCCAACAATGGCCTTCCATCTCTCAAGACAACATCTGCATCATTCTACTCCATCTTTACACCATCTCTCCTACCCAAGTAGGTACTTCAAACTCGACCGTCTTACATTCTAAAGTCTCCAAGCAAAGTAACACCACCTGTCCCGTCTTTACGAATCCAGGTACAAGTATGATCCTAGTTGGTGAATCGTCTGAATATCAGGCGACTCTTCACGACCGAGTTTCAATCTTGACAAGATAGGAAATGCTTACCTCCAACGATGACAGTCTCAAATTCTGGTTGACAACCTATAATGTAAACATCTGGACGATGATGTATCACAAAAGGGTCTGCGTCAGGAAAAGGATATATCCCTGAACATCAGCTGTGGTATGTTACGTAGAGAAAGACGGATTTACATAAAGTATCGGGTGCAGTGGGTGCTACATGTCTCCATTCTAATGTTCTCTTTGCCATTCCTAATCTTCCACTGCTAGGGATATATTTATATATATCATCCACGGTTTGACCCCCACTGAGAAAAAAACTACGATCACCTACTTCTATCCAACTGGGATTAGTACAACTTTCTAATCCTGTCATTTTGGCTTTTCCACCAAGCATGACTTTCGGTAAAGGTTGTTGTGGGAGTGTAGCCCCTGCTGGATCTGATGGACCGGGGATGAGGGTTATCGGGAGTGATGAGGATAGTAAGTCTGATAATAGGAGTTGTAATGATTTAGTGGGATGTGATGAATATATGGGTTTAGTTGAATTATTGAATCGTTTCTTCTCCGTCAGCTTCGGTTTGAAATAGTGAAAGTAGTTCAACATACGGGTTTTTGATCATCTCTACCTTTGACAGGTTGAGCCAAGGTATTACCAGCTAAGATCAATCTTGCTATTCGACTACCATCTTCTAAATCCTATTTCATCAGTTATCACGCTCAAGGAAGAATATCTCGACTCACTCTCAATCCTCCACATTCACCCGTCAACCATTCTAGTAGAAGTTGTACTTTCAAATCTGCTGGAGCTTCTTCCGCTCCTACACATAATCCAGAAACTATAGCTACCCAAGTTTTCTCTCCATTATCTCCTTCTATATCCATGTTTTTCGTCCTCGCTCGAGCTTTACCTTTCCCATTTATATGACCATTTGATGGACCAGCTGCCGGTTTATACACATCAGGCATTCCGGCGAAACATAAATCGATAACCTCAAAATCTCCAGAAGAAGTTTCCATACCCAAAGCAGCCATGATGACCCCTTATTATCAGCTCATCTCTCGTTTTGTGTGAAACTGGATGAACTCACCAGTGACTAAACCACCACCTTCTCGATCTCTCTCTTTCTTGATTTTCTCACCTATGAGTTTGACACGTCCACTTTCATCTTCGAGATGTACGGCATCTTGGGCGGAATAAAACTTTGGTCTAGGAGCTGGAGGTGCGATCCAATGCTGACCATGTCAGTCAAGTCAAGGCAAGCAGGAATATAATCACATCTCGTGCCATATCTTCCAGGATGTTAGGTTTGAGAGGCATCTCCATGTAAACTGTACCGACGATATAACACAGTTGTGATCTTTGCAGATTGAGAATTCTTGGTAAAAGTGGGGGTTTACCTGTGTGATCAGTTTCGATGAGGTGTAGGACGTAGTGGAGGGCAAGAGAGGGTGAGAGGGATATACCTCGTATATTCCCCCATCTTTCAGTTGCACGTTCTTCCACTATAGGTCGTAATTCTACCAAACGGACAAAGTAAATGTTGGAGTATTGATGCTTGTAATTCCTGGTGGAAGGGTCGAGGAGGAACGGAGCGGATAGTTCGGTGAGAGAGGAATAAGAGGTAGTAGGTCGTTTCACTCTTCCCTCTGGGATAGGTAGTAGAGCTGCCATCTCCAGTCTTCTCTATGTTCGATACAGCTCTTTTGGGTGTCTGCACCTCTACCTTAGTAGAAGTATAGTCGAGCAGTCGAAGACTCGCTATGTTCTCTTTTCAAAACGCGAGCTGGTAGGGAAAAATCAAATTACGTAAGCATTCAGGTTGACGTGACTGATTTCTGCGAGTTTGCGGTTTGCAGTTTGGTCAAAAAGCCATCTACGGCTCACTCTCTCCCTTCTCCTACTTTGCCTCCTCTTTTTCTTTCTTTCACCTTTTGGGGAGATCCAAGACTGATTAATCCACACCACAAGACATGATATGAGCCTTTCATCTCATCTCATTGAATCATACCGAGAAACAAAACCTCACCTTCCTTCTCACCTACGACAGTCAACCACATTCTCGTCTAATTCCACCATGGACCCAAACGATACCACTTGGATGTCTCACCATGGTTCTGTATCTGGTGCAGGGATGAGTTTCGGTACAGCCTATGCTTCAGGATCCGCTTTCGGACAACCCAGTCAAGGTTTCGGAGCAAAGTTCACACAATGGTCAGAAGAGAAGGTGGCGACTCTTCAAGCTCGATTAGCTAAAAAGCTCGGTCCGGAATATATAACACAACGTCCTGGACCTGCTGGTGGACCAAAGCTCAGGTAAGAATCTTCTCACACTAGAACTTATCTATAGCTGACCATGAGTTATGTGGAAGGATGGAAAGGTATGTCTTGTGATGTTGATCGATCTCATCTTGACGATGTTATGAGAGGAAGACTGATGTTAGTTATCAACCTGGCCAATCAAGTATTTTCATTCAATGGATGGTCATCTTCTATCGTTTCTTTAACAACTGATTTTGTCAGTATAGCTTCCTCCATCATTTTGTCGAAAGCTGATCCATAGTTGGATTGTAATGATCAAGGAAGAGTTTCAGTCAACGTGACAGCTATAGTACGGATAACTTTACAAGACGGTTGTTTTCATGAGGATGTAGGTTGTGGACAATGTGAGAATGTCAGAGGTAAAGGTGCAGCTTTAGATAAAGTCAGTCTCTACTTCCCTTTCCTCTTACGTCTTCCATGTAAGGAATCTGTTATTCGTGACTTGCTTGGATGTACAGCTGATCAATAGGCAAAGAAAGAAGCAGTCACAGACGCCACAAAACGTGCTCTGAAAACATTTGGAAATCTACTAGGAAATTGTCTATACGATAAAGATTACACCAAAGAAATAGTCAAAATGAAAGTTCCACCTGTACGTTTTTCCTCTCTCCCCTTGATGTTTCCTGATTTATGAGGCCAAATTCAACGTATCGGATTTAGAACGTCGTCCGGAATTCACAGAACAAGGTGCAGGACCATCTAGACCTATCTCTGCTATTCCTCCAAACATCCCTCAACCCACTAGATCAATCACCCCTAATCCCGGACCAATACAAAAAGCAACAATCGCCCCTGGTACGCCTTTGAGAGTGGTGGAAGATACATTTGGGGAAATGAGTGATGCCGAGTTTTTAGATTTTGAAGGTGATAGTTTTCTGGAACAAGTGGATATTTCCACAATGGCAGTCGAGTGAGTTTCTAGTTTTTCAAATTTACCTTCTTACAACATATGGGTCAGGACTGAATTGACAGAACTTCAAATACTATCAATACGACATTACCGAGACATTCAACACCACATTCAACGGTACAACCACCAAAAGTAGATGTTCCAGTTTATCAACATCGACATCGTCCCGATTTACCTCTTCCCGGTATCCCTGCAGTCGCGCAGCCGGGAACAAAGTTCACAAAGGACAGTACGTTTACAAGATCTCGGACTTTACCAGAAACGAGTAGCAATACGAGTACCAGTGGAATTATTCATGCTCCTCCGATGAACATGCAGATAAATGGAGAACCGATGACAAGTTCTGGTGGAAGTAGTGTGACTGTACCTGAACCTAAAGTCAAACCTGTCGGAGGGTTCGTTTATCCCCAGCATAACGGTGTGAGTCTCTCCTCCCCCCGGCCCAACCTACTCACTCCCCATTCCAGGCTCAACACAGTCTTCAATTCATCCTTGATTTCTCTCCCGCTCTGTTCTTTATTTGAATTTCTAGTCTTCTCATTTCAACTTCTAGTCTTCTCATTCTCATCAGGCTTCATCTTACTTACTTACATTCTCCACACCACCTTCTTTCACTTTGAACCCTCTCTGGTAGAAATTCGAGTTCACAATAACTGACGGTCAGACCGTACCCACAAGCGGTGCTTCAGCCCGTCTAAAAGCTATAACATCAGCCATGTCAACCGATTCTCGTCCTTCACCCATACACAAACCCACTTCTTTCCCTCATACCAGAACTGGAAACTCATCCCCCCGTATCCCTTCAGGTGGAGTGGAGGCTATAGCGGGTAAAGCTACTTCAGTGTTTCGTTCCACTGCAGTACATTTAGGATTGGATGAATTGTCGTCTCATTCCACCGATCTCAATACGGGGTTTTCCAGTGCTAGAGGGGTTAAGAGAGGTTTGTCAAATGGACCAGATGGGGAATCACTGTGAGTTTCCATTTTTAAAAGGTTTGATGTTGGTTGATGAAGAGACATGTATCGCCTAGTAAAGTCTCACGTGGTGGAGAGATGAGTGGGGAGGGGAGGGGAGTGGGAAGGACGAATGAAGATGGAAGGGAAGGGGGAGTGGGAGGGATGAATGGAGATGGGAGAATAGGAGGAGGAGGAGGAATGAGTGGGAAAGGTGGGGTAGGATTTGGTCAGAGGAATGGGATGAGACAAGCTTTGGGAGAATTACATGATCAAGGTGGAGAGTGGAAAAGATCACGAGCGAATTAGTCAGATAAGCATGTACGAGGTCTTTATGAGGTAATGCGGTGGATTCAATTGTAGGCAAAGGAACAAGGAAGGAAAGAAGGATATCATGTGTAGGCATCAAGTATATCAATATAACGAGATTTTCATGTATTTCCAAAAGACGTATGACAAGCTGCAGTTGCATTGATGGTACATACTACTAAAAAAAACGAATTCTTCAAGCTGTCCACATTTGACGGACCAATTCGGTCAGACCTATACGTCAACTTTCTTTCATTCACTTCCAGCTGTCTGATCAAGTCGATAAATCGACGAATCCACATGCTTCTGTTTGTATCCAGCACGATTGTATTTCAAGAAGATTGAAATCAGGGGGTGGATTGCTGTGTAAGAGGAAGGGAGGTAGGTTGCAGTGTGTAGGATGAAGGGGAGTAGATAGAAATGAAAGATGAGACGTAATGATGAAGAGAGATGAATGGGGTTTAACATACCAATATCATTCGTGTTAAATTCATATACACCCCAAACTGCTAATCCCGTCCCAACTCTCAAAGCCCAAGAACAAATCGGACCCAAAATAGGAAATTTACGAGGATGAATATAATCGATGATACATGAATCGAAGCCTATATGCGAATGGATGATCAAGGATACGGCGAGTATACCATCTAAGACGGGCTGGAAGTTAGCCTAAAAGCCCATCCTCTTGTTATTCTTCCTGTCTCGCTCTTTCGATCCCTGCTCCGGGAGAAACAGAGAGATTGGGATGCGGGGTTGGTCCAGTTTAAACTGATTCAAAATGATTTTTCACTCGTAGTTGGAAGTAAAGACAAGCTCGTCCAAATGGATAATTATGAGACATCATCTGTCCCCACAAGAGGATCGCATGTGATCATAGCAGAAGGTAGGGTTGTCTAAAGATAGATGAAGTGAGACAAGAACAAAAAGTGGTATTACGGTTGTAGAAGCAGGGTGGATGGAGTAACAGAGGAAGAAAAGTAACACTCACATATGCACTACCGGAAGATACAGCAGCAGCTCCCATGACAGGAATCAAAGAAGCTGATAATAACCTTTCAAAAGCCCAATGATAAGATCCATGGGATTTACTAGGTGTTGGGAAAGATGTAGCGTCGTTAACTGTTCCTTTCAAAACAGCTGGGGGGTTAATGGACTTTCTTTCGCTTCTTCCTCCCTTACTCTCATCGAAGGCGTTCAATTAACCCCATTTTTTGGGACTTCAGGATGAGTTTTATTTGACATGTAGTCAGAGTTTGATAGATGATTGATATTTGCATAGAGTTGAGAACTTAGAGAACAGATGACTTCGAATGGAGAGGTGAATGAAATGAAGATAAAGTTTTGGAACGAAACTCACGTCCTCCCGGTACATATTTGAACCCTCCAGTTTCATTAGGAGCTATCAAAGCATCTCTCCTTATCCTAGTAGAATGTATCGAAGCGATACGAGCTAACTTGTTAATTTCTCTCCTCGCATGCTCCCATGTTGTCAATTGCCCCCCAGTCACCAGGTCTTACCTCCTCTGTCAGAAGAAGGAAGACGACTATGCAATATCCTTTTCCCCTAAAGTATTACTTTCGCTTTCGGTAGATCTAAATCATCGTGCAGTCTACCTCTACGTGAAGCAGGAGAAGGTTAAGGATGGAGGCTATTGACCAACGGGGAGCGAGACCACTCACTAGTATGCAAAGGTCTAACACCTAATCCTACTCGAGAAGCTAAAGAAGTAGAAGATCTGAGAAGAGACATGATGATCTGCCCTATACTAGAAACTACCAGTAGAAGAGACGAGCGAGGGAAGAGGTAAAGTAAGGTAGGGATATGGATGATGGGAGAAGATGAGATGGAGGTGTGCTGATTGGCAGAAACCACTCGGAAGGGATCGGACTTTGACTGATTACGTAATGCAACGTTCTCTCTCGACGAGACGTCTTTGTTGGAAAAATAGGCCTGCAGGACCATTGGCTAGGAAGCTTATTTGGTTACTTCAACAGTCTTGGGTGGTGCTGTTGTCAGATTACAATAATTCTTTAAATTTGTTTCTACATATGTCACAACATCTTTCGGTCTCTTTTGATAACAAATACTATGGAGACCATCACGTTGTATTCATATTACCACCCGTCCCTTCTCATGTGTTCTCATTTCGCTCCTACTCTCCGCTTGAATCTGACATCAGGATGACGTTTTCTAGGGGGTTCAAAAAACGGATCTACAACCCCTCCGTGTCTTCGGTCTGGTTTATCTCCTCTGTCTGCCGCATACGGAGGCATAGGATCCAGGTCGGGAAAGAACTCTTCTCGAGCATCTTCCCAACGTCTACCGTTCAAACTATACCGTTCACCATCGACATAAAGGTCCCGTGTCCTATCGCGCCTCTCAACTTTCGCGGCGTCTATCCTCCCTAAGAAATCGTCTTCGTTCACGCGGGCTTGGTCCTTCACTTCTTTCCAGAAGTTTCCAAATGCTCGCCCTGTTTTTTTCTTCCATCCTGTAGCCTCAACAACTTCCGGTGTTGTCTCTTGTCCGGTCTCACCTGGTGTCTCCTCCTCTTCCTCCTCGCCGTCGTCTCTCGGATTATGACTCATCGTCAACGTTCTTCTCGATCGGTTTGGGAGACTCGCAGAACGAGCCGAACTACTTCGGGATAGTTCCGGAACAGGCATGTCGAAAATACTAGCCAAAGGGTTCAAGACACCGTCGGGGAAAGTTTCATCTCCTCTTGCTCGACTTCCACGAGACCTTGAACGTGACTGTCTGTTGCTCTGTGAAGGATTTTTTGACCGAAGACGACGAACGGAGCTTAGAGACGGGGGTGAAGGGATTCTCGACAATGACAGAGAACGTCTTATATGGGGACTCCGCCCCCTTTCCACCATGTCATCTTGCCCAGTTCCTTCATCAGAGAACGGAGCATAACGTCTTGATCTGGGCATAGCCGAATAAGCCGAACTATCTGGACCTCTCCCAATTCCTACATCTCCTTGATTCAGTTCTGGAACAGGCATTGAAAAAATACCGGATCTAGTCCCTTCCACTTGCGCCTCGGGGTAAGGCGTAGCGAGGGAAGCTTGATCGTGGTCAGTGTTCAAGTCACCGTCCGGGAAAGTTTCATCCCCTCTGTCTCGTCTTCCACGAGACCCTGTAGGTGCATGTTCGTCTCTCTGGGGAAGATGGACTGACAGAGGATCGCGAAAGGAACTCAGAGGCGGGGGAGAAGGGATTCTCCCAGTTCGTACACCTCCTTCAAATAGTTTCGGAACAGGCATTGAAAAAATACCGGATCTAGTCCCTTCCTCTTGCGCTCTGGGATAAGGCGTAGCGAGGAAAGCTTGATCGAGGTTAGTGTTCAAGTCACCGTCGGGGAAAGTTTCATCCCCTCTGTCTCGTCTTCTACGAGACCCTGTAGGTGCCTGTTCGTCGCTCTGGGGAAGATGGACTGACAGAGGATCGCGAAAGGAACTTAGAGGCGGGGGAGAAGGGAATCTAAACGGTGATATATTCCGAGAGGGAGATCGTTGTCTCCGTGGTACTGGCGGCGGGGGACGAGTGTCTCTCGACGATGATAGTGTTTGTGAATCTGGCGACGGAGAATAGTATACTGATGATGAGCTTCCTTCAGAGCTGATCCCCGGATATCCTATTTCCTCTTCCTCTTGACTTTCCCTCTGTTCGGTCAAGCCATCATTGATACCGGATTCACTTCCCAATCTCCTATTTCCTCTAGAATTCACATCACGTCTTGAAGGCTCTACATATTCTCCCGTCCTCAAGATCGATTCTGGTATCCGAGACTTTACCCCCTGTAATCGACTTGTTCGGCCATCTTGTTCTGATCGATCCAAGTATGGCCTCTGTCCCAGATAACTTCCTTTTGTCGGATTTGACTCATCGACTGCATCAGTACTTTGTTGAACTCCGGTGGATCCAGTAGGACGAAGATTTCTCATATTCTGCTCCAACTCATCGTTTGGATCATCAACGTTTCTTGTGGAATATGGAGAAGGATAAGCGTGTCTTGACGATACCTCTTCAGTTGCCGGAGCAGTATGCGTTGGACTGGTCGGACGGTTCGTTGACATATCCTCCGTCAAGGCTCTTGAACTTCTCCCTGATGTTTGTCGCCCAGTCTCTCCAGGTCTTCTTCGCCGGGGACGGAGTCCACGCCGCGATTGGCGATTGTCGGATGTAAGAGGATCATAACCAGTGGTCTCGATCTCGTCTCGAGGATTCGAATCTCCTCCGTCCGCTGTGTCAGGATTTCTTCCACCGAGATCAACGTAACCTTCTTCAATTCGATCCGTGTCCACATTGTTTACACTGGAATTGGGAGAGACTATCACTCGATCTTGACTTTCTCGATGCTTCTTCTTCCCAAACAGCCCTGAACTCAATACTTTACTTGGCAGACCTAGCAAGTTTCGTAGGACGCTCGATCCAGTATTTCCATCTCGCATCGACACGCTCCCTTGGTTTGGATCTTGGTCTTGATTTTGATCTTCTTCCTCGTCCGTCCATCCTTCTTGGTCGGAACCTTCGTCGTCAATGGGTGGAGCTTCCAGCCGAGTTTCCCCTTTATCGTCAGATCGGACTTGTGGACCCGTCTTAAGAACGGGACCCTCAGATTGCTGTGATACTTCATTGGATATGTTGGGACTACGACGTACAGTGGAAATTGGTCGGCTGCCTTCGGTGTAACTTCGTGTCTTGTCGGGCCGAACGTAGGGAGGTCTATCCATGGACGGCCTTGAACCTGTGGGAGCATCCCTGGATGGAGAGCCGGTCCAAATTCCGTCGATGATCTGTGATCCTTCTTCCGCGACTGTGCGGTAAGAAGGAGCAGCGGATATCGGTTCAGGAGCGTCTCCCATTCGAGCTGATGAGACCACCAGTGGGTGTGGAGGAGGTATGGAATAATAATTATGAAGTTCGTCGAATCCCGATGTATCAGCCCGGATTTCACGTCCACCAGATCTTCCAGGCTCGGTCGAGGGACCTTCAAGTGTGGTACTTCCTCTAGCATCGTTTGACCTCGGATGAAGAATAGACCGATCGGAATGAGAACCGGAAGCTTCATTTCCGTCAGGCATGACGGTGACGCCCTGCCCATTCATGGAAGATGGCGGAGGTTCTCCTGTTGAGCTTGGTTTTGTAGATTCGGACTCGGCCCAAGCGACTTTTTTCGATTTCTTTTCAGATCTATCATCAGGGCGCCGGGGTGGTCGCATCGAGGACCGTCTTGTCCGAGCATCTCTATTGCGTCCGGTTTGCCCTCTGACTGAAGAAGTGCTTCTGCTATTTCTGCCACCATCTCCACCGTTATCAAACCGCTGTGTCGACCCCAACCTAGTCCACTGCTGAGCTGAGTCTTCGATAAGGGGAGGAAGCCTTGAAGGATTGATGGGAGAAGGTTGAGTATCTGTAGGAGATCTAGGAGATACCGGTGAAGATGGATAAGAATGATATACTTCCTCGTCACTATCGTCATCACTATCACTAACACTTCCAATTTCATTCTTCGTCTTTCTTACAGGAGAATTCTTATCACTTCCAATTTCATGCTTTCCCTTGCTGACAGGAGAAGTTTTATGAGTCAACGATGTTGGAATGACGGAAATACCTCGACGAAGTGACGAAGTTGCCTTGTCGGACAGTTTTTCCAACCGGGTAGTATTGTTCACCGCGGACTGGTCAGTTGGGAGCAACGGACCAGATGGGTCAGGAGGACCCCCGGTAGGATCGGTTTTAGCAGCCGCCGCATTAGATTCCTCGGATCCGTCAGATGGGCACCATGAGTAAGATTTGTAATGCGGACCTCTACTTGATGTAATTGCACCAGACTTGGTACCGTCAAGTCGCGTAGATGGGCTTCTAGTCTGGGTATCTGTAACAGCCAACGTGGAAGGTAATTGTGAGTCGACACGCGAGTTGGATGGATTGGTATCTCTAAAAACTTCAGCAACAGGGGTAGGAGGTATATCAGATCTATCAGGTGGATCAGATAGATTTGTACGGGAATAATCGAGAGGAGCAGATGTAGGAAGTGGGGCAAGTATGCCGAAGTCTTCAAGTGGGGTAGATGCGCTCCTGTTTCGCGTGCTTTTAACAGTATATGGTATACGGGAGTCGACACCTGAGTCGAATGGACCTCTAGCAAGGATACGTTCATCATTAGATTCAGAAGGTGCATGGGTGTCGTCTTGTAGGTGAGATGAATTCCTAGTGTGAGTGTTTGGGAAAGCATCGTATTCAGAAGGTTCATGGGTGTCTGCATGTGGGTAAGATGAATTCCCAGTTGGAGTATTTGGGGTAGGAGGGAACCCAGAAGGTGTTTTGGATAGGGCAGAAGGAGATGAACTACCCCTGAATAAAAGTGTCTCAATAATCGTTCTTCCACTTTCCGCGACACGTTTTATTCCCTCACTTGTGTCTTCCACTGATTCTTCCCTTCCATCGTCCGACATTGTTCTTGATTTTCAATCTTGATATTCTGTATGAATCACCACCCACGGATTAATCTCGTACTTTGAAGGAACGATGGGTGGATTGAGACTTGAGATTCTCTGTGGATTAATCAGTTTTCGAGTAGAATGAGAATATGAATTTAGGAGTGACTCTTCCTTGTTTTCAGCTTTTTGCACGATATTGTATATATGTAGCTATGTAGAACGACGATGACATGTCTTCCAATATGTGTAGGAGTTCACTGAGGTAGTAGAGATCGAGATGAGTATGGTGGAATGTTGAGTCGCTGAATCGCTGAGTTACTGAGTTACTGAGTATGTTGGAATATTGAGATGCTGAGATGTTGGGATTGTGGAGATCCTGAGTATGCTGAGTATGTTGGAATAATGTTGATATACCGATAGTGCGAAGAGATATGCAGAAGCAGAAGGAATGAAGAGTTGAATGATGAGAAAGAGATTTCAAAGTGTGGGAAGAAAAAACATTGACAAGAGGGGCTCTGACGTTTCTCGAATAAACGATCGAAAGTATGAACAAAGGATGGTCGGAGAGGTGGATGGGAAGTCGGTTACAAGGGTGGAAGGGTGGGACATCATCCTTTTGATCGTTTTCTCCACAGGGTGCGATTTTACCGGGGGATGTGGGAAGTTGTTCAAGCTTTCATTGGATCATTGGGTTAAGGGTTGAGTTCTTCACAGCGATGGTACATTTACTTGAATGGAGTATGAACCTTTCTGCGGTTTGGGCAGTCGAACATACTTTGGGGCTCCATATTTCGAGATGGAGTGGAAATGTTGGCATGGAGGTGAGTGATGAGTGACTAAGTAGAGTAACTTACTCGTACTGTCATTTGCATATGACCCACAATGGTTGGGTAGAAACAACATCAATGCATTCGTATTGATATCCATATCAATATCATATCAAAGTCGTAATATTCATCAATGCACATTCAAAAACTTCTAACCTTCTATTCATTTCCCTGAAGAAGAGAAAAACCATGATTCTTTCATCATCAGCTCAACCTACACCTTTGCATGGTGAGAAAGAGAGAAACGGAACTCACGTCGTTTACCACTAGCCGTCTCTTCTTGTTGTACCCTCTGAAGTGGGTTGGCAGAACTGAGAGAAGGGTAAAGGGGTTGATGGATGGATTGTCCACCACCTCCACGAAGAGGTTTAGCGATCCTACCGTGGACATAGGAAGATGGTTGTTTCGCTTGTGCTTGAGCTAGAACGTCAGCTTTGGTCGTCATACCTTCAGAATCATGTGTTCATCCCTGACGTCTCACACGACATCGACCCGTGGGTCGGTAATGAGTGAGAGGGGACAGCGGAGAAGGGTGAGTCAGAGGGATCTCGAGAGAGAGAGGAAGGGAGAGGGAGAAGGGGGGGGGAGGGGCAATTGAGAAAACACCTCAACCCACCCTCAAGTAACCTCTCCCTCAACATTTGCATCTGTTGATCCCTCTTTTGATCCTTCTGAGCCAATCTCGCCTCTGCGGAATTCAACAAAACTTCCAAGTTCTGAATCCTGTCATTTCGAGTCATGAGTTTCCTCTCCGCTACCGCCACTTCCTTCTTGAGAGTGGAATTCTGTTCCACCAATTGTTTCTGTACACTATTGAGAGCTTCAAGGTTGTATTCGATAAATTCGAGTTTACGTTGTTGAGCTCGAGAGTTGGCGGATCGTGCGATGACTTTATATTGTTCGCGAACTTCGTCAAGTTGCATCTCAAGTTCGACTACCTGTTGCGTCAGACATCATAGGTACAGATTTAAGGATGAAACGAGACTTCTCCTCGACGCTATGTGAACGTATCGTACAAGTTGTCTACCGTGTCACATGACAAGAATTGATGAGATACAATGAGGAAACATTATATTTTGACTACAGAGATGACAAGGTGAGGACGAAATGAGAAGGAAAGACTGACCTTCTCACACCGGTTCTGCAAATCCTTCATCAAACTCCGCTTTACAACTTCAAACTCTGCCCATTGCACCTCGGCTGCTTTTCTGCTCCTCTCGAGCTCTTGAGTCGAACTCGCAAAGCTTTCTCCATCTGCACTTCCAGCGGCAGCACGTGTGAGAGCTCTCTGCAACCTCATCAGCCTCTTTCGTCCCTTGACAAGAAAAGACTCACGTTGAGTTCCTCATTTGACAGTTTATAACTTTCTATCGTACTCTGTAAACGTCTCATCTCCGCGTTCTTGCTATCTTGCTGTTGGGACAACGAGGCAATCTCCCCACGTAGTAGTTCTTCTTGAGCACGATGCTTAGCTTCATATTGCCCCTATCAGTCAGCTCGGTTCGAGAAAGAAGAAGTGAACAAAACCGACCTTGACGTCTTCAATGAGAATAGACTGTTTAGACGCTGTCATTTCTTCTACATCAACTAAAAGTCACGTCATGTAGAGATAGCTCACCAAGTAATTCCTCATGTGCAGCCTCACGTTTAGAAAGTGCCTTCTCCACCTCAACCCGTCTCTTTGACTGAAGGTCGGCTTCTTCTTGTGCTGCTCTCAAACGTTCCTGTAGATCCCTGACGAGGTCTTGGTTTTCTGCAAGATGAGTCCGAATGAGGTCCTTCGTCTGAGACCCAAGCTCATTCCCACTAGTTTCGATATCCCTCAGCACTTGTCTGAGCTTCTCACTTGCCGAATCAAGCGCACCACCCTCATTGTCAGCTATCACAGAGACCGTAGAAGAGAGCTGATACTCACCATATCGATCTTTGACATCATCTCATTCAACATTTCCTGCTTCCGTTTCTCTTTCTCCTCTTCCTTTTCTCTCGTCTGCGCCTTCTTCAACTCTTCAATATGCGCTTTCTGCTCGTCCATATCTTTCTGTAACTCGGCTAGCTTTTCCTTGTAACTATCAATATTGATCTGGGCGTCTTTGGCTTCTGACTCGAAACGTCCGGCGGAGATTCGTAACTCGCTCAACTCTTTCGCCATGTTCTTGCTCTCCTACCGAAATCAGCTCCTTGAGAACATAGGCTCGACAGACTTACAGCATCCATGTTGTTTTCCTGCTCACGATGGTAAGCTAATTCCTCTTTTAGATCCGAGATGAGCTTCTCGTGGTTGGCAATCATGGACTCTTTCTCTGCAAGCTGATCGCTCAATTCATTTTCTCGTTTCAAAAATTCTTCTCGCTCGTCCTTGTCCAACGCGCCAATGTTGTAGACGGTCGGAGTGTCTGGTCGACTGTCGAATCCTGGGCTTAGCAGCCCTGCAGGCGTACCGGACCGAGAGCTTGGGGTCGCGGTTCCAGCTAGATTAGTAGGTCTGCGAGATGGGGCTATGGGGGTGCTTGTTGTTGTCGCCTGCGTAAGAGACTGGGCCCATGAACCAGGGTCGACCTTGCCTCCAGAACGCCAGACTTTAATCTCCTCTTCCAGACTGGCGGCATGCTCCCGAACCACAGCAAGCTCGGCTACCGTTTTCTTAAGTAACGCCTTGAGTTCTGCTGGGGACATCTCCACGTTAACCCGAGCTTTGTTCTTGATCGACTTGGCCCGCATACCGAATCGTAGGGTCGAAAGTGTCTCTGGCTCGTTATACGAGGCAGGAGAGCAGTTGATGATGAGCGTTGTGCGACTGTTTCCGCCGAGAGATTCTACGACGTCAGCTGGCAACCCTCAGATAACAAGCAAGCTGCACCATACCTTGTAGTATCCTGGTGAGCTTGGAATCTCGGTATGGCACATGACTAGACTATCGAAGTCAGCTAAACAACGCTCGCAGAAGTTATTACTCACTTTGCCATCCGTCAAAGAATTGATGACCATTCCGAGCGCTGACAAGCTCTTGTTGATTTTCTTGGCTTCTTCCAGCGTTTGACCTGTTGCACCTGTCTTACCGACCTTCTCTGAACCAGCAAGATCTACCAAATATAAATTCCCGTTCTTCTGACTGCCGGTTTCTGTATTACGCTGATGGATGCTGACGACTAAGATGGAATGAGACCGCGATGATTGTTCGTTCATATCTCATTCATCAGCTTTTCATTGTCATGTAAAGAAGGGAACCTCACTTGTAGCAGCGACAACCCTACTCGCCCCACCGGCCTGCATGACTTTGAAGACCTCGACTTCTGAACCAACATACACGTCTGTCAAGCCTTTGACATAAACACCTCTGGCTTTGTCTTCGTGAATGGATAAATTGTCATTTTGCGCTTACTGGATCAGTTCCATAGCCCGACGTATGCAGTTCGGTGATGAGGTACTCACGAGCCAAGAGATCTTTGATTCGTTCCATGTAAATCTCCATGTAGTTGACTTTGACAGTATACTCAATGCTCACATCGGCCACCATGATGGAGTCGAAAATGTGCTCGATGATTCGGGGAATCAGTCCTCTCAAATCAGGGTTGGCGATGTCTGAGCCCTAGGCAGTCAGCTACATTTCCTCCGATGGAGACAACAGCGGACCATCATAGCTTGATACAGTCAGCATATATAACATTTTGAAACCGAGTAACTCACTATAGGTTTTCCCGGATCCAGTCTGCCCATAACAGAACAGAGTACCATTGAAACCCGTCATGACATCTCTCTCGTCAGCATAGTGCACAAGTAGGGCTACGAACCTTCAACAATGCCCTTTACACCCCAGTCGAAGATCTCTTCTTGCTCCGTCTCTGTGCCGAAGACTCGATCAAACGAGAAGCCTGGAATGTCAGCATAGCGATGGAAGTTTTTGTAAGGACATGCACCCACCCTCCTTCTCTGGGCCAGCTATAGAAATCAGCAACGCTTCCCAGTCTACAGGTATAACACCCACCAAGAGCCGTAGAGTTCTTCATGTACACCGTTGTATTGTCATCATTTATGGTGATACATTCTTCCGAACGTTGCTCCCTCTCGAGACGATTCATAGGCCGGAACCTGTGTCATGAAGACATGTCAATGACATGAGGTAGGGCGTTGAGTGGCCATTGAGAGCGTGATAGCGTTTGGATCCAGTCAAGAGCCAAATGTAGGTGAGGCAGATGACATCCGATCATGAAGAATACAGTAGAGCTGCGTCAGCTCGTCATCACACTGGTCAAAGGTAGGACAAACCGGCAGACGACCTGTAAAGTCAGAATCTCCTCAGCAATAGTACTTTGTAGAGAGATGCTCACCTTAATATTATTCCCCGACATGATGTTAGGTAGGGAAAGGTTCTAAAAGGTGAAGGAGAGCGAGCAATCAAGCAGAGGGGGTCAAGAAAGGTGTGGCCACCGTCAAGGTGCCGGTCCTCTTTACTCCAATCTGATGAACAGTGTCGGGTGATCCAAGATATCGTCTCTCTGGGTAGCTCTAGCGTTCTACGTCACTCCTACTACAAGGTGAGATGGCCCCGGTGTCTATTCTGATGGTGGAATGCAAAGTCTAAGTGGGAAGTGGAAAGATGAAACAGGGCTGTTGGACATGAGACGCGCTCGGACCTCTGCGGTCACGTGCTGTCTATGCACCATCCCTATACACTCTCTGATATACTTGAGAGTAGCTAGCAGCAGTACCCGTACTGCAGTCATTCGGTGCAAAGGTGAAGAGGATGCGGGTAGAATATAATTATGTTCATTAGTGATCATCTCCCATCACACCTCCCAACCAAGGTCTCCTCTTCCCCATTCAACCTCCCCCTTTTCATCCCCATCGATAGCTTTACACACCACACCCGCCCATATTCTCATCAATCTCCTCTCTTCCGCACCTATCCACACACGTCCTCCTTCTGTTCCCTCCTGAACTAGCCACCAGCCCACTTGATCCATATCGGTGTCGGTCTCCTCCGTTGCATTCCCAGCAAGAGCTGATAATAAAGTCTCTAGTGGAGGAGGGGAATCTCGTTGAGACACAAGAGTCGCTCGACCTGGTTTGGACAGTGATACGTCATCTACTCCTAGTAGTCTCGTGAGAGCATTCGATCTGGCATGGGGAGAAGGTAGTGAATCGACTATTCGTAGTATACGAGGGAGAGTAGTGGTAGATAGGAGATGTCGAAGATCTGAAGATGTAGCTGGCTTGTCAGGATCAAATTGTGAAGCATGGAGGGGACTTACCTATTCGCATAAGCTCTTCTCGACGTAATGGTTTGGGATCGTCTCGTCTAAGGGGGTCGGTGAATATAGAGGGGTCAGGTTCTGGTGGCCATGAGACCGAGGTCAATCGTTTAAGTTTTGAATCGGAAGTCGTTGAGGCAGCCTCGTCTCGAGTGGACGTATCTGTTTGCAGATCATGAGCGTGTGTGACGGTACTTTGGCATGTCGTTGCTAGCTAGAGTGAGCTTTGTTACTGGAGTACTGATGACTACTCACTCTTGTGTTCTTTGTAGCAAACCACGGAACAACTTGACGAGTAAGCTATGACTTCGTATGAGTGGGACAGGACTCACTATCTCAATGGACAGCTTGGGCATTTGTACTTGGATTCTATCTTACTGCATACTTGACATGTCGTCTTGATCTGACGCTTTGGGACCATGACAGTTAGAAGGTAGCTTGTGATAAGAACGCTGCCTAAAAGTTGACAGTTGACAAACCTTAACTCCCTGGTGCGTGCGGGGCTCCTGATTACGTCAGCATTGGGATGGCCCAGTGGCGAATTTGCTTCTCTGAGGTGTGTGACCGGACCACACAATCGAAGAACTACTTTACCCTACAACATGCCCCTCAATCGCATACTTATAGCATAAATCATGTCCATCATAGCTTCATAAACGTCCCTCATCTACCTTCTGAATCTTTTATATCTTCAGGTATCTTGAGTGCTGGTTCTCGAGCTCTCACACACTCTGACGGCTTCGCGGCTCGTCCAACACATACGTTTGACCCAGCATGTGGTCTCTTCCCACTTTCATAGCTTTCCCCTTCACCCTCCCTTCACTACCTTCCATATCATTGCCTGCTAACATCCAGCGACGTTTTCTCTCTTTCATACTCAAAAGGACCCTCGGTAGATTTATAAAAGCGGGTCTTGACGTGGATCAGATTCAAGCTCAGATCGGAGAGGGTAAGATAGAGATTGAGAGTCTGGAGCTTGACCATGAGGTAAATATTTCCTTTCATTAAAGACGACCCCAGCTGAGAGATTTCAGGAAATAAATTCACTCATCCCCACCTCTGTTCCATTACGCGTCACATCTGGAACACTAGCAAAGGTCGCTGCTCAATTACCTTTTCCAAACCTCTGGTCTTCATCTCTTTCTTTATCCCTCGATACTCTTCACCTTGATCTCACTCTCACACAATCCTCTTCTCATAACGGAACTCCCTTATCGAATCTTTCTCCTAATTACCAAACTTCTCCACCGGATTTGACCAGTTCAGTCACCACTGCCGCAGGTGATTTCCTTCATGACGAATTAAACGCCTTCGAAGAGGCTGAGCTCGACCGTTCGATACGACAATCTATCATCCTCTCTCACACAGATCCATTTATCACTGATGACGATGTACCCGGAGCTTTCCCCCCAACATCCTATTCTGAGCCCGGACATGCCCCGGATGTTCTCGCACCGACGGTGGAGAGCACAACGGTGCTCGCGGGCTTGGTAGAAAGAATATTGGAACGACTGGAATTGAAGGTCAAGGACGTCCGTATACGAGTGAAACATGAAGACGAGCAACATGGTATTACCTTCGAGCTTCGCATCGGTCAGATCACCTATGGTGATGAAAGTACTCCCACTGGTACTGGTCCTACTGGGGCCAGAGAGATTCTCCGAGTCGTCCGGTTCTCAAATGTCGAGATATACAGCTCTCCTGAAAGACCTGTCAGGAAAACACATGCCGCTTCATCTAGATCATCTTCGATGTCCAACTTCTCATCTTCTGATTCTTCAAATACGCCAATGACTAAGGATGAAGAGGCGATGTTTTTTATGTCCCAATCTGTGGCCGATCTACGACAAAGTAGTGCGATGAGCATGGCGTCTGGTATGAGTGTTTACCATTCTACCTACGATGGTGGAGAGGAAGATGAAGCCGAGAGTTCATCGACAACCAGAGAAAGAAGTCCCTCGCCCGTCCCGAGTTCCGTCGAACGATCCAATTCGAGAGAGATATCGCTGCTCAATTTTGGCAACGAAGATATCGTATGCAGTATGAAGACGATCACCCCACTTCAAACTGCTTCAAGTAACAATGCCCAAAAACCAAGTATGCCTAATACACCGGAACCCTGCGTTGCTCTCGAAGTCTCCATGGGCACTATCTCAGTGCTTCTTCTACCTGCTCAAGTGGCGGCTATGCTCTCCGCTGTTCGATACATTCAGCCTGACGCCGTTCCCAGCGACCCACCACCCAACGTACCTTCCTCCAGTATTCAACCTCGTCTCACAGCTCGACAATCTATCAAAGATATCCATGTCGTTCTGGTCTATGATATCAAATTCGAGGTAGAAGATGCCTTCCAAACCGCTGTATCTCAGTTTTTTCAACGCCCAGCATCTCACGTTTTACCATACGGTCATCTGCGACTCCGCGTCGAGTCTCTCCAAGCCATCTACAGCTGGAGTCAAGTATCTCCCTCTCAGAGTACTCATGGCGGTTCTTCCGGAAGAAGACCCAGTCAGATGCCAACCTCTCCCCCTGCTGAGATTTCCCTATCCATAGGCGAGGTTTCCATCTTCGAACACATACCTACCGCAACGAGGCCGATGACCAATAGCACGGCAGACCTTCCTCCTGGTGGAACTTACCCTGTCCTCATATTCGACCCAAACCTTTCCAAGCAGTATCTTATGGCTCCTGGAATCGTTTCACCCGCCACCACTCCCGCTAAACCTATGGGACCTGTGGGACAGCCGTTTCCAGAGTTCGAATGCGGTGATTGGCGGGGTATAGCGCCCAGAGGTGGACCAAATGAGAAGGCGTGGCGTGTGCGTCTACCTGGTCGGAGCGTTCTCAAGACTCATCATACCGAAACTGAGAGATTTTCTCCTTGTATTACCGTCCGCAGGTCCATTTCGCAATGTGAGTCGTGATTGAATTTTCGGATTTCACTGACTTTCAGCTGTCTTCGTATCTTTGGCACCTGTTCATCTCTTCTGCGATCTTTCTCTCGTGGAACGCATGCTTCCTTTCCTTCGTCTTGTCAGCCCCGCTATGAGGTCACCTTCAAGTCGTTCTTTGCCACCCTCCCCAATCGCATTTCGTTCCACCAGACCCCTCCCTGACGGCCGACCTGATCCAACCTTTCCTGAACACTTACAGTCTACTTCTGGCATGCATTATAGACGCACCGAGCGGTCTGTACAGACCCTGCAAGTCAGCTGTCCAATGATCCGAGTAGACATAAGATGTCCTGCTCCACCCAATCGTCGTGGTAGTTGGGGAGACGGAGGATATCTTCGATCCGGAGTGGTGTCGCTTGATATACACACCTTCTGCCTCAAAACTACCTATCCCAGGCAATCGTCTCAGTCTCGCGACTTTCGATCGGCTTCAGGAACTCCTTCCATTCGTGTGGAGTGGAGGAAAGTGTTGCTTTTCTTCTGTCGAGTGCCTGGTGAGTTATCAACCTCTGCTCCAAAATGTTCTGTATTGATGGAACAGCGAAAAAGGCTTCCGCATTCCTCGTCATTGGACCTTTGGCCCCCGATGTGACTGACACGCCCGACGATCCTATCCTATTCCCCAGTATCGTCGTTGAGAAAGGCGCGGCGACTAAAAATCTAGGAGCTCAATCTTCTACTCAAGTCGTCACCATCGATGTCCCTTCTCTACAAGCCAACGTACGTCAATCAACCGTTGAAGGTTTGCAATTCTTCGCCGATGATATCACCCATTGGTTAGATGGAGCATTTGGCGACGGTTCTTCTCCCAGACCAAGGGATGATCTCAAGATGATCGGCAGTCGATTTTTTGGTTCCAAAGCATCTTCTTCAGCCTCGAGTTCTACTTATGACGATGATGATTCGACTGCTGCCACCATTCTCCGACTAAGCGTCAGTGAGACAGACATTCGTTTACTCGTCCCTCGTATCGATCCTACTGGGAATGAACGTGCACTATCGATCAAAGCAAGTGATACCAATGCCAAAGTGGAAAAGAACACGTCAGGAAAACAAGAGATTGTATTTTCAATCACCATCATGGATGCTGAATTCTCCGATGTCTCTCGAATCCCGTCGATGTGTATTTGGTCTAGAACGACACCTCTCACTTTGACTCTCAACAATCGACCCATTGTCCAAATGCGCTTTTCATCCCTTACAAATCCCGTTACGACCACTAAAGAAACCGGGATAAGAATCGTTACTTCCTCGTGGACCTTTTTTCTCACCAAGGACTTTGCGTGGATACAGGAACTAAGAAATTTCGTCAAAACACCAGAAGGAGTATTTGAAGATGTTGTACCTTCCGAAGTCACCCGGGTAGAGTTGAGTTTACATGAATCGTCCATCCATATCGCCGCACCTACCCTTCCTGGAGCTCTTGTGGCCGTTTTGGGACAGGTGGAGGTTCACACGGTCATGGTCAGCGATTCGAATGAAAATACAATACACATCGACGTCCCACAAGCACATTTACTGGCTATTGACGATCTTTCGACAATGACAACATTGCAATCTGGATTTACCACATCCACGGAAACGTGGCATCGAGCAGGTATGGCCCAACTTTGTGATTTAACTTCTTTCTCCTCTCAACTGATTCGAGATCTCATCAACAAAGAAACACAATTTGATATTTCTCGTTCTCGACTCTCTCTTACTATCTGCGCCGATTCTATGGCAACACTTGTAGCTCTAATAGGGGATTTATCAAATCTATCCGGTCCTAAACCTCCCAGAGATCGTCGTCATCCGGTGTTGGATCAATCTATCAACGTCTTTGATTCTGTTGATCCTGAAGCCTTTGTTACGGGTAAAAACACAGACCCAGATTTGGCTTTGGACATCGATATGATCATGGATGATCTTCCTACCAATCTCGATTATCTTGATCGAGCTTCACGACAAACTTCTCAACTACCCGAACGACAAACAGGAGAGACATTACGAACATGGCAAGTGGAAGATAACACCAATGATCCTTCAAGTCAGACAATAGGTGAAACTATCAAAATTCTATATAAAGGTCCACTTGATATGCCTGTTGATTATTGGGAAAACCTCCCATCTATCGATATTACCAGTAACGAATCTAGAGGTGTTGGTCAATTCAGAATACGAATAAAAAAATCTGATGTCACTATTCGCATTCACGACGGGTACGATTGGTCTCGAACTAGGAAAATTATCGAAGATGAGATTAAAGCTGTTCGTAAGAGATTAGAAAAAATTCGACAATTATTAGCTTCAGGTCAAACGGCTGATGCTTCTATAGAAAAGACCAATAGTGTTTTATTCAATTCCGTTTATATCGGTTTAGATCAAAATGAAGAATTAGATTCGGAAGCTTTGATAGCTGCTATAGATGCTGAATTATTAGATTTAGCTGATCCTATGATGGATACGGCAACTCAATACACTCAATCCTCTTGGCAAACATTACCACCTCGTGGCACTTTACAAAACAATGTAGGAGAAATCAGTAATAAGAGGTCGAAATCCAGAAAGAAATTTAAGAAATTATCAAGATCTAAGAAACCTCAAATAGAGGTAATACTACAAGCTGTTAATGTCGATATGGACACTTATGATGATGGAGAAATGGTCAATAGGTTACATGTTGGAATAGGGAAAATGGAGATTTTGGATCATATAAAAACAAGCACTTGGAAGAAATTCTTGACGGAGATGAAAGGTGATAGTAGAGGTAATATGAGGGAAAGTGGAGCGGATATGGTGAGATTGGAATTGATGAGTATCAGAACTGGGATCAATCAACATAAGGTTACAATGACCAATGAGTTTAAAGGTTCGGAACCAGGTGGTGTTGAAGGCCGGAATGGGAGAGATACGTATACCAGTGTTGGTCAAAGGGAGGGGTCAGGGAAGGAGAAGGAGAAGGAGGAAGAGCAGGATCAAGAAGCTAGATTACGAATCAAGGTTTTACCACTCAGACTTCATATCGATCAAGACGCTTTGGACTTTTTGAAAAAATTTGGATCGTTCAAATTACCCGCGGAGGGTCCACCGGCGAAGAGTGTTTCTGAAGAACCTTTCTTTCGTGAGTCATCCTCTCTATGCTGATCCTGCCCTGAAATCGAGCTGCCTACTGCACATCAATCTAATTGTTGGGTATAAGCTATTTTGTCCCTGCAGATGAGCAGATGGGGATACACAAATTGTAACTTCTCGTAATTGCAGATGTGTGTAGACGGAGATACATGAGAAATGTAACAACACTGACAAGTCAGAATTCGTCGAGATCTTCCCCATCGAGCTCAAAGTTGATTATAAACCAAAAAGAGTAGACTTCAAAGCTCTTAGAGAAGGCAAGACTGCAGAGTTGATGAACTTTTTCCACTTTGATGCGGCGGAAATGACGCTGCGTCATTTGAGTTTGACCGGGGTGAGTTTTCTCCCTGTCCTCTCCTCCCCCCTCTTCCTTTTCTCTATTCATCATGTGATGGAGATCTTCAGCTCATATTCAGATACCCGGATGGGCACGTCTTTCCGATACCCTCCAAGATATCTGGACCCCCGATGTCAAAGCCAACCAATTAGCCGATGTCGTCTCTGGTATAGCTCCCATCCGATCCCTAGTCAACGTCGGTTCCGGGGTAGCTGACCTCATTTTACTCCCTATCGAACAATACCGAAAAGATGGTAGAATAGCAAGAGGTGTTCAACGTGGAGCAGGAAGTTTCGTACGTAGTACAGGAATGGAAATGATGCGTTTAGGTGCTCGGATGGCTACGGGTACTCAAGTCATTTTGGAAAAAGCAGAAGGAGTTTTAGGTGGGAAATTTTCAGAGAGAATAACAGGTGAAATCACACGTGGTTCAAGAGATAATTTAGGGGATGATTGGGTAGGAGAAGATAATAGTTCAGATGAAGAAGAAGAGGGAAAGAGAAAAAGAGTTAGAAGTAGGTTCGCAGATCAACCTATCGATATGCGTGAAGGTGTACAAGCTGCGTATAAAAGTTTATCAAGGAATATTAATAGTGCTGCTCAAACTATTTTGGCTGTACCTATGGAAGTATATGAGAGATCGGCTGATGATGTGAGTTTTCTTCTTCTATCCCTCATGTGTTCTTTTTCTCTTCTTCTGCCCTTACCTTCCTTCACAGATAAGATCACCAAATTCACGACATCATAATCGTATCATCCCCATATCAACGTGGAGTTGACGAGGGCCGTGAGAATGGAATTGAGAGAACGAGCTGATACCACAGGGCCCGTTGCGAGCTGTCATCCGTGCCGTCCCTATCGCAGTGTTGAAACCGATGATCGGTGCTTCTGAAGCTGTGAGCAAGACCTTGTTAGGGATGCGTAATAGTCTTGATCCCCACGCGAGGAAAGAGTTAGGGGATAAGTATAAGTAAGAGGGAAGATATCATGAGTCAATTTCTTTGTTGTATAGCATGTGCAGTTGTGTTGTAGATAGTAAGGAGTTGTAGCTTTGCCGTTTGTACATCTAAGTGCCAGTCATGAATTGGGGTGAATACCAAAATGCCACATCCATGACGCCGTCGGGGAAATTAACAAAACTCCGACCCCACCACAAAACCCCCGCGAGGTTGACCCTGAACGTTTGGGGACCCAATGACGATGCAGCCGTTTTAGACAGTGAACAAGTATGAATCAATAGCGAGGGACAAACAAACATATCTTACACACGTATCCTGTGAATCATACTTGACTGTATATCTTGTACAGTGACTTCCTTCCTTAACCTTCGCTTACCCTTCTCTCTATCCTTGTCCACTCGTATATACTAAAACCGCCACAAAGGGTTGTTCCCGGTGGCAACGTCCCCTCCCTCCCCTTGCCCTCCCCGCCCCCCCACACGGGCCAGTTATTCAACCACGCGACTGTCACCGTCACTCTTCTCTCCTATACATCATCTTCCAACCTCCCATCACACATCCCTATTCTAACATCTCTTTCTCACACCTTACCAGTGACGTACTATCAATATACGACAAACAACCTTCTGGACATCCTTTGTCCTTTTGAATATCATCTTTCATCTTCTTCAATCAAACAGAGTGGTCGCGCGTCGTCGTTAACACTGCCTTCTGTCCTTCTCCTCTCTGGATCTCTGGGCCCCACTCTTCTCCACCACTCATCAACTCCTTCGGTCACTATACGATTCACAAATTCAAGGAATAATTAAATACCATTCATATTCAACGATTTGTAAACGAAAAGAGAATATACGATCAAAGAAAGAAAAGAGAGAATAGATCAGGAAGAAACACATCACACGTCTTCCTTACACCAGGGTGGTTTTGTCGATCACTCAACCCTTTTCCACTCTTTTCCCATCCTCTTACCTCCTTCCTTAATCTCTTCCATCCTTATCTCCTCCTCCGGTCTCGGATCATCGGTAGAGACGATTATATAGGAAGAACGGAAGTATCACCCTTTTTTTCAGATCATTGGAAGGAGTCTGTCGACGTTCTTCAACCTGAAACAAAACTTTCAATACGGTGAGTCTACCTCTCTTTACTCTACCTCCTCGTTTCATACAATTACCTCATCATATCTTCTTCCACTCAGCTTTCTTTACCTTTTCACACGACGCCCTGAAGCCGATTATCCTTTCTTTTACATGGTCTGCATACGTCCTCTTCATCCTCCCTCCCTCTTCACCTCTTTCAACCAGCTTCAAACTCCGCTGCTCCGCCTACTCCTCCCCCCTTCATCCTCCACTTCCCCTATAACCTCCGCTCTATCAGCAACTACCTCATTGCTCCGCTCGTATCGGAGTCGGAGTGAAGATGGATATGGTCTGGACTTTGTCTAGTCCCGTTCTTTCTATGTGTTGAGCTTGAAGCAATCAATCACCTCTCTGAGTCTTCTTCGTAAACCCCTTCTTTCTCTCTCCCTTCTATCCTCACACTTTCCATCAGTCCCATCGTTCCCTCTCCACTTACTTCATCTCGTGACATTCATCGTCATACGTCTTCCAATCTTCTTTCGTACTCCTCGGTCTTTAGCTTGTGAAAAATCTAGAACACCCAAGATCTGAGTGCTTCTACTTTGCCTCTTCACTCGGTCATTCGGCCCAGACCTGGACTCGTACCGCTAGCGGTCAGCGGACTACTGTTTCGGGTGCGCGTTTTCAATCGGAGTTGAAAACTTTTCATGTCAGCTCTCTCTTAGATTTCTCAGCTTTTCGACGTCCGTCATTCTCTGAACGTTTCAAACCTATCCATCTAGTCTACGTGTCTTCTCCGCTCATGACTACTACTACCATATTGGGCATGCTGACACTGATGTTTTCTCGGCCTTCTCCTCTCTCCTCCTCATCTTACAACCCCGCCTCTCTACATTTGCTCACTCATCCTCCCTGTCACCCTCGACAACTTGTCATTCACAACAACTCTACATGCCTCTCCCTCGATCCAACGCGAATATCACACCTCCTCGCGGTGGACCGGTGCACTATAACCCTCCTCCCCCTCCACGTCATCCTCCACCCGGCATCTACTTCCCTTCCCCTACGACTTTCGCCCCGTTCATGACTTGTAATCCTGCCCCGGGACTCGGTCACGCCTACAGTCACCCTCAACCTTTTCAACCTAATCACGATTCCATAGTCATGGCAGGTGTCGGGGGTATAGTCAATGGCATCAGGGTGACGCGTGAGTGATTTTATGGTCTTTCATCTTTAAACTTTCTCCTGCTGCCATTGCCCAAGCGGTTGAAGGCAGAGGAGAAAATGGGTTCCTACCAGGTGGAAATTGGTATCAGATCCCGATGACTGACTGTCAGCCGATGATCCTACTCGAGTCGTCCCCGTCAGTGCTCAAGACGCAAAGACGGGTCAAGACAGATCATTTGATTATACCAATTGTAAAGTCGTCGGCAATGGGAGTTTCGGAGTTGTTTACGCAGCGAAAATGCTTCGTGAGTTCATCATGAATATCAGTCAGAAAACACGACACAATCTTAAACATCGAACCCTATGCTAATTTATCAGCTTCCAAACTTCCCGATGGAACAGATGAACCAGAACAAGAAATTGCTATCAAGAGAGTGCTGCAGGATAAGCGGTTCAAGGTTTGTCCCCATTCCTGTTCCTACCATATGGAAGGTAGACTGATGGTCAGAATCGAGAACTGCAGATAATGCGTTTGGTCAGTCATCCGAATGTCGTCGAATTGAAAGCATTCTTCTACTCCAACGGTGACAAGGTATGTCCTCTTTTGTTCCTCCGACTCATTTCACACCAGGACTTTATCTTCCCTCCCCAGCTGCCCCCTCGCTTGACCGGTCGAGCAGCTGTGATGGGCAAAGTGATGTGGAATGATAACGCGTTTGATGTGACTGACTTAGCAGAAAGATGAAGTATTCTTAAACCTCGTATTGGAATTCGTCCCCGAGACGGTCTATCGAGCCTCGAGAGTTTATTCCAAACTCAAACAAACTATGCCCATGCTTCAAATCAAATTGTACATGTATCAACTCCTCCGTTCGCTCGCCTATATACATTCGATTGGTATTTGTCATCGAGACATCAAACCTCAGAATTTGTTGCTGAACCCGGCCACGGGTGTGCTCAAGTTGTGCGATTTTGGGAGTGCAAAGATACTCGTAGCTGGGGAACCGAATGTCAGCTATATCTGTTCGAGGTATTACCGAGCACCGGAGTTGATCTTTGGCGCTACGAATTATACGACTAATATTGGTGGGTTCAATTTCTTTCTCGTCGTTTATATAATTCATCTCTTCGTCACAACCTTGTTGTCGTCGCTGGCCCTGATATCTCCTCCCCTGCTTCTTCCCCTCTCTCTCCTTACCCTCCCCTACCGGATGATCCTTGTACGTGATCGTCTTTGGGACGGAAACTCTCGACTTCGTCGCCATGTAGATCAGGCGGCGTCATTCAGTTGTTCAACTTTGTCATTTGGATTAAAAGCATGACTTCACTATGGATTGCGCTGGAGAGCCTTTACTCACCATCAGACATCTGGTCCACCGGTTGCGTCATGGCAGAATTGATGCTCGGTCAACCGCTCTTCCCCGGTGAATCAGGCATCGATCAGCTTGTAGAGATTATCAAGGTGTTGGGCACACCGACGAGAGAACAGATCAAGACGATGAACCCGAACGTGAGTTGTTCGGATTGCCATATGACTTTCCTCTTTACTGTTTGCATAAGCTTACCCTCAGTATATGGAACATAAATTCCCTCAAATCAAGGCTCATCCATTCAGCAAAGTCTTCCGACCTCGCACGCCTCAAGATTCAATCTCTCTCATTACGAATTTACTCGAGTATACTCCCACCAGTCGTCTCTCGTGAGTTTGAGCTTGTCCCTCTCCACTCTACCCTCCTTTTTTGAGAAACGTCACCCCGTCCTCGTATCAGATGTGTCCTCGGTAGATTGGGAACCGGCTGATAGCGTAGAGCGCCCGAAGCAATGTGTCATGAATTCTTCAACGAGTTACGCAGAGAGGGAATCCGACTTCCCAATGGAAAGGAGATGCCAGATTTATTCGACTTTACCAGAGAAGAATTGTCTGCTCGTCCTGACCTGATTCGTCAGCTCGTCCCACCTCATGCGGAAGCTGCTCTCCGAGCACGGGGTGTGGATATCGACGATTTTGTGCCTATCCCTCTGGAGCAATTGCGTATCACTTTGGATGTGGGTAGAGTTTTCATTTGACAAAGTCATTCATCATTCCCCATTTTCCCTATCTTGTCACACCGACCCTCACCACTTGACCAGCGTCATTTTTCCAATTGTGATCCTGATCTAACTCATGTTAAACTCGTTTATCATTTCCCATTTCCACTATCTTGTCACACCGACCCTCACCACTTGACCAGCGTCTTTTTTCCAATCGTGATCCTGATCAACTCAATGTTTCAAAAAAGGAAACAATCACTGATTTCATAGTAACCCATGTATAGGATAAGATACCCATAACGACCACTGGCGTTACCTAGCATCTCTACACTTCTCTTTCTTTCATTTTCTCCTGCTCTTTCCGCCAGTGTGTCTCTATACCTTACTTCATCACACTCGATTTTGAGTGGATGAAAGATTCGGCATCTGATTCTCTAGTCCCGGTAAAGTGGAGAAAAGTCATGGAAGCAAGTTTGGAAATTGTACGAATGATGATGCATTGATCTGCCAGGAGGTTCTGTCGGTGTTCTACGTAGATCTACGTCTTTTGTATAACTTGCACCTCGCAAACTAAAAGTGCTCAAGCCATCGACCCCTTCTTCGATCTCAGTTGTTAACGTTCCCCTCATATCGTTAGTCCTGAATATGACTTTCCAATTGATCAACCCATTGCAAACTGTTTAACTGAGAGTGAGAATCCAAAATGATTTGACTTGAGTTATAAAACATTGGTGTCTCGTTATCAAGGAAAAAAGGATAAATCTCATAATCCCAAGTCCAGCTTTATCTTCCATACAGTAAATTCCATTAAACCCATCTTTCTGAAACACCTTGTTCAACGCTTAAAGTCCCAGCTAAAACTTTCTGATTCTCATATTCTTTCTTACGATCTTCTCTATCTTTCCTTCGATCTTCAGGAGAGAGATTTTGTAATAATTGAGGAGGAGGAGAGATGACGCAAACGGGACAATCGGGATCTATCAATGGTGGTGGTTGAGTGATAGTTTCAGTCAGAGGTGTGGGAGGTGACGAGAACTGCGATGATTCGGAGATGAAAGGTATCGATTGATAGAGATTGGATGATGAAGAGATAGGTATTGGTTGATTGGAGATGGAAGAGGGAGAAGATGATGGCTTGTTGGAGATGGAAGAGGAAGGAGTGATGAGGATGGAAGAACCAATAGAAGAAGCTGAAGGTAATGATTCCAAAGCTTGTTTTTCAGCGGCTTTAGCACGAAGTCGAGCTTCGTCACGGAGGACACCGAGGTACATTGTCTGATAGAGTGAGTATTTCTTCCCAATTTACCTCGATCTATCCGTGAAGATGTATTTGGGTTGTCATTAGATCGATCTCACTCGGAACGTACAGATGGGGATCGATTGAAGGTGTGAAAAACTGCGCACCCAATCGGTCTCACTCTGAGGGTATCTATATCAATCAAAATGATATGATCGGTGAATTAATCGAAGTTGTAGAGAACTGTGCCGCCTAGCTATCTCAGACAAGTAAATATAACCGGGGAGTCGATCAGAGGTGTTGAAGAAGTGAGCCAGGGATGGGTGTGGGTTACAGCTATCTCGGGAATACTTCCTGCAATCAGGAGGGGTGAGGAATGGGGGTGATAGGAAGAGGCAGACGAAGCAGGCTCAGAAGACGTAGCAGAATAATAATAAGAATGATAAACGAAAAAGACTCACATCTGATTCTCTCTTTTGAAGATAATGTACACCCCAAACTGTGAAAGCTGACAGTATGACAGAACCACCGAAGAAGGCTTTGGCCGTCTTTGACATCTTTTCACTACTCCGTTTCTTCTTCGCCAACAAGTCTCTCGCAAAGGATCGCACGAGTCAAGTATCGGAGATATGGTCTGATCCTTGGGATTTTTCCAGCTACAGAGGTACCTCGTTGCTGTTCGATTATGACCAGAGATCTAGAGAACGAAGAACGGGTAAGTGAGTCCTACTTTTCACTCCAGAAAGCGGGATGGTTGGAAGAGAGCCACGTGGCAAGAAATCGATCGGGAGATATTCCTGAAATTGTCAACATGAATATTCCCTCTTACAAGAATTGTCTCTCTCTGTCTCTCTGTCTCAGTAAATAGTGATTTCAACGAAATGAGCTACTCCAATGGCTACGGTAGTACTAGTGGGTTACCTACCGGTCACGGGTATGGAAATGGATATGGAGGGGGTAGGGGTAGGAGAGGTGAGTCTTTTGATCAGGAGGAGGATTCAGTAGGAAGTTGGGCTGACGTGTAGATGATAGACGGGGAAGAGGAAGAGGTGGGTATGGTGGAGGCGGAGGCGGAGGGGGTGCTGGAGGTAGAGAGAGGGAATCAGTAGCGGAATTGGGGCTCAATAGGTTTAAAAGGATGATCATTAAATTTGGGGATGATGAGGTGGGTGTTTGTCAACTCAGCTATCAACTCCTGTGTTCACTCTGTTCCCTGTGGCTATCTCATCCGCTGGGCAAATGTATTCTCATCACATTTTGTCACACATGTCAGGCTATTCATCATGCTGGATTTTGTCACTCTCATACTCGCTCAAATGTTGGCGGATAATCTCAGTCCATCTCTGCGTTATCCTGGTTGAGGCAGAAACTGCTTAGGCAGACAAGGGCAAGGAGTTTACTCACGCGTAGGACTTTTCCCCAGTCGACGATGCTACTCGTCTCGCTGCTGTCTTGAAACGATCTTGGTCTGAGGCTTGCCCTGCGGTTCTGGAAGGCTTCAGAATAGGGTACGTCCATCTATCACCATCCCCCAAAATCTCCGTAGAGCTCGCTTTAAACGACGCTGAGCCTGCACTTCCATGTGATCATTGAGACTGAGAATAGTTGGACAGAGCTGAGATATTAGGGTCACACAAGAACCGTACAAACATCATCTCTACGTCTGTCTCCTCTTACAATTATCTCGCAAACATCAATCGGACCCTATCGACGAAGACGTCAAAGTCGGCGAAAAACGTAAAGCTTCCGATGATGGTCCAGATCATGGTCGTGAGATAATACAAGACCTAACTCAGGCCTTCAGAATCTGGGTGGAAGGTCGTCAATGGCTGAACATGCGTTTGACTGTATGTTTCCCTGTTATGCAGAGTGTAGAAAGGAGCTGATAAGGAAGCTTCAATTTTTTGCATTGCTAGTCGTCACAAAACTCATTTCCGCCGAATCAATATTGGGAGTTTGTACAAGTCTACTTGCTGTGTTGAGTGAATTGGGTGGTGGAGGGGACAGAGCCGAACGTGTCATTCGGGCTGTTTCTGAGGCTTTGATGAGAGTATGTTCAATCCTCTTTCCTATTTTCCCCCTTCAACATCTTCATGTCATGGCTTAGGATGGGGTACTGATGAACAGTGCGGCCATGTCTTGTATGTCACCAACCCAGATAGCGTGGAACATATGATCGGCATGATTGAAAATGCCATATTGAACCGTGGTGGTGGAAAGGTTCTATACGACCCTATATGTCCTATCATGCCTCGAGGGCAGGAGACTGAGCCGTACCAGGATGTGAGCTTCCGTCAATGTGTGCAAATCTGGGAAAGCTGATAATTCAGTCACTGGGCAACTTGCTAGCTAGTCTACACGCTCTTCGATCCTCTGACCCCCCGTTTGTCAGCCCGCAAAGTATGCCGAGACCTTGGGAGGAAATGTCATTGCCAGAGGGGATGGTTCAAAGTGAAGCCGTCTACTTGGAAGCGGTCAGCATGCCCCCGGAATTATTCGACAGCGGGGATGTTTTGGAGAAGGACGGTGAAGGTCTGATTGGGTCGTTGCGGCTGTTCGGCGACGATGTGAGATTCAACCTGTTTGTCAAGCCCATCCACCTCAAATTCACGACATTTCCGCACATCTGGATGATTCGTTCATCTGAAGTGGCATGTGGCTGACTGTCAGATTGTTCCATCTCCAGATACAGCAGACGGGTGGATACTCCGTTCTTTAGTCCTCGACATTCTGACCATTTTCGAGATCAATCGAAAAGAATGCGCTCGGATTTTACTGTCCCTTCCTCGATATCTCACCGCTGGCACATTCAAACCCCCCGCTACCACTGCTGCTCCTGCAGAAGTCACTTCAGTTTCGACACTATCTTGCGAATCATTGATCATTGCTACAATCTTTTCCGCCATGCTCACGCTACCGTCGTCTGCCCTACCTCTCATTTACTATGGCTCAGTCATCACCGAGCTGTGCAAGGTATCTCCCAACACTGTCGCTCCTCCTGTTGGAAGAGCAGTGAGACGAATGTTCGCTATGCTAGGTAGTGAGGGGCTTGACATAGAGGTGACGAGGCGGTTAAGCGAGTGGTTAGCAATACATTTGAGTAATTTCGGGTTTCAATGGATGTGGAAAGAATGGTGAGTGTCATGATGTCGCCGTCTTTGTTCTCTCCAGTACCAACGATGACTCACTCCCCTCCAACGACGAACCTGAACTGGTCACCGGGTATCCATGGAGAAGCCTTCTGACACACAGGATATCCGAGTTAGAACTTCCTGCTAGTCATCCTCGAAGAGCATTCATGAGACGTCTAGCGGAGCTCGAAGTCCGTCTGGCATACTACGATCGAATCGTTGATACTCTCCCTCCTCAGATCGTCTCTGAAAAAGGTGCCGTCTTACCCGCGGAACCTCCCGAGCCCGCTTGGCTATACGAAAAAGAAGAACATCATCTATTTGCAGAAGCCAACGAACTCTTACGACTTTTACGTGCGAAAACCCCCTCTTCAGATGTCCGGACTTACATTACTACCCTGCCTCTTGCCTACCCTGACGGTCCATCGGAACCAATGTCACAATCTATAACACTCATGGCTATCGAAACCATCTTACATCTCGGTTCACGATCATTCTCTCATTTTCTCAATGCTACCGAAAGATATCTCGATCTCCTACGTTTTCTCTCTCCCGACCCCACCGCTCGTAGATTGTTGTTAGATGGTATACGGAATTACTGGCGATGGTCAAGTCAATTGAGGCTAATGACGGTTGATAAGTACATGCAATATGGGATATTGGAAGGTGAAGATGTGGTCGATTGGGTGTTTGGACAAGAAACAGGAGGAAGTGGTGGTGAGGAAGGTGATGGATGGACGGATTTTGATCATTGGGAATTACTCAGGATGTGTATTGGGAAGTTGGTTGGAAGAGTGAGTAGAGATAAGAGTAGGGTTAAAAATGTGGAGAGGGAGGATGAAGCTGCTAGAGCGAGAAAAGCTGCGGAGAGGATTGAGAGGGGTGAAGGAGTTGGAATGGATGATGTTGAGATTGTTGATGGTGAGTGAATTTCACCTTCTGCTCACGTCTCCTAAAATCACTGAGTCATCCTTCTCACTCCTTCACTGAATTGATCCTCTTCGTTCTTCATTCTTCACTCTCCATCTCTTCGTTCCGGATTGTGAGTATCCCTCACATTCATCTCCCTATCACAGGACGTCTACTCTCTTTTGTGCTTGTGCGCAAAAAGTTCAGTACGCGGCGCAGACACTGACATACAGACTCTGCAGAAAGATCTAAAGAACTTCGAGACGCTCAAACATCACTAGATATCAATACCACCACTCTAGAACATGTGTTACTCAACACCACCAAACATTTCATATCTACCCTTCTCCCATGGGTATTCGACCCTTCTTCCACATCTCAAGGTCTCGCGGGAGTGTTGAGACTTCTCGATTCTGGTGAAGAAGGATTTTGGGCCATGAGAGCTAGATGGGGATGGTGGAGGGAGTTTGTGCGTTTATATTCGATTCATCTGTCAGCACTTGTTGAACCTGTTCAGAAAGCGGTTTGGGATGGGATACCTAAAAGGGAAGAAGAGGAAGAAAGTGTGGAGGTTAGGGCAGAGGGTATGGTAAAAGATGTTTGGAGGTTTGTTGTGACTGAGTGATGCGAATATCTTTAAGTTGAGTCAAGCATTATCTAATCAAGCATCTTACATTACTCGCACGGTACGAGTAGAGTACGAGTATGAGTACGAGTACTCCTATACGATGACTGTGTCGTATGTCATCTTGTCATGTGTTTTTCAATCGTGCATATCTTTCTCAAGCTCTCAGAGTCTTCCCATTCGAATGTGTCTTCAGGAGTATCGACAACATTATTGATACCTTTTGTACTGCTAAGCATGATAAAAGAGAGGAAATGCAGTTCATTGTTATGGTGCATGGTAATACGAAAGGCAGATTATTAGACATTTGGAATCATAATGAAGTTAAATGCATGAAGAACGATACCAATGATCATCCAAATAAATTATCAAGAACACCTTCCATCCCATCTCTAATAGGTTTATTATAAACAACAGTACGTTGTTTATATTTCTTTCCTACCTTTTCACCTTTTTCCAATTTACTTATTCTCTCCATCCCTTCTCCTTCATACCTTTTTCCCTTCTTATCTACTTTTCCTTCTCCCTTCCCAACATTTTTCTCCCCTCTGACTTTAACGTCATCTTTCGTTCCGACCATATCGACTTGTGATGAAAAGGATGTTGAATTGTCTTCGACGATACTCTTGGAATCCTTGATATTTTTCCGTTTATCCAATACTCTGGCAAGTTCGACATTCCGAAGATATTCACTTTGTTCAACACGAGATTTAGATATTTCATTCCTTAATCTTGCTTGATGAGATTGACGTTCGTATGCTAATTATAAATCAATTCATGTTTTCTCTCTTTTTTTTGTTTGTTTTTGGTTATGACCGACTAGCCCAGTTGCAATCGTCTGTGAAGAAGAAATAGCGTAAAAACACTCACCAACTTGTTCACCTAACATTTCCCATTTAAAACCACTTAAATATTTCATAGTCCATACATCTTCTCTCCATCTATCTCCTGGTTTCCCTCCGATCACCTGAGCGTTCAATACCTTGGCAGCTGTTTTACCAATTGATTTATCTAAGAATTCGACCCATGCTTCTGTGTAATTCGCAGGTGTATGTTTTTTCTTAATTGATTTACCATTTGTCGTGACTGTCATCAGCTCTTATCAATTAAAAATTGTGGTTCATTTTTCCATCGCTAAACTCTAACTCCGCTCGAAGAGGAAAACGGTGTCAACCCGCACATACATCCATAGCCAGCAACTTTGATACTCAGATTTTCTGATGGGCAGACAGATGAGACAAGATGACATAGAGTTGAGAAGAAAAACACTTTTCACCCACCATCCCTAGGTTGAGCATAAACCTTCCCAACCTCTCCCCATTTCGACATTAAATGTCTTATTTTTTGAGGCGTCATACCAGGTGGTACCCTAGATATATAAACTATCCCAGGTGTCATTTTCACTTTCTTCTTCTTCACCCTCTTCTCCTCACCCGTGCTGGCTTGATCCTTAGGAGTCGTGTCGTCATGACCCACTATGGGGGGTAGTTTACGTGTGATCGTTTGAGAAGATTCAGCATGATCAGGAGATTGGGATCTTTTACGTTTTTCAGTCATCGTTTATCTCGTATCGCGTATGGCGTATCCGTTCTTCGATCTCTGTGAGCTTTTAGCTATTGTGCGCTATGAGCAAAGGGATTTCAGACTTTTTGGAAGTAGAGACTTGAGTTTATTTAAACCCCCCCCCTCCTCCGAAAGCTGAGAAAGCTTCCGTGTCGTGGCTTCGAAAACGCCATCAAAACGCGCTTTTTGTGTGTGTGTGTGTCTTGGAAGCGACCGATCAAAACGCGGCGAGCGTGTGTGACGGCGATACAATTCGCTGGAATCGCTGAAACAGATAGAGGGTGACATACCTCAAAGTGACCTTTTCGATACTACTGGGTGGTGCTGAATAGACTTATGATTCTTAAAGGGTGTTTTCCGCCACTATCTTTACTTTACTTTACCGCCTTCTCCGGTCGGATGACTCCCTTCCTCTCCCTGACCCCGATGAACTCGATCGCCAACTATCAGCCCTCCATCCCACAGGTCCCTCTGACCCTTTCCCCTTCCTTAACCACCACACTGGGGCAGCTTCCAAAATCCCACCTCAAGAACTTATCAGGAGCTCAATCCTCGCTCTTTCAGACTCCGCACCTGGCCCATCAGGTTGGACTCCTCAATTGCTCAAGATTGCGGTTGAAGTCCCAGAAGCCCTCACCATGTTCCACTGTCTGTGTACCGAGGTAGCAGCCGGTCGTGCTCCTGCCCGCAACCTGTTCTGTGCCTCCTCCCTCACTGCTCTCCCTAAACCCAATCTTAAAGTACGACCCCTGGCCGTTGGTGAACTACTCTATCGTGTCCTCCTTAAACTACTCCTCTCCTGCAACGACTGGGGTAAACTGCTGCTCCCTAACCAATTGGGGGTCGGCTCAAGAGGTGGCGTTGAACCTATCGCAAGATGGATCGAGTTAGCAACAGAGAAGAAGATCTCGTCATCACACACTCATCTCGCAGCTCTCGATTTCTCCAACGCATTTAACTCCATCGACAGAAGCACCATGGCCGCAGCGATCAAAGCCAGGTCGAAATCCCTCTATCATGTCGCTAGATGGGCATATGGTTCTCCTTCTGACCTGCTGTGCCGTGGACCGGACTCCACAATCAAAACATACTCCTCCTCACAGGGGGTCCGCCAGGGTGACCCACTCGGTCCACTTCTCTTCTCTATCGCGGTACAACAGCTCATTAAAGACCTCGAGTCCTTCCTAGGGGATGAATACTCCGTCCTCGCTTATCTCGACGACTTTCATATCCTCGGCCCCAATAATGATATCGTCAACAAGGTCCACTCTTTCCTCTCCAGTCGCGACTCATCCATTACACTCAATCTCTCCAAATGTCGCACAATTGCTCTGGACGATATCTTCACCTTGGGTTTCCCTACACTAGGTACATGCGTTGGATCGGTGGATGCTAGAAAGGCGTTTCTCTCGGAGCTTATTGACAAGGAGGATGTCAACCTCTCCCACCTCTCGTCCCTTCCTCACCACCATGCTCTGTTGCTACTTCGGACCTGCCTCCAGCAGAACCTTCGTCACCTTCAACGGTCCCTGGACACATCCGACCTCATCCCACTCCTCCAACGCATCGACGATTCCCTTTTCCATGAGTTTTGCCGTATCCGCGGTTCTCTCAACCCCTCATACACCCATGACATGGACATCGATAAACAAATAGTCACACTACCAGTTCGCATGGGGGGAATCGGGTTACTGTCTTTCGTGGAATGTGCCCCACTAGCAAGGAAATCCGCCCTAGCATTGGCCGATAAAACTCTCTCCACCCTCCTCCCCTCGATCGCGCCACCTCCCACCACTCCATCCCAACGTGAATCCTGCCAGGAAGCTTTTACCACGCGGCGAGACATCCTCCTTAGACAAATTACACCATCACAACGTCTTTGGATCGAAGAGTCTGCTTCCAAGTTAGGGAGAAAGTGGCTGTCCATCATCCCTTATTCCGACCACTTACTTCTGAATGATGCTCGCATATCAGCGGCTCTTCACCTTCGTTCCCTCCCCATACCGAACGCCCCGGTTTGCGTCACTTGCGCAACCCCTCTCGACGACGGCCATGTTGACAATTGTCGTCATCGCTCTCGTTCCCGATACATCTACCGGCACGAACTCATAAAACATACCCTCGGACGTGCTTTAAAGTCTCTCCCTGCAAGTCAGGTCCTGTTTGAACCACCGATAGAAGGGGCTACAGGTGCCTATAACGACATCCGTTTCGAGTCTATCGGCTCATCACGGTTTCCTACCTCTGACTTCGATGTCTCAGTCCACTCCGTTTTTGGGATCGCAGAACTTTCCCGGCTGGACAAGATACGGACGCGACAGTCAGACCCACCTATGCAGGGAGTTAAAGCAGTTGCGAATCGCTCGTTGGAAGCAAAAGCGTTGGAGAAAAGGAGGAAACAGGGTGAGAATCCATCACGTACCTTCTATCCCTTTGTCCTCTCACCAGGTGGAATACTCGAAGAATCCACAGAATCCCTCATGTCCACCATCCGTACCGCTGTTGGTCCATCAACCTTCGATAACTTCTCCCGTGAAATCTCTCTCGGCTTGATCAAATCTCGAGCCGATTCCCTCCTCGGCGCTTGATTCTCTGTCTCATCGCTACCACAACCAATTTCGCTTTCTTTCCTTCAATCACGATCACTAAATCCGTCTCACCTCTGCTCTTTCGTTTAATCACTATCACTAAATCCGTCTCACCTCTGTTTATCTGTCTATTCATGTACATACCTAATCTCGTGTTATAGCTTAATGTCTCGTATGAATTTACTTTACTTTACTTTACCGTACCGTATGCGTGTTATCGTTATGCTGCGTCAATATGTCGTCTACTTTATCATCACCTTTCTGTTCGTCATCGTGACCCACTCTATCGTCAGCGCGGGCTCGCCGCCATCACTATGCTACTCGTCGAACTCTTGCACCGCCCAAAGGACCCCTTCGACAGGATCGTTCTTCGCCTCCTTAATCGCTAAAGCCAGTCCATTATACCCACCCAATCACGTAAATCATGAATACTATCACCCAGTTCGACCACCCGAAGTTCAGCGCTCGCTTTCTCCAAAGAACCAACTGACGCAAATGAACTTCGGTGATTACCTCGGAACGTCTACGGGGATCGACTTTACCAAATACCAAACACCCTTTCCCTGCTTGCGGCTATCCTCAAACTGCCCCATAACCTCTAACTTATCGCGAGCCGCAAGCAGGGCACAAGATCCGATCCTACTATACCTGGGACTAAACCGTTCCCAACACCTCATCGAAACTTTCACCCAAAGGGGGCCCGAATATCCCACAACCCCTCTTGCCTTTCCTCCTTGTCCGCTTAATCCGAAGTTACCCCCTGAGGGAACGATCGTGACCAGCGAGGCGTCCAATCCGAAGTTACCCCTTGAGGGAACGATCGTGACAGACTGCCAGAACACCACGTCCAGCCCGAAGCTACCCCCTGCGGGAGCGATCGTGACCGACGCATACGAATACTTTTATTTACATCATTTTAAATTATGTCATCACCTCCAGTATCTACGGACATCTCCTACAACATTCACTCATCGCATACATCTAAACCAAGCACTTTATTACCATAAACCTCTTCTCCCGCCCATTGCCAGCAGCAGCTTCATACTCCCGATCAGTATCGATAGCCCTCCCACCATCGTACCTTCTACTGACTCTGCACCCGTATTCTCCTCCCTCCTCAAACCAGCCTGCACTACGCTCGTACACATCCCTGTTTCCCACTCAACTGACCCATTCTCCATCGGTCTATACCCCGTAGACTCCTTGAAACACATTTTTCACCCCTCGCAACAGTACCTGAGGTACTTGCCAACCCAACGGATTGCGATGAACACACACAGGGCTGAACCTATGATTACTGACCAAAACCCACATGGGGCTTCATATCAAAGGGTCCATTATACCGATATTTTGAGGTCCCGTCGCCATGACGATACACCGGACACAGGAAATCGGACTGAAACCCCTTTATTGATCCCATACATACAGGGTTACGTTGAATCTGAGAGACGCAATTATCCCGAGGATTGTAGCTGGGATACAAAAGCCATCTCGAGCGACGGAAAAGGCGGGATAGTTTCGATGCAACGAATGCCTAGGAGACCAGGTCCATCACCAACCCCTGCTAACCCTTCGGTTCCAGGTATTGATAACAGTAACGACTCTGACATGCTGGCCGACCAGGAATACATACAAATTCACTCGCCAAGGACTGACAACCAATCTCTTCCCCACCTCGAACGCAACACTTCACCCATACGCCAAACTCGAGAACCCGAACACAATGTCCAGAAAGTTGCCGGCCAACTTCTGAACGTGAGCCATTTCACTACTACGTACATATGCCAAAACTTACTAACTTCAGACATTCGAAAACACCCCAAACAGATCATCCACAAAGTTGCTGGCCAATTTCTAAAAGTGAGCACACCCCTAAACGCGTATAGCTGGCAATGCTTACTCACCCCAGACCTTCGAAAACTTCCCGAACAAAGGATCCACAAGGTTGCTGGCCAACATCTGAAAGTGAGCGATTTCCCCCCTGAACTTATAGGCCAATTTTCGCCAACCTCAGATATTCCGGAATATCAATCAGACCTTCTAATTCATATAGTTGCTGGCCAACTTCTGAGCGTGAGCGATGTCCCTCATGAACAACGTAAGAATACGATTTTGACAGCAGGCAACGATAGTGATATCGAACCTCAAAGGAATCCTACTCTCGCAAAACAAATATACCTCGCCACCTCCAACGTAAGCACAGCTGCATATTCTTTGGTCCGAAACTCACAAACTCCAGAACCCACTATCATCAGCCCACAATCCCGACCTACCCTACCCACGTATACAACATCGCAGGACGATCAGGTCAGTAAGAATCACTCGTTGACAAATGAAAGCTCACACGAAACAGACAAAAAACTCGATTCCAGAATAAACTCTAAAAGGAATCAAGGAATTGCATGTCAAAAGCCGATTGTGAGTCAAACCATCAAATGGAAGAACCTGCGCTCACACAATACAGTGAAAAGAAACACACCAATCAAACACACCCCACGCGACAATCTTCCTCCGAAGCGAACCAAACCCAACCAACCCCCGGAACACTTCTCTGTCACTACAGCCGACCAACGCCCCTCGGAAGCCTGTTGCTCACAGTCACCAACCACCATCAAGTCACCAGACACACCAACCACATCACACTCACCAGTTACTCCCCAGTCAGAATCACTATACAAACTCATAACGATGACTCCCAAAACCAATGACACAAGTGCTTCCCCAAACCCCCCCAACAACGCAAACAAACAAACTCCGGACAACAATACCTGGGCATTGAAGGCAGCAGCCAATACTCCTGCGAGAGCAAAACGCCCCACGCCTGCAGCACCTGCATCGAGAAGGGGCCGTCACCACCACCTGCCCAAGGAATCCTCACTGGAACTTCGTATCTTCGATGCTCTACGAAACGCTGACGACGACGTGGTCGCAGAAATGAAGCGAGTAATTGATACTAAACTAAACAACCGCGATGGTCGAATCTACCAACCTACCGATGAAGGATACATATCGCCCGAGGCTCTTATCCCAGGATTAGGAGAGAAACTAGGAGGTACGGCGGTAGAACAGTACTCCGCTCGGATCAGATTCAAAGACAGCGTGTGGCAGATGGGACAAGCTACAATGGAGAATATGGATAATGTTAGAAGAGCCTTCATACAGATCGGATACGAAACCTATTGGGCATGTGGAGATGAGAAAGATCCAAGGGCTTTGGTAGTTTTCTTCTTTAACCCCGACCCTGACATGCCGGACACGCTGGAGGACAAGGACGCAGCAGACTGGATCGTCAAATTCGCGGCGAGCAACCGTCATGTGGTAGATGCTACCTGGGGAAGCTTCAAGGACTATAGGAAAAATGGAAAACGGCTACAAAAATGGGCAAAATTTCGAAGTCCCGCCGCGGTACTAGCCTTCCTCGCCGGTCCAACAAGTACTTCGTACAAAGGATACTCCGTCAAATTCGAAATGGCTCCCATCATCCCATGCAATAACGCCGCCACCATCGCTACATGCAATGTCGCCGGAGCAGATACAGATGCTCTACAACAGGAACTATGGACTTGGGTGGATGAATTCAATGAAAACAATAAATTAGACAAGGCAGAAGAAGCTTACCTCCTAGACGACGGTACCATGATACTCAACAAGATCTTCGCTATCTCCTGTTCATCGTTGTCACTTGCAAACTACATCTGCGAACAAGACCCCATCATCGGCACTCAATACGAATTCGCCTATGTGCTAAATGAACACGGCCTTGCCCATGCAGAACAACGTCAACGCAACACGGAAAGGAGACAAGCCGAACAACAAGCGCAGATCGAATCATACAGCGAAGAAGCAAGGTTAGTTCTGAGGGCTGCCGATAGACGTATGACTAGGATGGAAGACGAGTTCAGGGAGGAGAAAGTGGAGAACGCAAAATTCCGAAAGACCTCTCACACGAACACTGTCACCATGATCGCAGTTACCAGCCGAGATAACGCCATCACTCGCCAAGTATCCAAAAGCAGTACCGAAATGGTTCTTAGACGTGTAGCATTGGACAAACTCGACGACCGTCTATATGAAGCTCGAAGGACTATAACTATGCTCGAAGGAAATCAGACTCCGGAAGGAATTAAGAATAGGAACCTTGCTGAAATGGACATTGTACACTACACAAAGAAGATCGAAATAGAGAAACAACAGATAACGGTCATAGAACAACATATCAAAGCTCTCGAAGACTCCACGCCGATCAACGCTCTCAAAATGACGGAAGAAGGAATGTTGCTACTAGGTGAGACGCCACAAGTAAACGAAATCCTACCAAAGACGTTCAACAATAGTCAGAATCAAATCGAAGGATCGAGAGACGAAATGCAAGTGGAAGTGAGTCGAACCATCTATCTTATAAGGGAAAACACTAACAAGCCAGACGTAGATTCTCCATACAGAAACATGTGTAGAAAGTCCGTCATAGCAGCGATCTGTATATACTTAAACATGAAAATGAATCCCAGTCGTCCTCCAAATATCACTTCAGCATGGATACTACTCATCACATTGACGATGCTAATGCTACCAACAGCATATGCCAAAACCGACACAGATATACTAAGAATCCTGAGTATCAACGTGAACAATATGGGATCGAACTGGGATAAAAATCAAGGCATACTAACCGCAATCCAATCAAGTCTCCCACACATAGCAGTGCTAACCGAAACCTGGCAACCAGCAAACGAACCAGTTCATCTCCCACAAGCAAGAAAAGGATATGGATCCTTTAACATACGACTACACTATGATGTACACTATACACCTGCCATCGGGAACGTAAGCAACGGGGTAACAATGTTGATACACAGATCTCTAGCACTCACCAAGATAGAGACACCGAAAGTTCCCCACGCCCAAGGTCGCATAATCGCCACGGACGTCAAGATTCCCAAGGCCAACGGTCACACCACTGAAGTTAGAGTAATAGGGATATATGCACCAGCGACGGCCTTCCTCGATGAATCAAACACTCGCGGGTTTTGGACAGCGACCCGCTCTATGACCCAACAAAGTAAAAACTGGATAGTCATTGGAGATTTTAACTGCTATTTACACCCATGGGAAGAGACAGGTTCCGAGACAATAGCCAACCAACAAGCTAGATTCGCCCGTCATCGGAGACCATACAGGGAGTTTCTCATTGAGACTCAAGGAATGGACGCATGGGAGGAACGAATGGACACTAATGCCGCGACAGATTGGACGATCAGAGGACACAACAACCCGAAAGCGAGGAAGATTTTGGACAGAGTGACACATAGCAAAAGACTCACATGCAGAACTATATTCACCCACCAAAATACCATCGACAGAACCAACCACAGACCAATCGAAGCTCATATCGTCGTCGATGCACTCACACCAGCCACACGAGAAGCAGCCATCAATCGCGCCCCTAGACGATTAAAACAGCCGCGAGGAAGTGTAGCAGCCATAGCGTACACCACCATGAACGAGGAGATCAGAAACAATCTGGCGTCAGCACCTCCCCCGACGAACGAAATATCGACCAACCAAGAATGTGACGATCTGCTGGAATATTGCGACAGAATCTTCAAAGCAGGATGTAAAAGAGCATATCCCACAGCTAAACAGAGCCAAGTAAATCCTAGTCTTTACGACTTCCGTAACCCAACATGTACCAAACTAGCAAAGAGGCTCAAAACAATAGGTCGACTAAAATACGCGATCAACAACGATACCATTTTACAACTGATAGAAAAGAACAAGGAAGCGCGGGAAGAACTCACAGCAGCAAAACTCATCAAAACAAAATTCCTCTCCATAGAAATCCCATCTGACGCCATTGATCGTCTCCGCAGACACCGTAGGACATTGGAGAAAGAACTGCACCGGCTCACCAAACAAACGTTGAGAGACGATATGATGAACAACGGGCGGGAAGACTTCAAACGAGCCCTAGCAGGAGGTAGCGTCAAACGGATCTTCCAGCCGCACGATATCACCAATCCGCCAATGCTCCTGTCTGCTGAATATCTTCGAGAAGCGAGAGAAGGAGAAGATATCAGACCGACGTACACAACAGATCCAGACAAGAAACTAGAAGCATTCACCGAATACTTCGACCATTTGTTCCAAGACGAAGATCCGCCCCCATTACGTAAGCCGTGGCTCACGTCGACCATCGCGAAAAACTTCCAACAGCTAACTAGCGATGAAGAACAACTGCAATGGCCTAAAGCCATCAGCCTGGAACAACTTAAATACATCCTAGCAAGAGGCAACCCACGACCTTCCCCTGGCCCTGATAGATGGGAAAAGTGGGCACTGAGACGATGCTGTGACGAATTCCTCAATCTCATCCTTTCCATCATTAACCACGTCCTAATGACCAACCATTTCCCAGACAAACTGAAGGACAACTACATAGCACCCCTGTTTAAAAGAGGAGACGTCACAAACCCGGGAAACTATAGAGGCGTTGTTCACGCAAACTGCTTATTTTCACTGCTAAGTTCTCACTTTGCGCATACTCTGCAGGAATACGCTTGGGAGATGGAACTAATACCAGACACTCAGATAGCAGGCCAACAAGGCGTGCAGCCGGGAGACCTGACTTACTTTCTCAACCAGGTCCATACAGCCGCAGAGATGACAAACACCTCAATATACGCCCTCAAACGCGATCACACGAAGGGTTTTGACAATCTCCACACCTCAGCTTTCCTCGATGCGGTCAAATTCTACGGCCTACCTCAATCCGTCGCGGATTTCGAGATAGCGAGGACAGCCGAAGCCCGAATGCAAATTAAATCCCAAGACGGAGTAGGAAAAAGGATCATCAAGACGACAGGACAAACCAAACAGGGAGATGCGGCGAGTCCGATTAAATATACTCTAGCGATGGGGATGCTCACCCACTGGTTGACACTAACCGACACATTATCCGATATCGTGCGGATCACAAGCGTGAATAACAAAGCAGGCTCAAGCCACACCTCTAAAGACAGACAGGAGATGAGACTGGTAAGCGTAGAAGCCATGGATGATTCCATCTGGTTCGGCACTTCATGGAAATCGCTGAAGAAAACAGTGGAACATACAGAACACTTCCAAAAAGCATATGGAATCAAGACCCATTGGGAAAGTGCAAATAAGACCGAAGCCTTCTGGCTAGGCAAAACACCAAACGACTGGGAAGGGGACGAAGACGAAACGATCACCTTCGACATCGACGGCATGAAACACAAAGTACCAATAACGGATCGACCCACCATGCTGCGGACGGAACTACACAACCAACAGGCAAATATGGATAGGATCATCCGAATCATCGAAGAATTCCCAATACGCTCGGAAAAATACCCATTATCGATACTGAGAAGGGCAACGTGGGGACTACTGGTACCCAAGATCCGCCCACTCCTTCACCTCCAACCACTCACCCCAGCGATGGCCAAACGAATCGACGAAACGATAACCCAGAAGATGACCACGGCGCTGAACATCAGGTCTACCAAATCCACCATATTATCCCTACCGATACCTGAACATGGATTTGACTTTCCCTCGATATACCGAATCAACGGTAGCGTAGCAGTAACGATGATCCTACGAGCGCTAAACCACCGACTACCATCTTTTCGCACCATGGCCGCCCTGACCATGGCCAACTGGAGCTGCATCGATAACGGCTGCGTGAACCCGCTGGAAAGGCTTTGTCCTGAGTCAGCGACGAAAGCCAAAACTAAACGCAAAAGAACGGAAAAGATCGACACAGTACCTCCTGAATGGCAAACCGCCCGAGAATACCTCAACATAGCTCACCTACAGATAACGGCCACCGACCAAATAGAAGAGAAAACCAGCCACGTAATACATACCGCGACGAGAATCGAAACACTAGGACGAGGAAAGAACCCGACCCCGTGGTCCGAAATCCGACAAGCGCTAGCCAAAACAAAAGAACAACATCCGACAGCCAGAGGGCTGATCAAGGAATTACTAACCAGATTGAAACAGCCGAAGCCGACGATAATCGATAAAAACCTCACCATCGCATTGGGTCAATGGTTCAAGCCAGTAAAGATCCCCAACGACATAGCAGTCATCGACTACTCACCGTTCCTACCCAGAAATAGAAGAAGATGGCTGTACGAAGAAGTGATCAAAAGCGGATTAAGAGCTGGACAGGAAGGTGAGCACCTAGTATGGGCATCTGATGGCAGTCACAAACAAACATACGCCGGATGCACCTCCACAACAACTGCCCTAGTAGGCCCGACCACGACAACCATATCAGTGGTAGGACAACACACGACATCCATGCACGCCGAGTTACTAGGCCAAGTAGCAGGACAACTAGCCATGGCGACTTACAAAAATACACAAGGACGACCAACCACGCTACTCACCGACCACCTAAACTCAGTCAAGATAGTCAACCAAGCTCGACGAACAGCGGTAGGAGAAGAGTCATGGAAAACCAAACCAGCCCACGAGTTACAAGAATGGGTACGAAATCTGGCAAAGAGGACGAGAGGCGAGACCAGACACATCAAAGCTCACACCGAACTCGAAGACGACGACTCTAAAATGAATCAACAGGCGGACGACCTTGCGAAGCTGGCACACCTCCCCGGACACACGAATGTCCTGCCACCGCTGACCGGATGGATGAGACCATACGTTACTTTCAGCGTGACTAATGGATATATACCAGACAATTGGATGAAAATACTCGACGATAAGTTGATAGAGAACACGCTACAATCAGAATCGACGAAGCAAAGATCACGATTATCGAGCGGGGAAAATGGAGCACTAACACCTAAGTACTTCTATCACAAAACGCCCACGTCGCTAACAACAAAGTTTCAACTTATACTACGACTAGGGATATTCTACTCCGGGGCACTGAAACATATCGTTCGACCCGAAGCCAACCCCTCCCCTTCATGCACCTACTGCGGACACGATTGGGAAGATGTAAACCACATATTCCTGGAATGTGATAGATTTACCGAATTCAAGCAAGAAGCAATTCGAAAGGCGCACAAAATCCACCGGACAGAGAACGAAGCCGAATGGAAGGAATATACAAATAACATAGTATATGGGTATGAGAAATCACGAACCAAGTACTACCTAGGCCAACTTCCCGATCTACCGAAAACTTTGGGCGCCGACGAATACAAGGCAGGTCATCACATGGCGATCGTGCTAACCAGCAGAATAGCGGGAGCATATCTTCGCGAGAATAACGGACGCGACCCGTGGACATACGCCGACAGACGGGAAGGGGACAATGTGAAACCTGACGATGTCACACATAATCCTAGAACGAAACCCCTCCCTAGGACACGCCGACCCCAGAAACCCACGCACGCACCCCCGGCATTTGAACAGCCCGAAGTACGAGTGCCCACGGTAATGAGGGCAACGGAGGAGGAATGGCAACAGATTGAGGGGACCAGACAACGTGAAAGGAGACTAAGCCCAATGGCCGATCAAGCCACGGTAACGAAGGCGATGAACGAGAACGCGAAAAAGCTGACTACAGGGAAATTACTTAAAGACAGCGACAGGCTCGCGACCCCCAGCTCTTCTTCCTCTTTCCCATCCCACTCGATACCTTCTTTATCGATTTCACCCAACACTTCCATCCCCACTCAGCCTCACTCCCCTCACGGGCCCCACAAACCCTCTAACACCTCCAACCCATTCCCATTCCTCATTCCACAGAAAAGATACCCCCTGCCCACCGAACCACTCCCCAAGCGACCGAAACACAACCCCACCCACACGGCCCAACCCAAACCTATCACGAACCAAGCCAACCTCAAAAGGAAACGATCGGATATGCAAGAGGAGAATAAAAATGAAAGTAGTACCAATGACCGAAGGACTGACAATGATAAGGATAAGGAGGAAGGAGATAAGAATAAGAGGTCAAGGACAAGCATGGGTACTCGTAAGAAGGATCGCGAAGGGATAGGAGATACATCGAAGGACAAGTAGGTAGATCTTATATACCCATGACCCCTTGAGGAGGAATACTCCTGAGCACGGACAGCCGCGCGAAAAGGGTAAAATGAATGGCGAAACTTACCTTGTTTGAACGGCAAAGCCTCCATCACTCACGAGGCACGTTAGACTTTGTCATTCCCCATTGCACAGCGACTCAAAAGATCTTAGGGAACGACTTCGTCTTGGGCTCGCTTCGGCTTGCTCACTCGCTCAATATCTGGCTCGGTCTGGAAGTCCTTACGAGGGCGTCTGGACTATGCGTTTTGTCTCTCATACACCGGGCGGTACGCTGTACTTACGGCGAATGCCGATACCATGATGTTTCAGGTTTCTTGAGACGAAACGGCGAGAACGGCGGTACATCCGGCTGCGACGGCGACGGCGAGTGGACCGACCGAAAGATTGAATGGAGGAAAGGCTTAGAACATCCCAGCATACACCACAGCCGCCAACTCGAAGAGCATCGCCATCGGTATCGACATCCAACTCTATCCGGAATGACGTGAAGAGGTCCTTTCGTCCAACCTCTCAAACCTGCTCTCACCCCTCAAAATCTCTTGTCTTGACAACCACCCAATCCCATTTTGAACATCCACGCCACCGAGAAACCTGGAGACCTGACAACATGGCTTACCTCCACCGAGGCCACCGAACACTACTCACGGCTTTACCTATCCCCATATCCCCTCAGCCAGATTGGTCCACCTACCCATCGACTCGTCGTTCGATAGCAAGTAGTTCATCCAGTTCCACCACCATCCGACGTGTACCTCCGCCTAGCTACGCGGACTCTTTACCTGATTCTGTCAACACCTTCCCGGTGGAGGACACTACCGAAACTTTTCATCATCCGACGGCGGGGCACAACGTTGATGGTTTGTCATATGGAATTCCTGTAGATGAGGATATGAGGTTGAGAAGGCCAAGACCTAGTTTGAGTAGAGGGACGAGTGAGACGAGTCAAGGAGATGATGATGGTCCTAGAATGAGACCGATGAGGAGTATGAGTTATGATGACTATGTAACGTCAGAACAGGTGAGTGGTATTCATATTCCGCCTTGCCGCCTTGACTTTATCATCTATTCTTCCGTAAGGTTACTTCATATGCCGGAATGACGTTAAAGATATTCCATTCTGATATACAACCTCCCCACCAACCTCTATCAAATGCGATCCCTGTCTTCTCAGAGTCTCGTCAAGATATTGCCACGTCCATTGCTGATCATCTCTAGTCCACTCCTCCCCCTCCCGTCACACACAATCGAACTTTCTCTCATTCCACAAATCTCCTCCCCTTCTCCTCCCTTCCTACACTTTCGCCTCCTCCACTTATCCCTCTTCACTATCCTCCTTCTTTACCAACCATGAACCCCCCACACCCTTCATCCCTTCAAAACCCTTCCTCCATACCCTCATCTTCGTCTTCAACAGCTATCGCCCCTCCTCTCACATTTCCCTTCCCCAAAATCGATGCCCTTCTCCTCTCCGCTCCGACCCTCGATTCGTCCCCGGAACCCGATCGTCTTGCCTGGGCGCAAGACGTACTACGTATTCTGGAGAAACACAAGCCTTCCGATGGGATCAGTAAAGGAAGCTCCCGACCCATACCTTCTGCTCTGACTTCTTTGCTCCAACAGGCAGTCCCGATCATCTTGGAAATGAGTAAGAGCAAGGACGCTTCTTTGGCGGCGAGAGCAGGATATCTGAAAGCGACCCTGATGGCTTCGGGAACATGTGAGTTGGTACCTAAAGACCCAAGGACGGCGTTCAAGGAGTTCGAGATTGCGGCGAAGGGAGGTGAAGTGAGGGGATGGTTCACGTTAGGAAGGGATTATGAAAGTGTTGGGGATGTACAAAGAGCCAAAGACTGTTTCGAGAGGGGTAAAAACAAGGCGGATGGAGAATGTACATATGTGAGTCAAGATTTGCCTGTTTTCGATGACAAGCAACATCACTTATTCCTTCCACATCTCCCCGGCTCTCATGTATGTCTCATTTCATTCCTGTTTTCCTGACGTCGTGGTGATCATGACTCAAGAAATCATACTAATTCAAAGCGCCTTGGAATGGCCCATCTTCTCGGTCAACTCTCCCTCCCATCAAACCCCGATATCGCTCTCCCACTCCTTTCCACCGCCGCAGACCTCGCCACCATAGACGCCCCTCATCTAGCATACGTATACGGCATGTTACTGGCCAACGAACTAGAAATACCCCAACCTCTCCCCTCTCATCTCGTTCTACCTGCCGACTCCCCACCCGAGACTATCATTGCTCAGCACGTCCGAGCCAAAGAAGCCATCGAACGGGCTGCTTATCTTTGTCATCCCGCCGCACAATACAAAATGGGCTATATATACGAGCACGCCGCCTTGGGCAGTGCGTACGATCCTCTAATGAGTGTTCAATGGTATAGCCTCGCATCGCAGGGACGAGAGGTGGAGGCGGATATGGCGTTGAGCAAGTGGTTTCTGTGTGGGGCAGAACCTCATTTTGCAAAGAATGAAGAGCTGGCAAGGACTTTTGCTGAGAAGGCAGCTAGGAAGGGTCATCCTAATGGGTGTTTTGCAATGGGTTATTATTATGAGTAAGTTCATACATCTCTCGCCATCCATATTCTCCCCTGAAGTCAAAGGACGGAAGATGTTGACTTGTAGACTCGGTATTGGAGGAAGGAAAGATATCGTCTCAGCTACCAAATGGTACAATAAGGTGAGCCTATCCTCGACGCTCATGTTCATAGAATTCAAACGTCTGACACTGTCCACCCAAATCAGTCTCATACACTCGTCTTCAGTCAAGGTTCCTAGAGCTGTTTGTTACCAAGCAAATAGTTTCTGACAAACAGGCTGCCAAGCTCCAGAATACCGATGCCATCGCTCGTCTTGCTGCTCTCGCTGCTCCTGTCCCACGAGCCATATCAATGCAAGAACACGAAACCCACGTCCAAGACACTCTCGTACGCAAACGTACAGCCGCCAAGATCCGTTCTGACAGAACTTCCATCCATCGTCCTGCTCAAGCCATAGTTCAGCGTAGAAGACAAGAAGAATCGCTCCGTCTACAAGCAGACTCTGCCGCCCGAGCTGCAGCCAGAGATGTACCACCTGTTCAACAAGGTGAACCCATCTTTTCCCCCAATCCACGTCCAGGAGAAATCATGGCTACCACTCAACGATATCTCACCCCTCTTCGAATGCCTGTTCCTTCCAGAGAGCCACAAAGATACGTGAACAACGGGGAACACCTTCGTCCATCGAGAAGCCCCGGTTTAGTATCACCTCGATCCGGAGATTTCCCGATCAGTGCGTCTATCCCGGGAAGAGATGGAAATAGGGTGTACGCGTTGCAAGACAGTCGAGTGGGAAATGTGCAGGGAGTATTTGGAGGAAGGGAGATGGATGAAAGAGAGAGGGAGAGGGAAAGAATCAGGGAGATTGAGAGAGAGAGGAAGGAAGGACCTCAAACTTTTGCAGAAATGGGTTTTGTCAGTAAGCCGGTGGAGGATGATGGGTGTGTCGTCATGTGAGTTGGAGTTGACGGTCGAAAGTTCAAGTCTCTCTCCGTTCTTTGGAACATTACGCTAGGTCCAAGTGGACAAGTAAATCATAGGAAGTGGCCAGGAGGTGGTGGTGTAAAGTGATTTGAGGAAAAGCAGGCGAAGTGCGAGAATGGAGAGAAGTGGGTGATTGAAACATTAACATAGCATTCTTCGGACTAACTCAAGGCACATATTGTATTTTGTACTAATCATGCAAGTGATGACTACTGACGTCTGGTGTCGACTCTGATGATATCGAGTCGCTAACGGACAGTTCCACGATAGGACCATGCGGACGGTGTGCATATAGCGGATCTAGGACACGCGATCGACCAAGTCGACGTGGGAAATCAAAGAGGTTACGAAAGGTCGAGGTTTTGGAAACGCTAGTGGTCCGCTGGAACACGCAGTTTAATCCCATGTCGAAGAGGGATAATCGACGGCAAGGGGGCATCGCGGATGGGATTGATGTCGTTTTTCGGGAAGAATAGAGAGAGACATAAGTTACACATAGAGGGGCAGGGCGAGGGGGAAAGAGGAGAGCAAGGGAAACTAGAATAAGAGGTTGAAAGCAGTGTGTGAGTTTGTTCCAAAAACCCTCTTTTTTGACTTCATATCGTATACGTCATTCGTTTCTTGATGTGGACATCCTCCTTTCAATCTCGGTGATGCTCCGCTCAACTTATCCTCTGAACTTTATTCGATCGTCTCTGGTTTACTGCGTGTGAGTGGGAATATGATAAGTATAGAGACATGTAGAATCGATGCATGCTCTCTTTCCCCTCTGCCGTTATGTATCATCTGATTATCAGTAAAAACTTCGACCCTCTCCTGCAGAGTGAGATCGAGAGAGGACTGTGTGTCTGGTGTTGGATCTGCCATGTGTTCGATGTCTGACACTCCCTCCCCTTGATGGCTACTGGTGCGGATACAGTCATCAATGCCGCTGATCTAGCACATGATGTACTAGACTGAGCTGATATTAGTGTTATGTAAACTCAATCACTACTGGTCACCGGTAGTCAAGTGTAATAAGGATACCGAGTCCACACTAAGTCGTTCATCAAAACGTCTTACAAGTCGCCACTTTCATATCCTCACCCCTTTACTCAATCAACGACAGAGGCCGAAGCCCGAGCTTACATCTCCGATCCAAGCAAGGTAGAGGGAGTTGAAGATTTCTCCACCCCATTCTGGCAACTTCCTTCTTGACGACCAAGAAGGGATCATCTCCGGTCTACCGGTCAACACATTCGGCCGTTTCGTGTTTCAACCTACGCCTCCGAGGTCAGTGCCATGGGGAACACCCTATCAAACCTCCTCGCTTTTCTTGTCGACATGTCGTGAGAAACGTTGATTCGGAGACGACATCATCACCGCCTCACGGCCTTTTAGTCCGCTCGACCTTCGGGGTCGGCCTTCCAACTTGTCCCAACCTTTCTTCACCACCCATGACGCCGTCCTCTATAGGACGGGACGCCAACACGAAGGAAAGGTCGAAGCACAAAACTAGTTGAAACACTGTGGAGTTCGAGAATCAGCTCCGCCGGGCTATAGGCTACTATACTAAGTTTTGCTGCCACTCATAATTCTTCTCATTATTGATACTTCATTCAACATCCCTATTTGAACTCATTTTTCACACACAGGTTGACAGAATCTCCAAATAATACAAACTCGATGTCAGAAGCTGGTTCAAATACGCCTCCCCCTGGAGCTCCAAAAAGAAAACCCGTGGATCTTCCTTCGGATTCCGGGGAGGAAGAAGGTAATGACGATGCCAAGCAAACTTTGTCCGTTTCCTCTGCTCCGACCCAGAGCCCAATGACCACCGTCGGCGCCTTTTCTGCCATCACCCAAATGTCCGCTGTTAGCGCCGCCTTGAATGATCCTGACGAGGACATGGAGATGTATGCAGGCCCGGGCAGAAGCATCAGTGCAGCACGTTCCGCTCCAAGTCACCGCCAGGACGCTCAATCGTCCAAGCTGACAAGTGCACGGAACGCCAGAGTCAGGAAGCAGGTCCTGGCACCAAGCAGTAGGACTGGGGCTCCGTCGAGGAGAGTCGTCAAGTCCACCCTTCCCAGGGCCAGCGGGTCCGCTGGCCGCCTAGTGCGGAAACGGGCGCCTCGGACCAGTGAGTCTACTTTGCCGGGTGGAGGATCAGTGAACGTGGACAAGGCCAGTACGAATGAAGATTCGGACGTGGAGATGGGAGACTGATCATAATCTCGTCGTATGAGAATGCATCAGTGGACGTGAGCAGTTGATCGATGTCAGATATAGAGAGGCTCTTGATACCATCGCTGACAACTTTTCGTTTCGTATCTGATCTACCTTGAGCTACCAGCTAAAATATCAGAAGTACAATATCATCCTATTCTTCCATCGCTAACCCGCGGTGCCGCCCTTCTACAGGTGAGTGAATTCACATCTCCCAAAATAATCTCGCCATCTTGGACATAGCTGACCTCCAGGTATTCTACTCCATATCAAACATTCACATTCCTCCCCTTGCCCAATCAATTCACGACAATCCAAAAATACCTAAGATTTCGTACCATTCCCTGATCCGTTTACAATCCATTGTCAGAACTCTCTCGAACCGGAACAAGAAAAATCGCGATAGGTCAAGATCCGTCCGATAACCACCAACCCCGACAACGAACCATCACTCAATTTCTTCCATCTTCCCCATTGGTCATATCCCCCAAATCTCACTTCCCACATCTTCCAAAGGATATCCACTTTCTGATTTTTCTGTTTCTTCGCCCATTCATTTCTGACGAACATCCCCACGAGATAATTCATGTTCAGACCTACTCTCCGTTGTTTTACATCCTGTGTTTATTTGAAAGACTTCCGCTCTGATCGGACCCTTGAGTTCTGTGAGTGATAAGTATATGAGGGAACTTGACTGGTCAGAAGGAATTACGACGACATGACTGATAATACACTTTCTCTTCTTTCGTCTTCCCCCACAGGTACCGAAGTCTCCTCTGTACAGAAGGAACCTAACGACACCGAAACGATAGCCGCGAAAGAGGAGAGTAATGGAGGATTCGAAAGAAGGCCCCGCTCAGAATCCCCATCCAAAACACCTGTTGCGTCTGATGCTCATTTGAAACTGAAATCGTCCCATACTGCTGAATCTGCACTACGGTCACGTGGACAACCACCATCGTTGGAAGTAGAAGGCGTTGTATTACGGCCAGGAAGAGGGAGAGATCGGCAGGTGAAAGCTGTCGGTGACAACTATGCCAGAGAAAAACCAACGCTCTGTAGGGGCGATACCAGCAACTTATCAATACAAGTAGTGAACTTTGTAGCGGTAATAAAAGAAGCTCAAAGAGAAAAAAACCCGACTGGTCATGTACGTATCATTTACCCACGCCGAAGCGATACCCGGTCACCACAACGTACGTCCTCACACAGTCCCGAGAAAGCAGTCAGCGGCCCGGAGACAGACGAAGTAAGTCTAACATCGAGCCCGTCAACTCGAGAATCAGATTAGATGGTTGATTTGTTGGACAGCTTCGAGACGCTCGGGTCGTGTTCGGAAGAGACGACAGTATTTGAAAGATATGCATGTACTGACCTCATCCTCTACTCCTCTCTCACTGATCCAGCTTGCTCAAGGGTGACTTTGACTCTTTCAACTTGAGTAACTTCTCCAACACCACATCAACCTTGATCGTCTCTTCTCGTCCTTGAACTTCGTCATCTCTTTGACGTACATTGACTGCTTGAGCGGTAAGTTCATCTTGACCGACCACTTGTCTGTCAGCATAAATCTCTTTTTTGAAACTACCAGTTCGCCTTCTCAATGTTCTGGCGTGGCATATCGTACGAGTATGATATTGCAGAGTAGGCAAATTGATGAAGGAGGTGAGTTGTTGTGGAAACGAGCGAGGAGAGCATAAGGGACCAATTGCTTACCCATGATGAAATTCCACTGAGCGGTCTGAGCGTTCCTAATCTTCTTGTTCAATGTATTATCGGATAGATCCGCCTCGGCAAATAAACCTTTATCCCATAATGTCTGAGCCACCTTGTTTGCGTATTCTTTGAATGGCGCAGCGACGGGAATGACAACGACTTGTCGAGGTGATAGCCAGAAAGGCCTGAAAGTGAGCACTGAAATCTTCTCATGGTAGTATTTGACCCGCGTGACCATCGCGATCGCCAAATGTCTGCCAGAGGCTGCGTAGGGATGTTTCAAAAACTAGGTATTTCCTGGGGAACATAAAGTAGGTGAGTTGAAAGACTTTAAGGAAAGATATGGTCCAGTTGAACGAGGTGAATAGACCTACCATTTCCCCCCAAAGTGTTCCGCTGAGATCGCAAGGAAACGTTCGATAGAACCTAAGATCGCACGATGGATCATGACAGGTCTAGCAAACTGAGCTGTAGCTTCCTCTCCCGTCGCTGTGGCCGCATCAGATGTACGATATTTCAGATTGAATCTTTCAGGTAGGTTGAAGTCGAGCTGTCATAATGAGCACTTATCTTCTAGAAGTGAAAGAGACTAACCTGGATGGTTCCGCATTGCCATTCACGTCTCAGAGCGTCAGTCATTCGGAAATCAAGCTACGATCAGCTTGAGCTCTTGCATTTGCGCTATGTGCAGGAAACGGAACCCGGACCGCTGCTCAAGGAAAACAACATCAATGCGACACAGGGAAAGTGAGTAGTGAGTATGAGAACTCACTTTTGGACCGTAGAACGCAGCGTCCTCGTGATTGTACCCCCATTGTCCCGGCATTCGCTGTTCAAGTACCTCCGCAAGAGTCTTCTCTGCTCTCTCCCACACTTTGAGATCTCCAACCCATTTGCTAGGATTACGAGTAGACAAGCCAACTTTGAATTTGTAGCCAAAGGGAGCATAGACGGCCTCGAGGAAATCGAAAGCGGCTGCTATTTCTGATCCGACCTGGTCTACGGTGCAGAAAATATGCGCTATATGTCAGGTCGTTGATCTTACCAGTCTCTTCTCATTTTCCGCTACATCCTCGCGAGGATTAGCTTGGTAGAAGTCGGAGGGTAATGGTTAACGTCGGTAACGGGAAATGTGCGGTACGTAAAGGTGAATGATCAGTCGACGCTATAAGCAAACTCACCATCATCCTGAACGAACCTCCTCACTCTTGTCAACCCAGACAACGCCCCACTGGCTTCGTTCCGATGCAACACACCAAACTCTGCCAGACGCAATGGTAGCTCTTTGTAGCTTCGATCCCGAGAATCGAAGATCAAACAATGTCCGGGACAGTTCATTGGTTTGAGACCAAACGTATCGTCATCAATTTTGAGCTTGAACATATCCTCGGAATAATTTTGCCAATGACCCGACGTTTCCCAGAGTTTGGAGTTGAACATGTTAGGTGAGCCAACTTCGGAGAAGCCACGTTTATGATATTCGGCCTGTACGGTCAGCGATGGCCGTCATGTCTGGAGCGCCTAGATTGGTAAAAGAAGACCGGTGAAAGGAACGATGGCAGCGAGCATTGTTAAAACTATAGAGGCATGATATATTGGACTTGGTGAAACGCACCTTCATGAACGTAACCAGGGTATTCTGTATCCTCATGCCCATTGGCAAGAAAAAGGCACTTCCCGGACTCAAATCGTTGAACAGCCACAACTCTTGATCTTTACCAATCTTTCTATGATCACGCTTGGCCGCCTCCTCAAGCATCTTCTTGTACTCTGTCATTTGCTTTGAATCCGGGAATGACATGCCGTAGACACGTTGGAAGGAGTCATTTTTAGCGTCGCCGAGGAAGTAGGAGGAGGAGTTCTACTGGTTAATTCATATCTGTCATCTAGAGTACAATGCCATCAACGAGGCGAACTGCTGATCTATGTCAGGGTGCAACCAATGACCCACCTTTGTCACCGCTAAAGACTTGATGCGGCCCGTATGAGGAACATGGGGTCCAAGACACAAGTCAATCAGAGGTCCACAACGATAAACGGTCGTCCTTGTACCATCTGGTACCTTGTCATTGATGTAGTATTGCTTGTATTTGTTATACTATCTGTCAGCTCAATGAGATTGATGATATGAGAGGTGACTGACTTTGAACATCTCCAACAGAACCTCTTTTGGTAACTCCAGACGTTCAAAAGGTTGTTTCTCCTTGACAGCCAACCTCGCGACCTCTTCTATACCCTTGTAATCCTCGACTCCTATAGTTTTACCTCCTCCTAGCCCCATATCATAGAAGAAACCACCTTCTTCCAAAGGAGGTCCATAACCCAAACAACACCCATCGTACCTCCTCTCACACGCCTCTCCTAGAACATGGGCTGACGAGTGCCAAAATACTTGTCGAGCTTCATAATTGTTATCCGGTGAATCAAAGTCCAACAAGGCAAGGGTACATGAGGTTTCCAATGGTCGAGTGAGATCCCACAACTCCTGATTGTTCACTTTGGCAATGATGATCCGATCTGCCAAAGACGCAGAGATATCCTTGGCCACTTGTAAAGGCGTGGTCTCCCATGATGTCCCTTGAACCTGTTTGCCATCAGGCAGAGTGACGGTGATTGGTTCTCGTGGTTGTTCTGACATGATCAGTGGTGGATAAGACACATTCCACTAAGTAAACGCTCACCTGCAACCCATTTGTCATATTTAACCTTCCACTCGTCGTATATCTTGATACGCTCGGAGAAGTATTCGGGAGGAGGACTGAGCTCCAAAGGTCCGCCATCACCACCACCCGCCTTCTTGTCCTTTTTAGCCTTGGCGGGCTTCTCCTTGACGCCTTTCTCATCACTGGCATGCGGTTTGGTAGCACTGGCACCTGGTGTGACTGGTTCGAGACGTTCTGCTGCCTTGGGAGGCTGAGAGGTGGAAGATATGGGATGGGTGGCTGCTGTAGACATGGCTCGAGCGCGGAGGTTGAACAAAGGGGAGGAAGAGAGAAGAGCTGTCCGAGATGAGTGAGATGGTGTGGCGAGTACGACAAGCTTGTTGAGTGTGGAGAGCTGTGCTGTGAGATACTTGTGGATATGGGTGATGGTCATGAAAGCCCCTCAGAGGCGAGATGTTATATAGTATACCGAGTTGTAGCTTAGTTTCGTAGCCATCTTCAAAATTCGACTCATTCCATTAAGCGACTAGTTTCGATCCACGCCTATCAGTGCCCCTGTGATGCCCTCCGCGCGCCTATCTAGCTTCCTACCATAACCACTTGCCGAACCGTCTTTTCCGAAGTTGTCACATATCTTCAGGCGTCATGTCTGTCAGCATTGAGGAGGCTCAACCTGCTGCCCGAGTGGTCGTCATCGTTGGTCAAGGGTTAGTACATTTGTGAGCGACGGTGAGTGGCACTGACAGGCCAGAGGGATCCAGACCGACCTCGACCTCGACACGCTGGGTGACGACGAAGTAGCCGATGTCATACCGGACCTGTTGGCAGATTACTCGGCTGAGTGCAGAGATTGGACCCTCATAGCTGGCGAGCACTGGAGGAGGTCAAGATGGTCCAGAGCGGAGGATCTCTTGCAGAAAGGCATTCATTGTGAGCATGTCCGGGACCCCATCCCACGGCGGCTGACCGTCAGTCTTTACAGGCGGTGTTGGAAGACCTACAGATCATATGGCATTGGTCAACCTGCATGCTATGCTTGCGCATCTTCACCTAGCCCTCTCTCGGACTGCTCCAAAGGTCTCTTTGCCCCATGCCAGTCAGTCTCATCCTTCGTTGCGTCGATGGTTGGCTCACCGAGTCAGAATACGACAAATTACCTTCCAACGTCAAAGTCAAGGAAGATCACTTTACCGAGGCTGCCGCCAACTTGAACAAGGCTGATCAAGCTTTAATGGCATCTGGAGCGGGACCGGACGATGAGCCAATAGCTGTTCCTATGGGCAAAAGTCAGTGTTTCAAACCCCGACGCAACGTACATAGCTGATACAGTATAGTCATATTATATCTCGCAAGAGGACAACCGGGCACCGCACAGCCTATGGTCGAACGTCTTCTTCGACGACAACCCAATAATCTGGTGGCTCTGACCGCTCATGCTCGTCTGCAATTCGCTCGACGAGCTCACGAACAAGCTCTACAAACGTATCAAAAACTCCTTAGCTTGGATCCTGAGATGCGTCCCGATCCCAGAATCGGCATTGGACTTTGTCTATGGATGCTGGGTGACAAACAAAAAGCTAGGCTTGCTTGGGAACGAGCTCTGCAGCGAGTACGTGCCTGTTTTCTTACCTACATCTCAGCAATTGACGCTGAAGGATCCTTCATCATGGACGTGTATGCTGCTCACTGGATTTGCGGCACTCAACACGGCTCGAGAACCAGCGACGGCCGAAGACGACCGAGCCCAACTCATCGCGGAGGGTGTGGCATACGTCCAATCTGCTTTCAAGCTCAACAACAAAAATGCTGCCGCAGCACTGACCTTAGCCAGCGTATCCGGGCAAAACGGTCAAACGGCAGTAGCGTCCAAACTAGCAGAAAGAGCAATCCAGTATGCGGACAACAAACGACACGCTGTACTCGCCAATACCGAACGAGGAAGAATGGGTTTCATCATGCAAGATCTAGTAGATGCTACACCTTTCCTGACAGCTGCTCGTCAAGACGATGGAGGAGTACCCAATATTCTTGCTGATCTCACTCTGGCGCAAATCGCCATACAAGGAGGTGAGGTTTGTGCAAAGCTTTGCTGCGAGACTGACAAGTAGGAAATCTTCGAGAAGCTCTCAACTTCATGGACGGTCTCACTCCTAGACTAGTTGGTAAAGGTCCTATGGAATACGTGGTCATGCACGCCTCCCTCCTCGCTTATCCTCATCCTGGAATGTCGTCCGCCGAACTCGCCAGCAACCGGTCCAAAGCCCGAGCCATGCTCACTGAGCTACATTCGGTGATCCAGTCCGCTGAGACAGACGAGGACATGGCGAAAGTTCGACACATCGCCGACGACACGGATGTCTTTCTTGATCTCGCTAAGATGTGGCAGAAGGAAAGTCTGGAGAAGGCTATAGGAGCTTACCAGACTGCCGTGTCTGGTAGAGTCGAGACGATCGTCGACGAAGGAGGTGAGGTCGAAGTAGATCAGAGGGCTGTGAAAATGTCGAGCAATTTAGGGGCGCTATATCAATTGCAAGGGAACGCCGATACGGCTGAGAGGATGTACCAGGAAGCTTTGCAGAGATTGGGCAATGAAGCAGGGAAAGAAGCCGAGGAAATGAGGACTATATTGGCGTTCAACTTAGGAAGAGCGTATGAAGAGGCTGGAGAGACCACAAAGGCTTCACAGTGGTACAGAGACGTTCTGCGGCAACATCCCGAACATATGGAGTGTATGTCTTACCTTTTCGTGACTCCCTTGTCACCCCCTCGAAACCTCCCTTTCGAATTCGCTACATGTGGACCGATGCTGACATTCCAGCCAAAGTGCGACTGGCTTGTATTGCCGCTGCTGCCGGACGTAACTTTGATGCTCATACCCTCCTGAAAGAATGTCTCAAGTCGGACGAATCAAACATCACCCTCCGATCCACTTACACACACTTCCTCATCTCTCTTGGATCTCTCAAAGAAGCCCTCGCATTCACTTCTCAAACACTCAAACTCGAACGAGCAGACGTCTTCACTTACTGCGCTCTGGGATGGATCCACTTCACCCTAGGTCGAGAGGCCAAATCGACGTCCGAATTGGCAGAACGTACGAAACAATATCTCCGTTCTGCCGAAGCGTACGAACGTGCCTTGACACTGGATCCTGCTTGTGCTATGGCGGCTCAAGGTCTGGCGATAGCTTTGGCAGAGGATACATTGGCTCTGAAACCACTCGGTGCGGCAGTGGGGACGGCTGAAGAGATGAAAGCCCGTATGAGATTAGCTGGACAAGCATTGGGAGTGTTCAGTAGAATAGCGGATAGTATACAAGAAGGAAGCGTTCATGTCAATATCGGACATTCCTTCTTTGTTAGGGGAGAAGAGGATAAGGCTATACAGTCTGTGAGTTTTTGCCCTTTTCCAGTAATGTTATTTTCTCAGAAGACTGGATATCGGTATATAGCTGACTAGGAAGTACGAAGCTGCTGATAATCACCACAAAGGCAGAAACGTGCCGGTACTTCTGTATCTCGCAAGAGCGTGGTATGCTTATGCTAATCGGGAATCCAACTTTTCTGCCATGTCCAAAGCTTTGTCGTTCTGTCAACGTGTAAGTTTATTCGTCTTGACTTTTGTCGAGAACTGTGGGGTGAGGGGAAGTCGGCTGATGAATAGGCTATGCATATCCAACCTAACGATCGAGCCATATTATATAATATTGCTATGATACAACAGAAGGCGGCGGAGATGCTGTTTGGGCTTGAACCCAGTAAGAGGACTTTGGAAGAGCTTCATGTGGCATTACGGCAAGCTCAACAGGCTGCGAAGTGAGTCAACTTTGCTCATTGACATGTTTGCCAAGGTTCAAACTCGCTTCGGATCTATAAGTCATCCATGTCTCATCGTTCATTCTTGGCTTCACTCTCATCATCCCACCGGGGGACGTCTGCCAGACTACCCTCGACTGTTTGAGGAGTCCCGCTGAGACTTCTTGTATTTGACTGTTGAACTACTACTGACCACATAGCACCTTCCGAGCGCTTGCCGAAGACCGCGGCGCATTACCCTATGACCCCGATCTTGCCGATCAGCGTGCACGTTATGGTGACACTCTTCTTCGTCGTGCCCCCGATCAACTTTCACGACAAGAATCTTTCGAAGCGGAAGCTCAAGCCCGGGTTCAAGAAGCCCGTCGTATACGTGCAGAAGAACAAGCCCGTATACAAGCCGCAGAAGCGGCTCGTCGTGCCGAGATCGAAGCTAAAGCTGCTGAACTAGCCGAGCAACGACGTAAAGAGAGAGAAGAAGCTCACGCTTGGCAAGAAGAAATGAACGTTCGTGAGATGGAGGAAAGGGCCAAGAAAGCTGCAGCTGCTGATAAGAAGAAACGAAAGAAAGATAATGGTGATAGTGGTGATGAGGGTTTAGGGGGGAAGAAACGGAAAGGAAAGAAAGGTAGAAAAGTCAGGAGTAAGAGCGAGATCTTGAGTGATGAGGAAGATCTAGTTTATGAGAATAGGGATAATATGGAGGTTGATCAGGCTGGTAGTGAGGTTGAAGAAGAGGATTCAAAGGACAAAGCTAGAGGGGCTTTGGAAGCTTTGAGAGCGAAGAGAAAGAAGAAAGTCGAGGAAGAACCTAGAAGAGGGAAGAGCTTGTAAGTCCACTCAATGCTTCATCCGCTTCTTTTGTAATCATGGCTAATGAGGTAGTAAATCGAAAGAATACATCGAGGACTCTGAAGATGAAGAGGAAGGAGATGAAGAGAGGAAAGGGAGTGTTTCTATCAATGGCGTCACGGAGGGTGAACAAGATGAGAATGAAGAAGGTGATGGAGGTGAGACAGATCTTGGGGATCCTATGGGAGATGTTGAACTGGGTGAATTAGCTCAGGCAGTTGTAAAAGCAGGAGAGGAAGATTGAATAAAAAATGTCTGAAACATCATCAAATGAAAATCATATCCCAGTCTTCATCTGTGTGTTGTGTGAATGCAACTTATCAATCACAACGAACAGTATCACACTCATTCCATGCATTTCTCCATACTGTATAAACAAATCAATCAGAAGATATCTTCACTTGATAGAGTTAAAACTCATTCAAAGGATCTACAAAAGGCCAATCAGCCCCGCCAGGTGGATTCTGACTCGAGGTTGTATAAATACGACCTGATGGTTGGTATGTCATACTCGGTTGATTAACTTGACTTGGACCAAACCATTCTGGTGGAGGCGGAGGTTGTACATACATTACTTCGGAATTCATAGGTTGTGAAACTTGATAATACCTCTGAGTAGGGAAAGAAACCATATTACCGTTCGTAGGATATTGTGATGGTTGATATTGTTGGTATTCCACATTTCTCGGAACCTCCGGATGAGATATTTGACTATTGAAAGGGAAGGTTGATATTGGTGGATTCATCATTCTTCCTGTTCCTATTGAAGATGGTGCCGGAGTACCTTGATTAGAAGGAATAGTAGTATGTTGATTTCCTACTGGTACAGTATTTGTGGATATGGTTGATTGTCCATTGTTTGATATCCTCATGCTGGACAGCATTGAATCAAGTGCGGACGTACGTGATTCAACATCTTTGATAAGACATGCTAGTTCATCTAGACTTACACTTGGTTTTGAACTTGGTTCTGGTCCCTTCCTTGGTGGGTGAGGATTGGTCCTTGCTGGAACACGACTGTTGTTCATAGAGGGAATATGAGTAGTGTTCATTGAAGGGGGAGGTGGAATAGAAGGACGTTGATTCTGAGAATCTTGAGGTATATACGAGACCATTGATGGTTCCTTATGTTGATTACTTATATTTGATCGAGTTGGAGGTTGTCCTCTTGTCATTTTGGTAGATCTTCCAGGAGGTGGTACTCTTGTAATATTAGACTTTGTAACATGTCCTTGAGACTGTACAACAGAAGATTGTGTATTCAATGGGATTTTCGTATTTGCTCCAACACTAGACTTCCTAGGAACATTTTGTCCCTCTTGGATATTTCTGGGTTTTGTAGTTGTCGGACGTTGAGAAACGGATGAATTCAAATTCGTTTGAGGAATCGAAGACATTTGTGTCTGTATCTGTGTAGGTTCAACCCCATTTGTTTTATTTACTTGATATGAAGTCAATTTAGAAGTATCAATTGATCCAGAAGGCATAACAACACTTATTGTTCTCATTCTACCCTTGTCATCCCTCATTAAAACTCGATCAACTTCTATCAATCGTTCAAAATCTTCATCATCCTCATCAATCATGATAGTTCCAGCACTTGTGGTACTTTGGTAACTATCACTACTTTTTGAAGAATGTTCAATATTAATGGCTAATTTATTCAATTCTATCCATTGTTTTCCTTTTGATTCATGATTCAATAGACTTCCATGAACTGGGTCATCTGTTCTTGCTAATCTACCGAAAGCGATTAAATCATCAGGTAACGTTGCAGATAATGCAGATATGACTTGTTGATATGATTCAATGGAATCGACGTTGAATCGAAGTGAAGTACGTTCAACTTTACCGAATTCACGTGGAGAAGAAATGGTGAATTTGAGTCTGGTATGACGATGATATGAAGATGAGAAATCTTCATCTTGGTTTTGTATTTGAGTCATGGTTTCTTGTTGGTTCTGAGTACTAGTTTCTTCATTAGGAGGATCGGTCTCAGTTGGTGTTTGGGTTTCAGTTTGAACGGAAGGGGTTGACTTGATTTCGTCTGCAGGACTCTCTGCAATGGATTCAAGTGTTGTTGGTTGTTTTGTATCTCGAGCTTTGGAAGTAGCTGATCTCCTACGTGTCATCTTGATAGTTATTGTTTTTCTGTTGTCGTTATCGTTTTTCTCTTTATGATGATCTAGATAATATTATCTCTCTTGAATGATAGGATTTATGGATTTGATCAAATAATAAGCAGAATAAGTGATTCTATATAATTCAATTTATTGTCGAGAAGAAGGAAAAAAAGTGATGGATTGAGAAAAAGAAAGAAAAAAGAAAGAAGGAGACATGTTTATATAATCACTTGATGGGCCTTCTTTAATCTCAGATAAAGGGTGTTGAAAATGACTTGAAAACCTCTCATGTCCTACCTTTCCTTACATATTTAAATGAAGTCCGAATGTCTCTCTCGACATACATATCGAGGTCACCTCCACTTCGTTATGTCGCTTAGTCCGCAAGTTTGAACAAGCGGAGAAAACTGTCCGACCTGATCGGACGTTTCGACCTCTAACATTTTAGACTTCCTTTCTTTTCCTTTGAACTCATGAGGGCGTTTCACATGTCTTGGCCTTCTTTAATTGACGAAATGACGAGATTTCGATCAGATTCATTTCCCTTTGACGAAGTTGACATGAGAAAGGGGAAAGAGGGAGAAGATGATCGTTTCAGATGAAGAAAGGTTTTGTGGCCTTCCTAAGGGAATTTACGAGATTTGACTGGGGCTTCGACTTGATCACGTTAGATGGTGAGCTCGAATGATCTGATCGATGAAATATTGTGCAGCGTGCAGCGTGTGGTCTGAAATGCCAATGGAAAACATATCGATGTTGGACGTATATCATCCATGGTTAAGCGTACGAGTAATGTCAGATGATCAACTTCGATTCTCCGGTCAAGATGATCATGTCGTAACATACGTTGCATCAGTCACACCAAATTTCAATCATTAAAAATCAGTATCACACATCATTATTCCTAACTACGAGCCTCACATGAAGTCGTGCATCGACTGGGCCGACGGACGATTCGGTTCTCCGAACGCATTGAGTTGACGAGTGGTCGACGACGGGGCTTGTGCCGAAGTCCCGCGATCCCCCCGCGATCGGAAGGGAGCAGTCGGTTGGCCGTCCCAATTTGCTGAAGGAGGGTTTCGAGCGTTCATATCCGACCTTCTCGGCTGGTTGTATGATTGACTGGGATTTCCACCATATGGAAATGTCGCTGAGCTAGCCCCAAAAGGCTGCTCGTTTGACAGATCAGGAATCTCACCATAGACTGGTGGTAGCATACCAGATGGAACGTTCGGCGTTGGATATACAGGTCCAGTATCCTTCGAGATTTGCAGATTCTGAAAGTTATCAGAAACTTGTGATAAAGTCACAACACCTTGTGTTTGTCCTCCCACAAAAGGTTGGTAACCCCCTTGAGTGGGTCCAACATAATCATCATCATCATCCACAATTTCATACACTGGATCACCATCCGAATCCACATTGTATTTGACTTCCGTATCGTTGACCACTGGCAATAACTTTGCGTAGGCAGCCTCTGATTTAAGTTGTGAAGTCGTCGTTCGTACATGATCATCTTCCATATTCTCGCGGAGAATAGCAAATCCACTCAATTCTGAAGGACCGGCATATTGGAAAGCTTCCACGAGTTTGGCATAAGAATCAGGTTCTGATAATGTGAACTTCAGATCGGCTTGTTCGTAGATCTCGTCGTCGTCGTCGTCAGGAGTGAAAACACTCACTCGGATCTTGACAGGACGTTTCGGACGCGGATTTCCTGTTGATGACGGGGTTTCAACTTGAGATACATTGTTGTCATTTGTAGTGGTCAAAGGTAGGGGTTGGTTGTTCGCTTGGGTGTTGTCAACAGTAGAAGAGGGCGCGCCACCTGTACGAGAGAAATCGGCATTGCCATTGAAGGTGGTTCTGGTAAGACGAGTCATGTTGCTAGAAAATAAGTAGATCTACGCGTGTGATTCAGTGGGAATGGTGCTCAGTAGTTGATATGTCGGTGAAAGTTGTGGCGAAAAAGATATGTAAATGGGAGAAGAGAAGTGGACTTACTAATTTCCTTCACGATCACTTTATATGTCGTAGGATGGATGTAACTTGTTTCTGAATCTATCAAACAAAAAGAAGGAAAAATGATGACACGAATTGTGAAATTCTTCCATTCTTCCACTTGACAGATGACACACGACGTGACAGATTGCGGAGGGATGAAGTTTCGACTTTGATGTCAACGATCCGACATCCTTTCATCTTTTCTGACATTCAGGGAGGTTTGCGTGCTCACTTATCACGTATCGTTTGTTCACTATCCTCCTCCATGTTCGAAGACGTGTTGATCCGACCGAGAGATGACGACAGAGAGAAGGTGGATATGTTGCACGTTCCATCGTCTGTCTTGCGTGAAAGGACATGATGGCCTGTAGGGCAAATGAGAAGACTTGAAGTGAAACAAAATATTTACATACGGTAGTAACGACGACTGGGACCGTTGGGGAGTGCCGGGCTGTATCGGCTTGCCCTCGAGGTCTGACAAGTGCTTGATCTCTTATTGAGAGACAGTTGGAGGTGTTGGTGATAGCTGAACAACTGACCTGGGCAGTGGCTAGTGGCACCGAGTGACCCGTAGACGGTGTGAGAGGATCAACACCTAAGTTCTTACCGGTCTCACTCCTAACAGTCTGTCCGACTCATTGATTGTTTCTTGAGCATGATGATTATCTCTACTCGTCCCGTGAGCATTAAGATGTACTGTGTGCAAGTGTTGTCCGAGGTCAGTACGTGGTCATTAAAAAGATCAACATCCTAAGAAATCCTCTCGAGTTGTTATTGTTTGACGGAATCAAATTTCCCCTCTCACACTGCCAAAAATCGCGTCTCTCCACAAACGATAAACTCACCTTTGATCATATCGCAACCATAATGTCGATATGACAACTTCTTCCACACGTTCTCCCCTCTTACAGGGTTCTCTACCCCATCTTCCATCTCAGATATCTCGTTCAACACACCCTCCACATCGTCCAGGACAGCCATCCAACCTCGCTCCTTCTACACGTTCCCTCGCCCCTGCCTACTCGCCTCATCCCTCGGAACTTTATCCAGGACCAAAGAACCGTTTGTTCCTCTCGCTCCGATCCGGTATAGAGGGTGAGATCGATTGGGCTCTTCCTAGATTGGTATTGGCGAGCCATGAGCAGTTGGAAACTTTCAACCTTGCCGGATGGGTGGATTCGGTGGCTGCTTTGCAATATTGGCCAGAACGATGGGTTGAAATGTTGGAGAGAGAAGCGGCGTATGATCATCTCAAATCTCAACATCGTATCAACTCTCATCGTCAAAAACGAAGAAGGACCAGGCCGACAGCTTCGCACGACGAGGAACAATCTTCATTGGAGTTGAACGAGAAAGATGGTTACGAAGAAGTGATGAAGATGGGCGTGGTTGAAGATGAAGTTAAATATGAAAAAGCACTTGGGGCTATACCTGAATGGACCAAAGATCCCAAGATCTCTTTAAGAGCTTCCAACTCTTTACAAATCCTTCGAAATGCTTCTTTATCACCTAACAACGCCAATATAATTGCTCGTCAAACATTCCTTTCTTTCCTAGCTCGATTCTTTTCTCTACCATTCGACTTTATCCTATCTCTTTCCCTACGGGATCCTGAACCTATTCAACATATCCTCGTAATCTTAAACTCAATCTATCCTCATCTTCCAACTTCCGAACATATCTCAAAAGTCTTCAGTATCACCCTTCCTAGATTATTGATTGAAACTCGTGATCTTGCCTTGATTCAATGTCTTCTCCCCCTTCTCATCGTCTCACAAAACATGCCAGGTTTATCTCAACCACCGGAAAACTTCATATCCCATCTTCTAAGATTGTTAACTCTATCCCCGGTCAGACTATTGGAAATGGTGTTGGACCTTTTGATCTCCTTGACGGCAAATACCACCCATGCAAGGACAATATTGACCATGTCGGATTTCGCACAACATCTCAAAGTGTTGACGAGTTTGTTGGAATATGCTGCTAAACCTTATCAAGTGGGTTTTGAACCTCGTCAAGGGACCCAAGGTTTGTTGGTACGTAATCCTGCAGGAAGTGCTGCACAGGCGGATGAAGCTAGTAAGAGAAGGGCTATGGATAGGGAACAAGCACAGAAAATAATGTTGACTCAAGGTGGTAAAGGAGTGGATGTAGAAGTGGGTGATAAACCTGTTATTTTGTCAAATATCACAAAGGCTAGGTTGTATGCGATGAGGGAACCGATAAGGAGTATACAATGGTGAGTAAAGATTCTTTCACCTCCGACCTTTACTACATCGTTACCCCACTCGCTCAAGCGTACATCTTCTGTTGTGTCTCAGCCTTTGGAGTGTTACACCATTCGACAGGGAGATGGAGAACCTGGCTTCCGGAGGACACTTGTCATCATGTTTTGTCGTGGGAAATGTGTCGAGTCAAGTTGGCAATTGCTCATGTCAGGATGCACGAAATATTCGTTTACTCCTCCATTGCTCACTTACCCCAAGTGACCTTCTGGCACGCCTACCGAGAATTCTTCGCCAGTCCCGCTGCGGTGGAACAGATGTTATCTGCCAGCGAAGTCATCAAAAATGTAACCATCGCTTTTCCAGGTGCCAGCGCTCGTGTATGGACGGATGCGACTGGGAGTCAAAAATTTGTCATTGCAGGGATTGGGTTCCGTAAAGGTAGTGGTGGGTTGTCTCTCCTTTTGCTTTCCTCGACTCCTTCCTCATCTTTACTCCTCCTGGAAACTGGTCATTTTATCTTGTTACCCTTCCTCCCCCCCCTTTCTCCCCGGGGCCGCGACTAGCCTTCTTGAATATGGAATGAGCGAGAATGCTGATGTCAGACGAAGAAGATCGTTTTTCATGTCTATGGCGTTCATGTCCACGTTTAGTCCATCCCACCAACCCAACTCAACTTTTTGAACATCTCATTTCTCATCTCCCTTCATCTTCCACATCAACATCATGTGAATGGGCTACATGTTCTTATTCCCCATGTACCATTTCTCATCTCACAACTCATCTCCCAATCCCTTCATCTACACTAATCCCAGAATATCTCTCGATTCATCCTTCCGACTCGAACCTCACTCTGGCCTCTTCCAAAATAACTGACCGTCCCATTCCTCCACCTCCTAAAACTCATCGATTAATCTTCACAGCTCAAGTGACTCCTATTGATTCACGTCGATTACCAACAGGAGTAGCTTTTCTCACTTCGTTAATCATCCGGAATCTCGCTCGTGCTTTGAGATCAGATATGTTAGCTGCTAGTCCTGATGTTCAAGAAGAAAAACGAAAACATTTACAAGAAGAAAGATTTGGTTTACCGATGCCTGAATTTGTTGCGAAATTGGAAGAAGAGGAGGAAGCTGCTGAGAAGAGGGAAGAGGATGAGATGTTGAATGAAAAACAGAGGGAAAGGGCGAAAAGAGGTTTTGAGTTGGTAGAAGGGAAAATAGGGGATGTGATAATGGGTAATATGGTGGGGTTGGGTCAGTATTTGAGTGAAGCTTGGGGATGGTAGGAGGAGGTTTTATGGGGAGATGGGTATTATTTTTGGGCGGATGAATGGTTTACTGTGTATCTTGAGAGATTGGCTTTCCAACGAGTGTTCTTAAGGTCCAGTCTGTGCTAAAGATGGAAGCGCGTTCCAGTAGATCGCATGATCAACACTTGAGTGAGATGTAGTACATAGCAAAGAATGGTAAAGGCTTCTGCCAAGATCATTCACTGAGAGTAACCTCAGGTGCTGGAGCGCAGTCCTTGAAACAACAAGTTGAATAATAATGATAAAGAGTCATAAGTGCAAGAAGGAGTGTACAAATTGGTGCTCGGACGAGTAACTGTTGGAGTATCGACCAGCACCTTGACTGCTCCCCAGAGTCTGAGTATCTACAACGGCAAACATCGAACGAGCTGAGACAACATAATAAACATACACGTGTTGACAGAATTGTGTGAATATCAAATGAGCAACCAAATGATTTCAAATCGTTGATCACAACAGGGTGGTCAGTAAGAACCAATTAGTAAGTTACGCAAATGCTAAGCGTGGTGAAATGATGGAACGAACGGACATGGCACGGTAACATCGACCGGCTAAGTAAATAAAAAGCAAATCGAAAGTAAAAACGAGACCTCTCCCTCCTGCCTCTCCCCTTCTCCCCCTGAAATTCCCCGATAGATAAACAACGCGTCGAACGACAAACAACGTCAACTCAACGCCTAAGTGCGTTCTCCACGGAGACGACGGGCGAGGTGAAGATCCTTGGGTTGGATGGTTACTCGTTTAGCGTGGATAGCAGCCAAGTTGGTGTCTTCGAACTGAGATGTCAGCGATGGTCTAAGATGTTTCTCATCCCCTCGCCTTGGCTTGGTCTCTCCTCAAAGCGACAGCCCCTTTTCAGAAAGAGGGGGAAGTGACGACGACGTAAAGAAGGTTGGGGCAGTAGATTTGGATGAGTGAAGGGGAGGGGGAAGAAGAGGAGGGGTAGACTCACGAGAGAGACGAGGTAAGCTTCAGAAGCTTCCTGAAGAGCCATCACTGCGGAAGATTGGAATCGGAGATCAGTCTTGAAATCCTGAGCGATCTCACGGACGAGACGCTGGAAAGGGAGCTTTCGGATAAGAAGCTCGGTGGATCTATCATGAGCTCTTTGGTTTATGAGAAAGGTAGAGTTAACTTACTTCTGGTATCGCCTGATTTCACGGAGAGCGACGGTACCGGGTCTGTACCTGTGAGGTTTCTTGACACCTCCAGTAGAGGTGGCGGTAGCGCTTTTACGGGCGGCTTTGGTGGCGACTGATTGGTTAGTGATTTGATTTGATTCGTTACTTTCATTCCTCACGAAGGCTGCTCCAACTCTTATTTCATTCTGACGGCCAACAAAAGCAAGATTACTCCTGCGATCATGATGGTGAACATCACAGAAGGGATTTGAGACGTCTTCCATAACACATGAATGAATGAATAGATGATGATGATGGTGAGTGGAAGGGTGCGATAGATAACAAATCATGTAAGACAAAACTCACGTTGCTTCCTGGGTGCTTTCCCACCAGTGGATTTCCTTGCGGTTTGCTTAGTACGAGCCATCTTGAACTAAAAATGTATTTGTTGATTTGGGAAAAATCGAGAGATAGAATAGATAAACTTGTAGGATGAAGAAGAAGAGTCTACAGAGAGGTAGTTATAAATCCTATTCGAATGAATTAGTCGTTCCCTGATCCCTTAGAACTAAAAGACATGTTTGTGACGTCGAGGGAGGTTCCGTCACACGTCAGAAGTATGGTCACGTGAATGATGTGATCCGGCGTTACCGGCGTTTAGGAAGGTGATCTTCCTTAACAGTAGCATTCTTCCGTTGGTTGGTGTGCGAGTTTCCAAGCTCCGAAGTTTTTTAGTGCCGAATGCCGAATGTCGGGAAAAGGAGAGGAAGTGTTAGTGGCTCAGGTCATCCGGGGATGAGAGTTGGAAGATGAGGGGATGATTGAGGAAGAAAGGTGATCGACGCGACTGATTTTCCTTCGGAAACGTTTCGATTTCAGGTTACAGATTTGGTTTTGTTTGGAATGGGTTCCAAGCTCTCAATGACTGATGGACACATAATGCATACGGTGTAACGATCAATCTGTGTAACATACATAAACAGAAGTAAAGACCTTGGAATGAGTGAAGGTACCGTGATACATACACATATGTGGCGCAAGAGCCGTGTGGCGGTATATCAAGTAAGGTATTGCCCCTGTAGGAGGGAACGAATCCAGAACAACGAGTGAACACTACCGCCGTTTATATACCTCGACTACTTTCGAGATAGTTAGGTAGTGCAGGAGTCAAGTGGTATATCAGGGATTATGGCTCGGGACTGAAGATGATGTATAAATCGTCCGAGTAGAAAGAAGGTAATTTCATCCTGATACTTGGTCATCCTTACCCTGTTGCATGTTGCATGTTGTCCATACGACGTCGACATCCCAAACCTGATATCCCCGAAGTTTCATTACCACAGCTGATAATTTGTATAGTCTAGGTATGGGGATCCAATTATCGATGGGTATCATTTAAGTTGTTCACTTGATGAGAACGGAATATGGACGAGAAACGTTGATTTCCTCCCTTCTTTTCATCTGACGGATCCCACAATATTGTCCGATCTACACGTAGACTCTTGAGTTGTCATAAGAAGTAAGAAGACAATTACATCATCTCCCTTCCCAGCACTTGACTTGAGTTTCTATGGATCAAGTTTGAAGATTGCACGATATACGATTTTCCATCAAGAACAATTGACAGAAATTCGATTTTCCATAGTTAACAAAGAACTCTCAATGGTCATTTACGTCACATGCATTTTTTCTCAGATACATAGAACATGAAACCTGTTTCTAGACTACTAAACATATCAGAATCTAGATGCATACACTCTCCGGGTTGACGATGAATATGTAAGGCCTGATGAAATTCCATTTTCCAATAAATATCACCTAACTCTCAACAGTCATCTACATCACATGCATTTTTTCTCACATACATAGAACATGAAACCCGTTTCTAGACTACTAAAAATATCAGAATCTAGATACATACACTTCCCGGATTGACGATGAATATGTAAGCCCTTGTCGACTCGAGAGACGAAGAAGAAATCATTGACATTCTTATTGAAGTCCTTCTCTATTGTCCGGATGTCTTACCGAGGGAACTATGTAACTGTCAGAGGTTTGTGTCACGTAAAATTCGGAATGGGGTTTATAAAACTCATTTGATTCCCATGTTCGGGTAAAGAATATGAAAGACTTTCCGATTCTATGTGGTTGTATCGTTATTCGACCGAGGTTGAAGACAGGGTGTTCTTGATTTGTAGGAGAGTCTCTACTCCGCTCATACGTAAGTTCCGAATTCCGAGTTCCAAGTTTGTATTACGTCAGTTCTCATAGTTGTATTCCTCAAATGCTAGATTTCATTTACTGCTTTCAACATCGATGACGGGCCACGGTCAACGATGAATGTAGCATGTAGCATGGACATTGCATGATGATGACACGTATAGATCCAAGTTGTGAAAGTTACCTTCCGTACATGCCTCACACACTACTCCCATGACATCGAACTGAGATATTCCAGTAATGCTAATGGTTCAACGTCAGAAGTATGATACCACGGGAATGATATGGAGATGCATTGCAGGAACGCGTCATGGTGATACAGATTACGAGAATTGCCAATGAAAATACAACAATGATCACTATCCAAATCGCGATAAAGCTCCCGTCTCCTTACTCGCAGAACGTTTCTTAGATTCTTCCACTTGTTTTTGAGCTGCGACCTTTGCGCGCATCGCAAGCTGTTCGTCAGATTACGGTACGGTATTACATCTCAAAACAGGAGAGAGATCTCAAATCATACAGGGAAATCAGATTGTCGTATGGTATGTCAAATCCTCAGACGGGGTCCATCTCCATGTGTACAAGGAGGGATTGGCAGGAAATAGAAGAGAGGAAGGAAAATGAGAAGAAACAGAACTTACAAGAGAAGGATCAATGACATTCTTTCGTTTCTTGGCCAAGTATCGTTTCATACTTCCTCCTTTACCCCTATTCGTAAGTTCCATATCACTGTATCTGTCTTTATACTGATGAAAATGTTCAAGTATCCTACTGTCTAGGAAAGAAACGAAAGAACAGCGCTCGATCGAGACTGGTAAACTGATGAGACAGAGGAACAGGAGAGGATTTGACACCGCGCAGAGATGAAGGTCGAAGATCGGTCGAAGTGCAACTCTACTCACCTCATTTTCTTCTTCTTCCTTTCTTTCCCTTCACTCCCACTTCCTCCACCTTCTTCCCCATCATCCTCATCTTCCATCTCATCATCTTCCTCCACTTGACCCTCGTCCTCATCCGCTTTCCCTTCCAACTTCAACCTCTCTCTCCTACTCAACTGTCTGAAACTTCTCGCTTCCCTTTCCGCAAAAGTACCCTTCTTCTCATCCCTCACTTTACCCAAAAACTCCGTGTCAAGAGTGATCAATTCCGGTCTTATCTTTTCCAAAACACCTCTCACTTCTCTCTCCCTTCTTCTGGTGTATGTCTCAAACACGTCCGCCTCGGCAGAATCAAAGTTTGGTTCTCCAGCTCCTGGAACCAAAAGACTAGAAACCCCTTTCTGATGACCCACCACGAGTACATCGTCAAAAGGACAGAACCTCACAGAATTGGCTGTGAGAGAAGGAAGAGGAAGGGTGAGATAAGGTCTGTTTCCTTCCGCTATCACATCTCTAAATGTTGTTACACCTGATTTCCCACCTACCGCTAAGACTCCTCTATCGGAATATGATAAAGAAGTGGGGGAGTTGTGCATTTTCCAAGATCGGACTTGTTTTCCCCACATTCTAGCATCCCATAATTTGACTTCACCATCAAGACCGGATGTGGAGATGTATCGACCTGCCGATGAAGCAGAGGGATCGACAGCTATGGATGTTATTGGACCACGGTGGGCAAGAAGTTTGACATGAGGAGTGGTAAGATTGGGGGACCAGAGGGTCATGGTACCGTTGGAATGACCGAGGTGAATGATAGCGCTTTGACGGTTTTGTGTAATGGAAGGTGGAGAACCGAGACGAGTGGAAATTTGAGTGAGAAGGATTCCGGTGGAGGTGTCGTGATATTTGAGGTAGCCCGCGTGGCCCTGGTTGTCAATCAAGTCACAATTCCCTCCTCTTACACCACCGATGCCAGTGCAAGACATCATCCTGGTCACAACGATCTCGACGAGCTCCTCGGGTATGAATAGAGAGAGCGCAAGGATGGTGAGGCTTACGAAAGGGGAGCAGGGCGTAAGACAGACCACTCACGACGGAGACCAACAGATAATGATACGGTAAAAACTCCAAATGAGTCGGATCAGTATGTTGTTTCAACTTGCTACATATTCAGCAAGTCCAACATGATTTTTCGCGAGGACACTCACTGTACTTCCACTCCATCTTGATCGTAGATATATACATACTTCCTCTGAGCCACAGCATAAAACGCTTCGGAATGTAAGAACCTTCCATCAGCCTCGACCTATCACAAAATATGGACGTCACACAAAGCAAGTTGATGCAAAACTTACTTGATGTCTCTGACGGACTCTCGCAATTGTATCTCCGAATGAAGTTTACCACTCTGCCAGTCGAATGTGGCCACATGTCCGAGACTAGAAGCTATAGCCAGATGTCTGTAATGAGCTGGGTTCTCATGACGTATCGAGCGGTCAGACATGGCTGATCTCACAGCCATAATTTTATGATGATGTAAAACACCAATAAAATCTGAAGGGCAGGAGTTACGAGCTTAACCATGAATGGCTTGTGTGGTCCACACTGCGTAACAATTTCTGCAGATAGCGCATACCCGAGTGATGTGTGAGTGTGAATGTGAATGTAGGGAGAGAAATCAAGCGTACCTCCCATTCCTGGTATAATCCACCTTATACTCTCCCATTCCCTCCAATTTCAAGTCCCATCGTTTTCTACCACTTTGTACCCCTACCTCCTGAACGATCTCTCCTTGTCCAACCCTCCAAGTCCTCTCACCTTCCTCTTCATCAACCTCTATACCTCCCGCTCCTCCAGCAAGAGGGGCGTTTATCCATTCATCTACTTCTTGTCTCTCTTTCCTGGCGACTTTAGCAGAAAGATCTTGTTTGTACACCCTTGCACGTAGCTTTTTGTCGGGGATACGGGCTATATGAGGTGGGACGGCAGCATTGGGGGTCGCTTTCTTCACGGATTCTTTTCTAGATTGATGAGAGTGATCAGTGATGTTCGATCTGGAAGAGGCATTTGCCGATCTTTGTGGGTTGGAAGATGCGGTGGGAGGAGGATCACTGTCTAGGGATAGATGTAAGGAAGAAGGGAGTTGAGTGCGGGGTAAGATGGAATGTAAAGAAGCGTCTACCTCATGATTGTTTGATCGTTTTTGATGTGCTTGTTTGTGGGATGATTTGCTGGAGCTAGGAAGGGAAGAAGAAATGAGCCGGTCCATCGTTGTGAGACTATAGGTGGAGAGGATTGAAAGGGTGAATTGGGAGGAAGCAACTTTTCGAGAGAAGATGACGTGGATATATCGCTGTCCAAGTCACGTGATTAAATCCCCCTTACAAAGTCTTCGTAAACGTCATCGTAGCTTGACAATGACTATGAATACACATGGAGTAATCCGACGTGTGTGCAACTCATGGATTCACACCAACGAGAGGGTGTATGCAGAATGCAACCTGTTACTTGGCTCTTCAAGGACCAAAGAAGTATCATTGTGCAACTTCTCTCGAGATCGGTGAGGGGGGTTTCGACCTTCAATCGCTGATGTTACGCTGGCCGCTTGACGGTGGTCAGTACGTGAAGGCTGACCATGAACAAATGCCAGCCCGACGAAGACTCATGTCATAGATCGCATTGTTGGCAGAGCATGGCAATCAGATTAAGTTAAAACCGAAGAATGCATCGAACACGATGTCATAAGAAGAGTAGCGAAAACGAAGGTACAAAGAGCACATTTACGAAACCACATCCCCAAACTCCTACCGAACGCTTTGCCCCACTTAAACCTCTTGAGACGCTTTGCCTTTCTTGCCGGTGGCAGTCTAAACATCAGCAATGATCAAATCGATCAGATATTGAAAGCTCACCTTGGAAGGGAGGAGCTCGGGGCTGATGTAAGGCAAGACACCACCTTGAGAGATGGTTACCTGTCCGAGAAGCCTGTTGAGCTCTTCGTCATTACGGACGGCGAGTTGGAGGTGACGAGGGATGATACGAGTCTTTTTGTTGTCACGAGCGGCGTTACCGGCGAGTTCAAGAATTTCAGCAGCGAGGTCTGACGTCTTAGCATTTGTGAAGTATAGAGCAAAAGGAGTCGACTCACACTCGAGGACAGCAGCGAGGTAAACGGGGGCACCGGCACCGACACGTTGGGCGTAGTTGCCGCGCTTCAATTTACGGTGGATACGACCGACTGGGACTGAGACGTAAGTATCGATTCTTCCTACGGTAACGGGCTTCGAGATACGAGAGTCGAAGGCGAGAGCAGGGTAGGAGGTAGAAAGGGGTAGGGCGGGAGACAGAAGTCGAAACTCACATTGAAGACCAGCCTTGGAAGAACGAGAAGTGGACTTGGAGTCAGAGGTTTTACCTTTGCCGCCTGAAGACATTGTGAAGATTTGGTGGTTGGTTGTTGGTTGGAAGTTGTTAGAATAAAGTCGTGAGAGTGAAAAGAACTTGAATGGGTGGGATGAAGTGGATGAACCGATTTAAGTATTAAGGGATTGTGATAGGTATCGCTTGGATGAAAGAGATATGCTACGTTGTAAACACCCAGGGTAGAGAGCAAGGACAAAGTATACAACCGAGCTCTCATTCTAGGTGACGCGCTCAAAGGGGTAATCTTTAAAGGTGACGTGTACACTTTTTCAAAAGAAGACGCGTCATCGAATGGAAAAAGAGTGACGTGTATGAATAAACCGTGGGTTGCGACGCGGCGGTTTCTTTCCCCTGGTGATGGTGTGCACTGTGCAACCTTTGAGAAGAGAGTAAGGGCGTTCTTTGTTGGTGTTGACTCTATTTCCTTTGCTTCAACTCACGTCTACAAGAGATACATTAAAGTCCCTACTTTCTTCCCATTCATTTCTCATCCACTCAGTCGTCTTTTACAACACTTTCAACCTCTTCAACTTCAACCAACTTTTCCATCTTATCAACATGGTATGTCTTCCCTCCTCTTCTCACACCTTGCCACTTCTTCTCCCCTCCCAATCCGATACCTTCAGATGTTCGTGGATATTCGCGTCGATGATTGAACTTCCGCTGACATACAGCCCCCCAAGTCAGTAGCCGCTAAAGCTCCCGCTTCCACAGCTAGCAAAGCCCCCGTCGCCGCGTCCAAAGTCCCAGCCAAGAAAACCGCGGCTGCACCTAAAGAAGGTGGAAAGAAGCGAGGCAGCAAGAAGAGAGTGGAAAGTTATGCTACATACATCTACAAAGTGTTGAAGCAAGTCCACCCCGACACTGGTATCTCGTGAGTCCTCGTTCCTTCCGCAACCTTAAGTCTCTCTCGTCTCGCTACCGACAAGACAGGGCTGATCAAACAGTAACAAAGCCATGGCTATCTTGAACTCCTTCGTTAGCGACATTTTCGAGCGTATTGCATCAGAAGCTTCTAAGCTCGCGTCTTACAACAAAAAGTCTACCATCTCTTCTCGTGAGATCCAAACCGCCGTCCGTCTTATCCTTCCGTGAGTAAACTCTTTCCTTCTCGATCCTCCCTCATCACCCTTCTCATAAAATCCCTCATCACTACGAACATCACTTACTCATGCATGGCTGCGTTAGAGGATTTCGCTGACATTTGCAGCGGTGAATTGTCCAAACACGCCATCTCTGAGGGTACCAAGTCGGTCACCAAATTCTCTTCGTCCAAATAGGCGTTTCGATCAGTGTATAGCCTAGTGTAGGAAGTTGGGGTCTGTGTGGTCGTTTCGTAGTTGCTTGTCGTCCTATCTCCGGTTCGACGGGTACAATTCTTTCTTCGCTTTCGCTCTATCATGTTTGAGATGAATTCTCTTTTGTCGCTTTACTCTGCTACTGACGGCTGTAATGATCCTCACACAAGTTCCATGACCAGCTGCGACGTTTTTTTGATCACTTGGCTTGTAGTATCTAGAAAAAGTCGATCATTTTCGACTGATGTGTTGTCTCGACTAACCGTTTTCTGTCATTCAATTTCCCTATAAGCTCCCAGCTCGGAATGTACCAGCTTTGTCAACACCTGTGTCCACTCGTAACACCTTCCATGATACTTACAACATGCTGACCAGTGGCCAGTGGTGGTGGGTACGACGCGACATCATTCGCTTCTACTGTACAAGATGTACAAGATGTCCGTGCGCCGCTGCTTCTACAAGAGGTCTGTGCAAAGTCGTGTTCCGAGCCTGTTTTCCCTACGAATACTCTTCTCTTCTTCTAACACTCTTACCCTCTTCTCTTTCTTTCCTCTCATCTTAATCTATTCTCACTTCTCATCTTTCTTTCTTTCACCTTGTCTTCAATTACCATCCGGGATCCTCACACTTCACCATATCATCTCTCACCTAACCCAACCTAAACTCGTCTCTGCCCGCTCAACTATTGATACGGATTCGTTTTTCAGACCGACCGATCAGGTAAGTCGACATGTATCTTCTACCACTATGGTTCTCCTAAAGATTAGAAAGAAACATAATGCCAATCACTCCCTCAAGCGGTATCAAGAACAATCGAATGAAAGGAAAGAATAAGTCTGCTAAAGCTGGTGTGACATGTGAGTCATCGTATTCCCTTCGTTCTTCTTCTCCAGTGATTTACATTCTACCCTCATACTCGCTGGGCCTTCAATTCATCTTATCTCATCACACATAAACTTAGTCTCTGTTCACTCGGAAAACATGATCATCACTGATCTTCAGTTCCCGTCAATCGTGTCATTCGTCATTTGAAGAATGGTCATTATAGTAATCGTGTGGGAGTCGGAGCTGGTGTTTATCTAGGTGAGTCTGAATAATCTTCGCTTGAGAAACAACTAACGATATATCCGTATGCAATTATCTTCCCTGACTCATAATTCCTTATTCCTCTCACGTCGAATAAATCTCCTTCCATATCTAATTGTTTCGCTTTACCTTGACAGCCGCCGTACTAGAATACCTGACAGCTGAAGTCCTCGAGCTGGCTGGAAATGCCGCTAGTGATAGTAAGTACTCATCAATCTACACACTCCAAATTGAGCAACAACTTGTTTGATCCATATACTGTAAATGAGCGAATGTCAAAGGCGTTTTCAGTCGTCGAAATACAGAAGAGAATGATTACCGTAACAGAACCAGATGAGGAAGATTAAGTGAAAAGAGAATAACGAACAGATAAAAAAAGTCGAATACAACCTCGTCATCTTCTGCTGGCCATCAAGAATGACGAAGAGATTGATCAACTACTGAAAGACGTCACCATCTCTCAAGGCGGGGTCATGCCGGCGATAAACCAATTCCTTCTTCCTGGCGGTAACAAACGAGGAGCTACGCAAGGATCCGTCTCGACTGGGGTATCAGTATCGTCGAAATCGAAAATGTCGACGAGTAGTAAAAGGAGGGAGGTGAAGCCAGTGAATGAATCGTATTCCCTAGAGGGTGAGTCGATTTTCCCTTTCTGCTTCGTTCGGGGAGTCCGAATGGATCATCGCGAGATTTATCCCTCTGTTCAGTCTGTTGGGGGTTCTACCGAGACGTATTGAGAATCTGGGTTGTCACATTATCCGCAATTTATGAATGTAAACGATGGAAGAGTGGATGATAGAGTGGATGATAGAGTGGATGATAGAGTGGATGATAGAGTGAAGAATGAAAGCTGAAGAAGTGGGAATCAATGTGGTGAGGAAGACAGTCACTGATAGCAGTTTGATCCGACTTTGCCTTCCAATCGGTTATAAGCGCTGGCGCTTCGTTGTAGTGTATTTCGGATCTTCACTCGCTTTGTATAACCAAATCGGATCATGTCTGTATATCGCATCATCATGTCGGTCAAGTTGGCTCTGTCATTTCATATCAATTGTCATTCATGCATGTTCAATTCTCACTCTAATCCGCTTGCTTGTCAGTAGAGTCAGCACGCAGGGATACATCCCGTGATTGGTCATCGGCGGATGATTCTTGAACCATAACCTTTCGTCCGTGGAGCAACCCCCCCGGGTCAGTGTGAGCGATGTCTCATGGGCGATCGTTGTATCCTCTTCTCATCAGCGCGACATGGTTGTTTCAAAAGACTGATGTAGTGAAATGAAGAGGTGAACTGAAGTGGGAAGCCTGAGTGGTGAAGCCATGTCAAAATGAGTCAACCTGTCTTATCCGTCAGTCTCAAGTCAGTCGATCACTTTCAGAAATTGCATACCATTCCTTCTCCACCCACTATCAAACATCAACTCTATTTTCCATCCCACTTCATCTCTCTCCCACAAAGCGTCATGACTCAGGTTCTATCTCGGAAAGATGAACATACTAAGTGGAACTCGCATCGTAGGAACAGAGAGCGTCAGGGAGATGGATCAAGAGCGAATAATCAGAGATGTGAGAATGAATGGAAAGGAGGGGAAGGGTTCATAATCAACACCTTCCTTCATTACCTAAATCTTTACAAGCTTCTTTAACTCTTTCCGCCAAAACTTTCTCCCCTTCTCTGACCCATACTCTGGGATCATAATACTTCTTATTAGGTTTATCAGCTCCATCGGGATTCCCAACTTGAGTCAAAAGATAATCTTTCTTTTTCAAAACGAAATCTCGAACACCGGAGAGATACGCCCATTGTGTATCGGTATCAACGTTCATCTTGACTACACCGTTAGATACGGCGGTAGCGATTTCTTCTTTGGTAGATCCTGAACCACCGTGGAAGACTAAGAACCTGGTAGTCAGATCAGGTTTTCTCTCGTATTCTAGAGATACGCTGATGATATGACTACCCATGACAACCTTTTTGAAAGACCAGTTCGTCTCCGCATCGGAAGAATGGTCTCCATTGGGCGAGATCAGAAAGGACGAATCAGGTGAAGGGGATCAGGAACCCATTGATGAAAAGGGGACAGACAAGGGCTCGAGTGAAGAAAGATACGGAATGGAGATAGAAGTAAGTTGAAAACGGGAATGATGTAAAGGATCAGAGAGTATACAAAATGTCACAAGGCTCTGTCACCTCCTTTGCCACGTCCACGTCTCGTCCAACCAGCCCAAAGGGGCTCAGAGGGACAAGACGCCCCCACCGATCAAGATGAGGCGAACGGAAAGGAAAAGCAAGTTCTAAATGCCGTGTGTGGAGTTGATTCTTCGCTGACCGGATCGCCTCGGTTGCTCATATAGGAACACCGGGCACTGTCATATGGGTAGCGGGTGGGATATCAGGGTTCAGGAAGGGTGACACATCCAAGACTTAGACATGAATCGAACGGAGAGCACAGATTGTGAGCGATAAGGAGGAAATGAGGACGTAATCATACAGAGTGACCAGCTTCCACACGGCACTTATTGATCGGACAGTGAGAGCAAGACACTCACAGAGGCTTAGCATCCCCATTGCTAATTTGCTTGGCGGTGTACTCTTGGTGCATACCCAGAAGCTCGGGTCTGAGCTTGACGTTACCGGGCTTGTACACACCGTGAACGTTACCAAAGCCGGCGGCGATAGAGAAGTTTGGCGAGATCTTCGAGAGGGCAGAGTAGACGTCGTAGATGTCTTCAGGTTGGGTGTAGAGGGAGGCGTTATCGACACCGGTATTGTCTACACCGTCTTCTTCCCCACCAGTGATACCAATCTCCATTTCGAGCCAGACTGATGTCAGCAGAAGCAACATGCGGTACGTCAGGAGAGACTTCAGTTCTCCCAATGTTCTCTCCGTGGATTACGACGGGTTTGGAAGAAGGAGGGACGTTGAGACAGACACATGTGTCAGGAAAATGGACGGATACAGTATGATCCCCTAGTACGATCGAAACAATCAAGACTCACTTCCCATTTTTGCCATGCGGGCGAAGTACTTTTCACAAATCTCAATGTTCTCGGCCTTGCTCTCCTCTGACAAGTCGAGCATGTGAGATCTGCGCATTAGTCTCAACGTCGCACTTCAACTGATCATCGACTTACGAGAAAAGAGGCTCGCCGTGCTCCTTGAAGTAGGCCTCATCGGCGTCGAGCATCCCATCGTACCACGGCAGCAGCTTTTTGGCACAGTGGTCGGAATGGAGTACGACGGGGCTGATCGTCAGCGATCAATTCTTTTCCCCCTTAACGTTTTAGATCCCTTGATAACAGCTCATGAAGATGCGAGACATGAAAGTCAATGGAGATGGAGATGGAGATGGAGATGACCAAAGAAGTGATAAACACTCACACTCCATAGCTGGGAGCGATAGCCCGAATGAAGTGAGCGGCAGCAACAGCACCAGCAATGGAAGCTTCTTGGTTTCCATTCGCCAGACCTTTACCGGCAAAAAAGGCTGCACCACCCTGAGAGACTTGAAGGATAATAGGGGATTTGATATCTCTGGCGGCCTCAAGTACACCGTTGACGACAGAAGAGGATGTTACGTTCTGTCAAGCGTTAGCAGGGAAACTACGTTTCACGTCTAGCTTGGACCTTTTCGCATGTAATCATGAAGCAGTGTTTGTACTATAGCAGCCCAGGTGGGGTGAGGGTGACAGAAAGAGGACCACGATGAAGGGCGCTTAGTTCTGGTGAGAAGATAAAGAAGAATGTATACAGTGGAAAGCGAGGGGAAGCAGGAGGGTTTGATAACTCACGATAGCCTATCAAACGAAAAGAAACAGGGTCAGTATGAAGTATCACCACTTTGATAATGGCTTACGGGGATAGCAAACTGTTCAGTCAGCAAAACCATCAATTGATGACCAATGATACGGAAGCACGTGGCTGCGTTCAGTGCCACTTTCTCATGGTCTTGCATCATGACCCTATAAATCTAACGTCGCAGTCAAGCGAGAGAACGACATGGGGCAGGACGGAGTGAGGTCATTGTGTATACAGATTCACAGAATGCGCAGCAAGTTTCCTTGTCGACATGAGGTCCCGCTTAAGTTGAGAGGGATATGGTGAGGGTGTTGAAGCAATGAACCTACTTTATTTTCACGAGCATATTCGAATAGTTTCCTGACGTTGTCTCCCGTGATGACTCCAGGCTATCTGTCAATATCTTTTCTTTGTATCTCGTGAATACTCTAGACTGGGGACTCACAGGGAGGAAAGAAAGTGCTCCGTTTGGTGACATGATTTCTTCTTCTTGCTAGTTAGCTACAAACGAAAAGAGAGATAAGGATGAAGACGGTGAGATCATAGACTATGGGTATATGTATGAAAAATCAACTAGCCGAGACTTACAGATAAGCAGTATGAAAAGAAGATTTGGGAGTAAAAGGATAGGAGGAGATAGTGGATTTGAAAGATTTAGGGTGTGGGAGAAAGAAAGCTTGACGAAACATTCCACCCCAACCGGATAGAGGAGCGATTTTGATTCCGTCATATTGGTATTTTGTGGGGAAATCCGGGGAAACAGCCGATTACAACCGACAAAGATGCATATTCCTTCCTGCTATATAGCAGCTACATGCTACAATTCATGTCTCTTCTGGTTCTTCCGCTGTCAATTTCCCTAACAGCTTCCATGTTTTCGCATATGTAGCTGCGACATATCAGCATCAAATATAAGAGAGAAAAAGAGGAACAGCGTACGTTTGAATATCCGAATGACACCATCGTCGTCGGACGTGGTCAGCATCGTACCGGCCAGATTCCACTGTCATTAGCGTGTCACTTGTACTTGGTATCTCGATGAGCTCTCGTCAAGAATCAGACCCATTGATGGTCCATCTGCATGTACTGAACTTTGAGAGGGGAGGAGGGGGGCGGGGCGTAGGGATGGGAGAACATTGGAGGAACCCACATCCACCATGCCGACTCTAGCCCCTCCTCTACCAAACTCTCCCACACATTCACACTTCCACTCATCTTTCCTCCCGTTCGGCTCACCGTCACTCTCAGGAGGATCCACACGCCATATTCTCACCGTCCCATCCCTGGCTCCAGTAGCTAGCAGATGATAGCTTCTCCCGCAGCTCGGGGCCCAGGAGAGACTAGTGAGGGATGAAGTGGATGGTGGGGTAATACGTAGCACGCAAGTGGGTGTGGGGTCGAGGATGATGATCTAAGAGTTAGCTTCCCTTATCCTGCTCAAAGAGGGAAACATCAATGGAGCGGAGGTCAATTGTCCCTCACGCAAGAAACCGCATATACAGAGAAGACAAAAGAGGCATGACACGGGAGTTACCGTATAGCGGCTGGATTTGTGTGACCAGGGGAGCGCGAAAGATGGGTGACCAAACTCACTTTGACAACAGGACTCGTTCCTGCGAACACGGCAATGATATTTCCCCACCACCTCTCTTTACACCAACTCAAGCCCCAACCACCAAAAGCCAACTCGTTCGTGCTTGCTCCATCGGCTTGTGACTCTTCCGGTGAGCTTGGGAGAAGGGAAGGAATATGAATGTCATGTGATAATGACCAATCGTTTAGTGAAGGATCAAGAGAAGAGTGAATACGAAGATACGAATCTGTAGCTATTGATGCCTTTCCATAAGTGTTCCACCCATGATATCAGATGATCAGTCTATCTCCCTCTTGACATGCAGTCCCTGTGACAGAATCGAGAAAGAAATGAGGGGTAAATGATAATTGACGGGACCAATAGAAGTAAGGATGACAAAGACTTACCAGACGAAGACCATAGTTTGGACTACTGGGACCAAACTCTACAGCTTTCACACTTCCCTTAGCATCCGTCAATACACCCCGTTCGACCCATCTTCCATCTTTTGCCTGTGCGACTTGACTGGGAGAAGGTTCTTCCCATATTCTTATAGTCCGATCATGGGAGCAAGAAGCGAGTAGACTACCGTGAGAAGGATGAGCGAAGGAAAGTTTGATGATGGGGGCGTCATGAGCCTGACCTGTCAATTTCGTATTTGGTTTGAAAGGGATGAAAGGGGGTTAAATGAGATAGACATACCTTCCATTCAGTCTCCAGGTCCCAGGTTCCTTCGGATGAACGATGAAAGAGTTTGATCTTTTGATCTGCGGAACAAGTAGCTACTGTCAGAACGTCAGCACTGTATCTCACTCAGTATGGTTGAACGACTGACATCGCTCGCCGTAGAAATCGTACGTTAAATCTGACTGTCAGTTGAAAGACACACAAGAGTCTTGCGGCTCACGTGTTATGAGATCAGCATGTCGATGAGCCAGTAGACTGGTTTGCTGCATGCTTGACCTAGTGAAACAAAGCTATATGTAGGTCGCTGTTCGCTACTCGTCCGTCGCTGCTCGACGTGGAGGAGGTGGGAGGGAAAACACCACTCGGCTATAATGCCGAATTGCCGATACACCCAGTGACTGACACGTCATAGACAAACCCCCCTCCAACTGGCAACTGGCAACTGGCAACTGAGCACCATTCCTCTCCTACTCCTACACCATCCTCATCTTCTCTCATACTGGCCCACTGTAGCCCCACTACTGAAGTGTTGAAAGCTCTCTCACCCTCCCTCTTCTCATACTTCTCGCTTGACTCAAACAGGAGACGATCAAAATGAGCTCGGAACCTCTCAACCTCCCTCAAGGGTGGGAAGCTCGCTGGTGAGTTCCCTAAGTTTGCATAGATAGCTCATGCTGACGAACAAGGGATGCTCAATCTAGTGCCTACATATACATAGGTCCGTTCTCTCTCCTCCATGTCTCACCTTTCACCTTACTGACTCTCAGATCAGTCTACCGGTCAAGCTCAATGGGAGCTACCCACGCAACCTTCCTATCCTACTTCCCATCATTCCACCTCATCCTCAGCTCCAGCTCCAGCCCCTGCCCCCGCTCCTGTGTCCCGTCCAGGTAGAAGGCACTATCCGACCGCTCAAATACAACAAATGTACGCTGGAGGAGGGTACGATCAGCCCCCTCCTGTTCAACCTCTCGCCCCTGGATACGGCGACCAAACCCATGTCGCGCCTCAGTTTTTCACACCTGGTATGGCGGACGTCCAACAGGCTCAGATACCTCAGGGACAATTTCAACAACCTGCATACGGTCAACAACCCGCATATCCTCAAGAAAAGGGAGTCGACCAGATGACCAACCAATTTCAAAATATGCAAATGGGATATAGAGCAGGTGCGACGTATGGCGATCAGAAACAGTTACACTCTATACAAACCGTCAACCTAATTGGAATGCAACCCGACGTTCGAGGACTCGATTCTCCTCCACCTGCAGCTCTTCTCGCTCCCAATGCCGCAGTCACACAATCCCCTCACATCCAGCCTGATCCCTCCTATCAACGATGCACCCTCGCCGCCATGCCCACTACACAATCCCTGTTGAACAAATCGAAACTCCCCCTCGCACTCGTCTTGGCGCCTTATCGCAGTGTCAGAGAAGTAGATGATGATATGCCTGTTCCAGTGGTGGAAGATTCTGTCATCGCTCGATGCAGACGATGCAGAGCATACATCAACCCGTTCGTCACATTCATCGAGGGGGGGAACAGGTGGAAGTGTTGTATGTGCGGATTGAGTAACGAGGTTCCTCAGTTATTTGATTGGGACCAACGTGAAAATAAACCGGCCGATCGATGGGGTCGGAAAGAACTCAATCATGCTGTTGTGGAGTATATCGCCCCGACCGAATACATGGTCAGACCACCTCAACCACCCGTCTACGCCTTTGTCATCGATGTCTCACAATCAGCCGTACAGTCTGGGATGGTGGCTACCGCCGCGCGTACCATACTTGAAAATCTGGATAACCTCCCCAATGCCGACAAACGGACCAAAATCGCCATCATCGCCGTATCGACAAGCTTACATTTCATGTCTTTGCCGCCCGGTTCAACAGAAGCATCGATGTTGGTCGTTTCAGATCTCACCGATGTGTTCCTACCAAAACCTGTGGACTTGTTGGTCAACCTCACCGAGAGTCGACCGGCGATCGAAACGTTACTGGGCAGATTGAGTGACATGTTCCAAGAACCTCAAGTTGGCAATGCGCTTGGTTCCGCACTTCAGGCAGCTCATCAGCTTATAGGGAAGATAGGAGGTAAGATCATTGCTCTTACTTCCTGTCTTCCCTCTCTGGGTGAAGGCGCACTCAAAGCTCGTGATGATCCAAAACTTCTGGGGACGAGCAAAGAGAGTTCTCTGCTGAACGCCGCTTCGAGCTGGTACAAGACCTTTGCTATCGAATGTTCAAAGCAGCAGGTAGCTGTCGACATGTTTCTCTTCTCCGCTTCATATACCGATGTCGCCACACTCTCCTGTCTCCCTCGATATACTGCAGGACAAACATATCTCTATCCTGGATTCAACGCTTCTCGATCAGAAGACGCCATCAAATTTGCCACTGAATTCGGTCGAGTTCTTTCCATGCCCATTGGACTTGAAGCTGTCATCCGAGTTCGTGCGACCCGTGGAATACGTCTGGCAGCTTTCCACGGGAACTTTTTCATCCGTTCCACCGATCTACTCGCTTTACCCGTGGTACCCATGGACCAAAACTACGTGATTGAACTTCAGCTAGAAGATGACGTCAAGGCCACCACCGTAGTGATTCAAACCGCTGTTCTTCACACTACATGTTTCGGCGAACGTCGAATTAGGGTTATCACTCAAGCCATGCCCACGACCGATTCAATTGCCGAGATGTACGGTTCAGCCGATCAAATCGCCATCGCCTCGTATCTCGTCTCAAAATCGGTGGAGAAATCTATGACTTCTTCATTGGACGATGCTCGTAATCTCATCATCAACAAACTTTCCGACATGCTCACCGTATTCAAGAATCAAGTAACTTCCTCCGCTGGAGCTTCCGCTCAACTCGCCGTTCCTGATAACCTAAAACTCTTGCCATTATTGATGTGCGGATTAGTCAAACATGTTGGTTTACGAGAAGGTGTTTCCATTCCACCGGATTTACGTTCGTACGCTCAAGCGCTCCTGACAACATTACCTTGTCAATCCCTCATCCCGTACATTCACCCGATATTTTATTCCTTGCACAACATGTCACCCGACGCGGGGACAGTCGGTCCAGATGGTCATATGGTACTTCCTCCCGCACTCAACCTGACTTCGGAGCGTTTGGAAAGACATGGGTTGTTCTTCATTGAAGATGGCCAAAACATGTTTTTGTGGGTCGGACATGAAGCCGTACCTAGATTGATTCAGGACGTATTTGATCTTCCTTCTTACGCCGAATTGACAGGTGGTAAATATACTTTGCCGGTGTTGGACAATCCGTTTAATCAAAGAGTGAACAACATTGTGGCTAAGACAAGGGAATTGAGAAGAGGAGTGTATAGACAACATTTATATGTGGTGAAGAGTGATGCTGAACCGGCTTTGAGAAGTTGGGCATTGAGTTGTTTAATTGAGGATAGGATGGATAAAATGGGAAGTTATGCTCAATTCTTAACTCAGGTGAAGAATAAAGTAAGTCGAGTTTGATCTTTGTACGTTGCTTCGACCTTAAAATCCTCAATTCGATCAAATGAGGTCGTTGTCGGGACATGTGAGCAATGGTCATGACTGATATACAGGTAAATGGATCGTCGTAGAGCATATAGCATCGGTTCGAGAAATGTCACTACGTCGTTTGATCTCATCTCGTTTCCTGTTTTCGGTACTTATTCCAAATTCATAATTATCGCAGTATCCTACGTTTCTCTCACATGCTGAAGTACAGGGCAATCAATAGCTGAACAACTATCTGCCTTACTGAACATCATATCAATCATCAATGCAAGTAACAAAGTCTTTCCCTTCAACCCTATTTCTATCCCCATTCATATCTCACGAACCTTGGATCGTGATCGACCTCCAATCATCCTTCTGTGTCAACAGGAACCACGCATTTCTCGTCCAACCTAAAAATCAGTCCCACACCCATCATACGTCTTCATCCCTCACACGTGGAATACCAAAGAATGAACAGTCATACTTGCGAATATGAATACAACAATCACACATGATCAACTTGACTAATTACCAGTACGATAAAGTGAAGTATGTTCACAGACTAAGGAGACTGGGGCATGAGACATATTCCAATCAAAACGACTCACCGCCTAGCCATCAACTCCAATTCCGTCAAACAAGTCCAAACCAATTCTCTGATCCTTGCCGTGCCCAAGGTCTCTTCATCCCATTCGGCCTTGAGTGAAACTTCGAGTGTAGTGAATTCTTCCACTACCTGACGAGAAGAATGTGAAGAGCCAGTATGTGCTGTTTTGGTTGATAAAGGTGGAGTGGGTAATGAATGATTTGGATCAAGGGGAAGTGTTTTGGTAGGTGTTTTCAGTTCTTCTCTCTTCTCTGCGTTCTCTTCCCGTTTGGAGGTCGTCGTTATTCTTCGTTCTCCTCGTTGGGATTGGGTTTGTGAAGGAGTGTTTTGTGGTGGTTTCAGACTTGTCCCTCGGTCAGGTTTAGCTGACATCACAGATTTTGCCGTACCATCCACATTAGGAAGAGGTTTTATTGACGTCGTAGACTTTGCCTCGCCCTTAATGACAAGTCCACTTTTCGTCGATCCACCATATTTCCTCTCATCATTAACCACCGATGGAGGTCTGGAAGACGTAGCATCCTTCACGGTTCCTTCAAGACCTTTCGCAGGAACGATAGATTTAGGAAGTATAGTCGATGATGTGGATTTCTTACCTCCAGCGAAATCTAACAAGGTCATATCGCCTTCACCGAGGGGAGGATCGACGAGTGTTACACTTCCCGCTTTGGTGGATGATTTGCTGATATGACTCGGAGGGGCTGCAACGGATTTAAGTTGATCGGGTATCCCCTTTTCTGTCCGAGCAACGCTTGGAGATTTTGATTGAGTTCCTGGAACGTCAACAGTTTTTATACTTGAACATTTCGACTTACCTCCTGACTTGTCGACATGACCAATCACACTGCCTACTCGAGAAGCTGTGGGTATCGTACTGGCTTGTGAAGGTGGTAATGGGATATTCGCAGGGGACAAAGTGCGGGGAGTCCTGTGTGTTGACTCAAGTAATGACGGTGCTTTTCCTGTTGAAGGTACTTTCGTCTCGGCGACCGAAGGGGAAGATTTCGAAGGACGTTTTGATTCTTCATGGATGACCCTAGCTGGAAGTCCTTCGAGGATGGTCGGTACGTCTTTCGGAGTTTTTGTCGTTGGTTCAATTACTGATCCAGATACGGAAGGTTTCCCCATTGATTCAGAGATGGAAGGTCTCCCCATTGATCCAGAAACAGAAGGTTTTCCCACTGAACCAGATATAGAAGGTTTTCCAACCGACATCGTTATCGTACTAGGTCTAGAAGGTGGTAATGGCAAATTAACAGGATCAATCTTTTCTTTAAATCTATTGATATCATGATCGAGTTCATATTCCCCTCCACCACGTAAACGCATGACGGAAGGTTTGGTAGTGGAAGTTTCTGAAGATGGTGGATCTATTGAATATGAGTAAACACTATTTTGTTTTTGTTCCGAATCGTCTCTTCGTGTTCCATCTCTAGTTTCATTCTTTCCTCTATTCTCACTTGGTGTACTCCCCTCCCGTTCTGTCCTGCTCGATACATCTCGCTTTCCTTTATTTCTTCCGACATCACTTGGCGTATCTCGCTCACGAACAGCCGACGCAACTTTCCCATTCATATTCGAAACACCACCTCGAGTCCTTGGATTCATTCTATTCAATTGATTACCACCAGGATGTACTAAATGTTGTGAAGTCATAGTTTTCAAAGATATTGGCCATTCCGTATGTTTAGGAATCCGAACAGGAATGGAAGAATTGGAAGTTTGAGTTTGAGTAGGATTTGGATTTGAATCTGGAGTTTGACGTGAAAGGAAATGATCAAATGTTAAATCTTCTAATTCTTCAAGTTCATCCGTCGTTAAATGATGTGGGAGTGTTAATGTGATTGTCTATTTTTGTCAGTTGTTTCAACTCTTCTCATATCCCTTCTCGCATCATCATTTCCCCCTCTTTTTCCATCTTATTGCCACTAATCTCATCTCGACTTAACAATCCCGTCTCGTGTTTTTTTTTCTACCCTTCCTTCTACAACTCGGGAAAATCTTTTTCATATATTGTCCCTTTGTCCCTTCTTCTCGACTTCTCATTTCTTAGCTTCTCAACTGATTCTCCCACGTCTCGATGTATAATCTCTCTTCGTGTTACTCATAGACTGACAAGACTTAGATAATAAGGTTGAAGAAGGACCATCTCTCCTCATAGACTGACAAGACTAGATAGTAAGGTTGAAAAGGGATCATTCCTCCAACTTCCTCTCTTCAACTCAAACCCTACATCCCCTCTCTACCAACGTAACAACGTAACAAAAGATCAAATCATCTTATCAGACTTGTTGATCTACCAGTCAAACCATCATCATCCT